>NC_045635.1:17581262-17906034 GCF_009829155.1 Mustela erminea | reverse complement strand
CAGCTGGGCTCCCTCAATGAAACTTGCTCAGGTGCAGGCGAGCTAGGTGGCTCTACATCTGGGAGCTGGCTGGCTATTACTAGATTGCCCAAGAATATCTCCCTTAGGCCTCTCATCTTCCAACCAGGGCTTGCTCTCATGGGAGGGAGGTAAGGTTCCCAGACAGAGACAGCAGAAGTGCACAAAACATTTCGATGCCTAGGCTCAGAGATAACACACAGTCATTTCTGCTACATTCTATTGACCAGACGGAATTATGAGGCCAGTACAGATTGAAGTGTGAAAAATTAGCTCTACCTCTTAAAGGGAAGAGTTATGGAGTCGTGTTGCAAAATGCCTAGGTAGAAGAACTGCAGCCATTTTGGTCATACCTGTACCACAACTTGCCTAGCTTTGCCCTGAATACAGCTCATCCCCATGACTGGCCCCTGTTTCAAACTCTTAGCCCAGTGAGTAATTGTTCCACTACAGCTGGATGGATATGTAATCAATTGGATAATAACCAACCATTTGCCAAGTTTTCAACAGCCATCTGGATTCTCACCTACCAGGTCTATATGAACCATTGAATTCCCTGATACCAAAACTTTTAAAAGTTGGACTGAGATAGTAACATCTCTTTGGCAGTGTTCATAAACTGTTATAACCTCTGCGGGAGGCCAGGCTTCACATCAATTTCAGTTCTATCCTCCCCACCCCAATCATGCCCTTGCTTTCTTTTTCATGGAACATTTCCTTCCCTTGAAGGACCCCGGTACCAAGCAACTCACAAAGCCTTACATCTCAGTCAGGTTGAAAGACAGTGGTTATGAAATTTTCTTATTATCGAAATCAGTGGTTTTCAAACAATAGTCTCTTCGGTGAATGATGCTGGGACAACAGGGAACCTACATGTGCAAGAAGTTGGACTCCTACCTCACACCATATAAAAAAACCAACTCAAAATGTACCCAAGGCCTAAATGTAAAAGCTAAAACTATAGAACTCTTAGAAGAAAACTTAGGGTTAAATCTTTGTAACCTTGGTCTTGGCATTCTTAGATATGATCCAAAAAAGCACAAGCCACCAAGGAAAAATAAATAGGACCTCATCAAAAGTAAAGACTTTTTTTGTATCAAAGGATGCCAACAAGAAAGTGAAAAGACAACCCACAAAACAGGATAAAATATTTGTCCATCACGTATCTGATAAGGGTCTAGCATCCAGAATACATACAAAAGACCTTTTACAACTCAACAGCAAAAAGACAAATAACCCAAGAAGGGGCAATGGATTTTAGTGAATGGCTAACAGCCCCTGCCACAGAAGGACAGTCAAGAACTTGTGCCTTGCTTGGGACTGAGTCCCACAGAGTTTTCCTGAGTAGCCTAAGCAAACAGAAGATCAAAATGGACAGGTCTGGTTTCTCCCTCTTGTAGATGGCCTACTTGGGCCCAATCCTTCACAACTTTCTGCATCCATGCCCTTGTCATGGCCTCATCACAGGCAGAGTATACTTCTCTCTGCCTTGACTATCATGTTGGCATGGGACTTGCTTGGGCCACTAACATGAGACGGAAGTGAGATTATGCCAGTTCCACGCCTGGGCCTTAAGATGACTGGTGTGTTCAGCCTTCTTTTTTGACATTTTACATTCACAATGAGATGAACATACCTAGGCTGACCCACTGAACCCAGTAGGAAGAGAAGAGACACAGATAGCGAAACCAAATAACACCAGCTAGACCCAACCTAGAAGAGCCAATCTCCAGTCAGCCCCCAGATTTCTAAGCCAAAGACCCATATTTTGTTTGCTGAGATTCTGTGGTTGGTTATGACACAGCATTACTGTGGCCAGAGTCAACTGACATAGCACTCCAGACCCATCTCACCCGAGTTCACTGTTGCGTGGCTGACAGTACCTTCAGAGATGTCAGGCTGGGGACAACACTTTCAGTCAGCTCCTTCAAGCTAAGTTCTCCAAGTTAAGCATCCTGCTGCTTTTCAGGTAAAGCCGTATGTGAGCTGCATTCTAGAATCCATGCATGCCCAAGATGGAAGGCAAACATTCCTCCCCACCAGCTGACTAAGTACACGATATTGCTAACTGCATCACATTCAAAACCTCATGACTCCCAACACATTCCACAGAAGAAGCAGATGTCATCCTGACAGGATTTCATTGTTTTCTCAATAGATGCTACAAGAGCTGCCCATGCTCTCTAGAACAGGCAATTTATCAACAGATCAAGATCATTCACTGTGTTTTATTAATACATTTTATTCAGTCATATTGATCTCAAACAAAGGTGTCTTCTAATTGTTTTTGCCTCTGATCTGACGGGAGCATTATTCTAGAACAATTGTATCAATCCAAAAGTTATCTTGAGTATAAAATGTAAAGAGACTACACAAAGTGCTTCTAACTATAATGAATTGTCAAAAACTTCCTAAATCTGACAGCTTTACCTAGAAATTGAAAATAACATTTTACTTTCCCCCCACCATAGCAACATTTTTTCTTTTTAAGCAGGAAGACATTAGATGCCATGGGATTCTCAGACTTTAGTAAAATCAGCTGCAAATCAGCCTGATCTTTTTAAGCAAGCAAGTGGTCTGGTCAGATGTTAACAATATGAGCATCTCTGAACTCCCTTCTCCCTTCCATTTCTACCAAGAAAAGTCTCTCCCTCTTTGTGAAAGTGAAACATCCCCTCCAAACTGCGGAACCCTACACAAAAGCAAAGGTACAGATTGTTGGAAAGTCTCAGAAAGAAGTTTGAATCATACACATTATTGCAGACAATAGAACACACCTCCCTGACTTCCATCTACGGGGGAGGGGGTGGTGTCTGGACCTCAATTGCTGTGCTCTGAAAGCCACTGGGGCATTCGTGTGGGGGTGGGGCCACATCTCTCACTGGCTGCTTCCAGCCAATGACTGAGCAGGCCGGGGGTATCCAGGAAAGTAGGCCCACTCCAAGGAGACAGGGAATACTTCTGCTGGCCAACGTTGGCTGGAGGACACTCAGACAGCCTTGCCAAACCTTTATGTGACCTCACATCTATGTAGGTGCTTCAACCCAACCTCTCGCCCGTCACTTCCATATGGGTCACATGCACACTGAGGTCTGATGGCTCTCCTAACCTTGCCCAGCCCCCTGCCCATTTTCTTTCATGGACATTTTTCTTAACAAAAGCCTTGCCCATTTAATCCTGTCTTGACCTCTGCTTCTTATAGGACTGGGATGAACACAGACATATCCGTGTCCTCTGTTTCAGGCCAACTGCTCAGAGGACAATGGTCTCTCTGCTCTTAAGAAAAACTATTCTCAAGTAAGCCAAATGAGTTTGCTGGCTTGCCTGTGCTTGTTATAATTGTTCCTTATTATTGACTATAACAATAAAGAACCTATCTCTTGATCATTATTATAATAATCAAAGAAAATACATAGTCATCTCATTTACCTACCATGTTTAAATGTAACCTAAGACTCACTAAATATGATGACATACCTTCTTTCCTTCAACGTCTTTTTGGTGCAGACTATGTCCCAGAGATCAGGGTCCTTCAGTTGGTGGGCATGGGAGGGTAAGGATAATCCAAAGGCTGGTAAATACCTGAGCAGGTTGGTAACACTCAATCATGCCAAAGGCCAAATTCCAAATTTTGTAATCTCCTAATTTTCAGACCACAAAGTCCAAACTTGGACACAGTGTGTAATTCTTTTATGAGAGCCAGCATCCTTCATAACTATTCTATTCTCTTTCTCAGTGACAGACTATATCATACCTTCTGAGTCACCCCCACCTCCTATTGCTTTCCAATGCTATCCCAAATAATTAAAATGACATTTGAGGAGTAAGAGCTCTTTCCCTACTTGTTCACAATAGTGACAAGACTTATGTAGGGGGAGGGAGCACAGCACTGATTAGCTGGGAAGAACAAGAACAGTTGGCATTCAAATATGGCCCAATGGCCACACATTCTTACCCTGCCTTTTTCATTAAGACAGGTGGCCATTTGAGCAGTTTTTTTTTTCTAACAAAAATAAAATTTCCCACTGGCTGTCAGTCTCCATATTGACAAATACGTGTCTCCCAAATGATTTTTGGTTAGCAACTCACAGAGTGGCATTTTTATCACAGTCAAGAGGAGAGTGACTAAAATATGCTAATACTGATTTGCCTAAGCAAAAGTTCAGGAACTACCTAAATGAAAACTCTTGGTGGGACCTCCTCTTGGACCCTGTCCTAGCCTTAAAACCTTATCTGGGATGATATGTGCTGGCCTATCAGGATTTGGTCTACATGAGACTCTTACTGCTCTGTTAGAATGGTATATTCCATGTCTCCCCCATTTCCTGATGTCATCATTATCTCTTGTCCTGAATTTCTAAACCATGTTCTATGCTGTGCCTCAGTGAGACTCCTCCTGGCTCTTGCCCAGTTGGTTCTGACTCCTCCCTGGTGCTTGGTCTGTTCTATATCTGCTGTTTGGACTGTGATCACCCCTCACTGTCTAGCATGCAGAGCACTGTGGCACCATTCCAGGCATAGGGCCCCAGATCATGGTGCGAAATGGACCAGAACTAGGCAGGAATTGGAAGGACACTGGGACAAAGGATGTGCTATTGTTCCTGGGTTATTTTTCAGCACTGTCCCATTCTTTCCACTGAAACTTACTCAGCAATATCAGGAGTATCTCCTTCATCTCTAAGACTCAAACGCCAGCCAGGTCATCTGTGAATGAGATCTCAATAGAGAATGTGGACTTAGAAAGATCAGAGAATAAAAACAGATTTTAGAGAAGTATTTCTTCACCCGAGATTTTACTCACAAATTATATTTCCCCAGAAGATGATCTATTGAAACACAGTTCCATAAATCATTAAGAGGCACTGTATAAAAGAAACTTAATTTCCATGATCAAATAAGTCCAGAAAACTGTGGCTGAAAGAAAGTCAGTAATTTTCTTCACTACAGGACTTCTCAGAGCTTTTGTTGCACAATAGGAATTATGATCAGCAAGAAGAAAATACGGGATAAAGCAGTTCTCAAACCTACTTGGCCATGGAAGCCGTGTTTTGTCTTTTTTTTTTTTTTCAATGCAGACCTAGTTTTCAGAGGACCATAGTTTGTGAAACACTAACCAAGAATAATGTCTCTCAGTCACAGAGGACACAGTGGAATAAAAATGATGAAGGATCCTTTCTGAAAAGCCATGTTCCTCCCCTACCCAAGTGACCCATACATTTCTTACCCCACATGGGGAATTGGTATTACTCTGGGTTTCCACACTTTGGGAAATTCAGTTTGGCTAGAGTGACCTTGAGAAAGTTACAAACCTATCCCAGGCATGGTTTCTTCATTTATGACAACTGGCCATAATGATATATCTTCCCAGTCTAGTTCCCAAAGCTATAAGAATTAATGGAGCCTTTCGTAAGGAGCAGTGTGAATTCCTTGGAGAAAGTCTCTATGTAAATACAAGGTCTTGTCATCTTAAATGCTGTGGATTTATGCCCCGGACTCCACAGTGACAGTGGTGCAGAAAGAGCACTCCATTATTTTTCAAAGCCGCAGACGTCTGAGCAACACATTAGCCTTTCAGCCATTGTCATTTATAAATACTGCCCTCCCAGATACATGAAATTCCTATTTCTTCCTCTGAATTGCTAAGATGTGGCAGCAATGCACCCATGAAAGCCAAAACTCTTCACTATTTCAGTATTAGTATTTCTAAGGGATAGAAAAGGGAGAGGAGTGTGGATGCATGTGTATTACATTTATTTCCACAAAAGAGGGAAGGGCCAACATAGATAGGATGAACCGGGTTCTTTGTTATTTATGTAAATTGGCCTTTGAGATCTAATGCGTGAGTGTTTAATCACACGAAAGGAAAATTGTAGCAAGATTTCAAATTAACTTGGCATAAGTGAAGGGGGAAATCAGAGGGGGATACAAACCATAAGAGTCTATGGACTCTGGGAAACAAACTGAGGGTTTCAGAGGGGAAGGGGTGGGGGGATGGGTGAGCCTGGTGGTGGGTATTAAGGAGGGCACGGATTGCATGGAGCAGTAGGTGTTATATGCAAACAATGAATCATGGAACACTGCATCAAAAACTAATGATGTACTGTATGGTGACTAACACAACACAATACAAATTTTTTAAAGAAGATACATTAATTACACCAATGAGTAAAAAATGCGTTGGGGCTGTGGAAGCATGGTATTTGAAGCACTGGTTTGAATTGACTCAGAAAATTTTTATTGCAGACCAGTGTGTGTGTGTGTGTGTGTGTGTGTGTGTGCGTGTTTTAAGAAGTGAGCCAGACAAAAGAAGCACAGCTATGAGAGTAATCATAGGCATGAACAAGGTGTTTTTCAAACAGCAGCAACAAAGAAAACATATGATACTGACTAAATGTAAACTTGGCCAATGTTGTGTTGGTTATGTAGGTGATCCCGAGCTAAATGGATATGGAATGTCTGGCTCTGAGAAACCAGCTGGTTACATCCACATTACAATTTTTCAGGGACTTTCATGCTTTGTATCTAATTTATTCTTGTGTCTCACCTGCCCCAGGGAGTTCTTTGTTAGACTGAGTTCTTTTTTAATTTAAATGTATCCTTCCCATCTTGCCACCAGCCATCTCTATTATCACAATCTTTGCTGTGTCCAAAAGGCTTTTTATCTCCTAACGGATAATTTCCTTCTGCTCCCACTTTGTCTCAAGAAAAGTTCCTCGGGCGCCTGGGTGGCTCAGTGGGTTAAGCCGCTGCCTTCGGCTCAGGTCATGATCTCAGGGTCCTGGGATCGAGTCCCGCATCGGGTTCTCTGCTCCGCGGGGAGCCTGCTTCCTCCTCTCTCTCTCTCTGCCTGCCTCTCTGCCTACTTGTGATCTCTCTGTGTCAAATGAATAAATAAAATCTTTAAAAAAATAAAAAAATAAAAAAATAAAAAAATTTAAAAAAAAGAAAAGTTCCTCAATCCTTCAGAGATAAAATGACAACTGAGAAGTTAAAAAAAAAAAAAATAAATCTCTCCCTGCCCCTTCAGTTTTTCTTAGAAACACCCACCCTGTTGAGACTCCAGGGCACTTCTTGGACTGTGCCTTGTCACGTCTGTAAGAACCCAAAGTACCGATCTTCATCTAAAATCCCAAGTTAGGGGCGCCTGGGTGGCTCAGTGGGTTAAGCGTCTGCCTTCAGCTCGGGTCGTGATCTCAGAGTCCTGGGATCGAGCCCCGCATTGGGCTCTCTGCTCAGCGGGGAGCCTCCTTCCCCCTCTCTCTCTGCCTGCCTCTCTACCTACTTGTGATCTTTCTCTCTGTCAGATAAATAAATAAAATCTTTAAAAAAAAATCCCAAATTGCCCTTTGGAAGGAATGGCAGTTTAAAACATTCATTCTCTTGGTTTTGATCTTCTGAAACACCCCCATTAGATATTTGCATAGCCTGCAAGAACTGTGAGTTGATTCAGGGGGAGATGAATGGTTCTTGGGAAAATTTTAAACTTAAAGAAATTTCTTACTGCTATTCACTAACTCAAATTAGCTATTTCTACAAGCCCCCCCCCAAATCCTCCTGTGCTGTCACTTGATTCAACAACTGATGTAGACACATCCCATGTATTGTTATGGGAAATTAAGCCTAGTCCATATATTATTTTAATTTCAGCTCCTTATGGCATACAGACATAGAGACCTTGTCAAAAACTGTGATGCGACACAAAGTTCTAGAAGATGTATAAAAGCCAATGACATTCCCAAAGTACATAGAAAAAAAGAGTCTTCTTTAATGTAATCATTAATGCTTTGGATTTCCTGCCAGATTTTGTGACAGTAATGCGTTCATTCAACAAAGATCTGCTGAACACCTACTAGGTACTGCTGTTGGCACCATGCTGACCAGGGCTGGCAGTACTGACAGCCAAACCATACAGAATCAATCAGGGATCATAAGGTCCTGACTATTGTCTGTAGTAGTACCCTAAGCATTTTCACTTGTTAGGATACATATAGCCAGATAGATTATAGATATAGATATAGATACAGATATATATCACATACACACACACACACACACACACACACACACACACACTCAAGCACAAATAAATTTTAATTTGAATTACTTTAAAGCAGGGTATGCACTCCCTAGTTTAGCCACAGACCCAATTCTTCCTACTGTATCATATCCAGCAAGATTAGCCTATTAATGCAATTTCTTTGCCCCGTAAGTATTTAAATATACCCCCCTGTGGTTACTAAATAATGGCAGAGTAATCTGATATGGGCAGAGGAGATGCATGAGCAGAGCTCTCTGGGAATATTCGGATCAAAGCCAGTCACTTGGCATTAAAAAAAAAAAAAATCGAAGGAGACCATTGAAAGAATGCAATGTGTTTATCCCCATTATCAACCTGTACATCATGCTTCTATACAATGAAGCTCTATTCATTCCAAAATAAT
Source organism: Mustela erminea (assembly GCF_009829155.1). Classification (NCBI taxonomy): domain Eukaryota; kingdom Metazoa; phylum Chordata; class Mammalia; order Carnivora; family Mustelidae; genus Mustela; species Mustela erminea. The sequence continues at coordinate 17,897,575 of NC_045635.1, read as the reverse complement.
AGAAATGTATTGTTTTGATCTTAATTTCCCAGTTAAACTTATGTTACCTCTTTAAACTTTCAAATCAAAGTTCTACTTCTCACTCCCCTTTGTGGTAACAGGGAGTTAAAAGGAGTAACTTCAAATCTATGACTTTTTTCCTGACCCTGTCAGATAGCTGAAGTCACAGAACAATGAAATGTCCGCGGTAAGGATGCAGGACAACCAGAACTCTCGTGCATGGCTGGTGGGAGTGCAAAATGGGAGAGCCACTTTGGAAGATGGTTTGACAGCTTCTGATAAAGTCAAACATACACCTACCAAATGTAAAAACAATCAGTCTCCTAAGTATCTACCTGAGAAAAATAAAAACTTACATTCACACAAAAACCTGTACAAGGATGTTTATATGTTTTATACATAGTCACCAAAACTTGAAACAACTTGGATGTCCTTCAACTGGTGAATGGATCAATGAACTGTGGTCTATTTATACACATTGGAATACTACCCAGCAATAAAAAAGAATGAACTACCAATTCACACAACAATCTGGGATCATCTTAAATGCACTTTGCTAAATGAAAGAAGCCAAAGCCAAAAGGCTACAGATTGCATGATTCCACTGATGGGATGTTCTGGAAAAGACAAAACTATAGGAATGGAAAACAGAGCCTTGGTTGCCAGAAGTTGAGAGGTGGAGGAGAGGTGACTATAAAGGGACAGTCAAAAGGGAATTTTTGAAGTGATGGTACTATTTTGTAATGGACTTTGGTGGTAGACACACGACTCTATGCATCTGTCAAAACCCATGGAACTGGATGCTACAAAGAGTGAATTTTACTATATGTAAATTAAAAAAAACTGAGGTAGGATGTTGGGGGGAAGAGGAGATGGAAATGCAGACTATGACAAACCAAACTGTATTACAGATGAATCACATAACTACCCTGAAAGTGGTGAGGGGACAAAAAGAGTTGACCTAAATCACACTGGAAAACGTTTGACTGGATACAATAACACTAAAGGCTAAAAGAGCAGGATACAACACTATAATCCAATTGGTCTACTTGTTTCTCACAGGTTCTGAGTTAACAGTTCTGAAGCCATTTGGATTCTGGAATGAAGTAAGTAAATATATTGTAGCCAATGAAACTCCATTCTCACTGTGAGAGCAAGAAACTACAAAGAAAGGAGCAAGGTGAAACTAAATCCTGTGGTACTGAACTGGAGTCAGAAATATCAATATGGACTCATGATTTCTTAAAGATTTTATTTGAGAGAGTGAGCAAGAGAAAGAGCCCATGAGCAGGGGCAAAGGGAGAGGGAGAAGCAGACTCCCGCTGAGCAGGGAGCCCAACACAGGGCTCAATCCCAAGACTCTGAGATCATGACCCAAGCCAAAAGCAGATGCTCAACCAACTGAGCCACCAAGACACCCTTATTTTTTTAAAAAATTATATACAGATAAATAAATACAGAAGTAAATATCAATGTGTGTAGTCATGACAGCCCCGTAGCAATGGTTACCTCTAAGCACATGAATCTTGGTTTCTAAATACCACTCTTCAATAAAAGGAACCAGGACTCCTGGAAGAATTGAAGGAGTCACTACTTTGGCAAGGACAACATGAGATTAACTTGGAACGTGTTTTGATGCCAGAAAGCAAAACGGTGCTCAAAAAATTATAACTAAAAATAGGATGAGAGCATGGTGAAAGTGCATAGGAGCCAACCTGAAAGACATCTTAATGGCCTAAGTTGGGACAACTTGAGCAACAAAATCAATAGGGATAGTATTAGAATATAAATTTAAGAATGAATAAATATCCATGAGTCCATGCCAATGCATATAAATAACTGGATAAATAAATACACAGGAGAGAAGGGTCAGCTCTCCCATAGAAAAGAACTCTAACTAAGTAAAATGGAAGAAATCAGGAGAATAGAAAATAGCCATTAGAACAGCACAGTAGTCATTGCTCCAGGCAAGACCCACCAGTGGATGTAAAAGTTTGTTTGCAAATGTATAAGTAGAAACAAGATATTTGCTTGGTCTCAAAGTACCTCTCCAAAATATTTAGTAATTACAAAGAGAAAACCAAGAATACCACAGACACCAGTTGGCAGATTAACCAATTGTTTGAGATTAGTATCACTGGGAATACATATAAACATCATGCATATGATGTATTCAAAAGGGCACATCACCTTTGTGTCATCTTTCCTAAGAATGCATAACTTTAATGTAATCATGAGAAAACATCAGGCAAACCCAAATTAGGAGACCTTCTACAAAATGACTGACCAGTACTCTTCCAAAGCGTCAAGGTCATGAAAGACAAGTAACCCTAACCGCTGTGGAATGTCACAGACTAGAGAAGACTGGAGAGGCATGACTCCATGCATTATTGAATCTTGGAAGAGAAAAAGGATATTAGGATATTAGGGAAAAACATTGGTGAGATCCAAGTAATTTCTGTAGTTTAGTTAACAATATTGTGCCAAGGTCATTTTCTCCATTTTTATCATTGTTCTCAGATTATGTAAGATGCAACATGAGGGGAAACTGGGTGAAGGGAATTTGGGAACTCTGCCCTACTTTTGAAATTTGCCCGTAACCCAAAAACTATTTCAAAATAAAAAGTTAAAGACAATAAAAAAAATCAGAGGTGCAATTCTTAAGCTTCTGTGACTCTCTTTTCCAACAATAGCCCCACTTGCTCTTCTAGAACAAGAGGAGCAGTCTTTTTCTCCCTCCCCTAAAACCTGGGCAGGACTTATGATGATGTCAGTGAATAGAACAGACAATTCATGACTTCTGAATCTAGGTTATAAAAAGTGATGCAGCTTCTTCCTGGCTCTCTCTTTTTGCACACTCACCCTTGGAACCCAGTCACAGTTTTGTGAGGAAGCCCAGGCTACACAAAGACTTCACATGTAGACATTTCAGCTGAAAGCCCCAGCTAACCACTAAGCCAACATTGACCTGTCAATACACCTTCAGATAACTGTAGCCCACAGCCTTCAAGCCATCCCATCAGCCACTGAGTGAAGCCGAGATAGCTGGCCCACTGAACCCCACCCAAACTGTGGATTTGTGAGCATAATTGTTGTTATTATTGTTTGGCACTACTAAGGCTTGGGGTAATTCACTAGGCAGCACAAGATAACTGGAACACCTGCCCTAAATTGATATGATTAATTCCTCTTGGAAGATACTGGATTATATCGATTTCATCCCTTAAAGCAAAGCTTGACTCACATAGGTAAAAAGAGAACCTGTACGTATTTGTTTCTACAGTGATTTATTTTCCAACACAGTATGCCTTTCTAAAGGAGATCAATAGGACACAGAATTATTAGGATATGTCTTTTAAGTTTCTACTTCAATTCCAGTTAGTTAACACAGTTTTATATTAGTTTCAGGTGTACAACACAGTCATTCACCGGTTCCGTACATTGCTGCTGGGATATATTTTAAGGGTGTATTAGACTGTTTTGCTAGTTCTCATTCTAAGCACATCCATATTAATGTCTACCTGTTCACTTTCAAAATTAAGTCATTCTATTTGTTGGTAAAGGAGGAGCAATGTGATCAATGTCCTAATTTCATCTTTCCTTCTTTGCCCTATACTCACCCTTTAAGTTTAAATCTATAATCTCCTGGATGGTATAGATTCTTGTCTTCTAAATAGTGCTGGGACCACACAAATAACCATCATTTACCTGAAAAGGGATGTTTTAGTAGTCTTCAATGAGACTTTTTTCTTAAATTTGCCAACTTGCATACTAAAAATCATGCTAAAAGTAGAAAAGCAAGACACATTAACTTATCAGTAAAATATGCTGATGTCAGTTACCAAATAATACGTCAATAACCATGGTAGGAATGTTTGAGAATCTTTTTTACTTACATAGCTCCTAGCTCCTAATTTTCACAATTAAGCTAAATTACTACCTTGATCTTAAAGAAATTGCAAAACAAATTGTACCATCTTTGAGCTATTAACATGGAGAAATAAAGCAGGGAATTATCAATGCTTATTTTCCTTCCTGGTGTAATTAAGGAATCTGCTAATATTCTAGGAATGTAAATTACAAAATTATTTTGTTCTTATCTCTTAGATTAAAGTGAAGCATGTTTCAGCATACCTTCTTTGAAGTCACTACTGCCTTCTAAGCGTATATCAATCTCTGCTTCTTTATACTTTGAAAGCAAGGGAAACAGCATCAAAAGACCACTGAGTTTTGAGACAGAAACATCTGAATTTGAATCCTGACTCTGTCACCTCCTTGCTATGTCAGTGGCTCTCAAATTTTTAACATGCATCAGAATCACCTGGGGGGCTTTTTAAACCACAGGTTACTAGGGCCCAGTCAATGGGTTTCCTATTCATTCAGTGTGGGATGGAACCTAAAATTTGTATTTCTTATAAGTTTCTAGATGATGCTGAGTTGTACACATTTGAACAAATTACTCCTTATTTTGAGTCTCAGATTCTATGGCTGAAGAATCTGAGAAGTTTCTATCTATACCATAACTATATATACCATATAGTTATGGTATAGATAGATACTTACTATATATATACTATACTATATATATAGTGTGTCTATATATATATATAGACACACTATATATACCATATAGTAACTATATTACTATATAGTTAACATATAGTAACTATATATTACTATATATATACTATACTGTATATATAGTGTGTGTATATATATATACACACACTATATATATATATATATACACACTATATATATATATATACACACTATATATATATATATATACACACACTATATATATATATATATATACACACTATATATACCATATAGTAAGTATCTATCTATACCATAACTATATGGTATATATAGTTATGGTATAGATAGAAACTTCTCAGATATATATACCATAACTATATATATATACCTATATATATATATACCATAACTACATGGTATACCATATAGTTATGATATATATAAGTATACCATATTTATATATAATATAAATAGGAAGTTTCTATCTATACCATAAATATTCATTTCCTTTCTCTGTATTGCATTCCACAATTCTGAAACCTAAGCTTTTCAGAAAACAGAACTTTTGTTTTTTTTCTCCCAAATTTGGTTCAAATTCTTTTGGCAACAGGCCAGGTCTATTAACAATCTTCATTTATTACATTTTTTTTAAGATTTTATTTATTTATTTGACAGAGATCACAAGTTGGCAGAGAGGCAGGCAGAGAGAGAGGAGGAAGCAGGCTCCCCACTGAGCAGAGAGCCCGATGTGGGGCTCGATCCCAGGACCCTGGGATCATGACCCAAGCTGAAGGTAGAGGCTTTCACCCACTGAGCCACCCAGGTGTCCTTATTTTTATTTTTAAAATATTTTATTATACATATAATTTAGTTATTGGGGACTGTGGTCCTACCCCACTAGAATTATTCTGTCTTATATAGGCTATAAACCTTTCTAAAATGAGGGAAAATATCTGAATTCTGAAGTCCTGGCTCTAAATGTTTTGAATAAGAAACTGGAAATCTGTGTTTAGCACTTCAACATACTTACATATTTTCCTTGTCTTATTTAACTTTTCATCTTTCTCAACTTGATTATAAACCCCTCAAGAGCAGAAACATGCCTTATGTGGCAATCTCCACATCACCTAGTACATACTGAAGATTAAATATATACTAAATAAATAACCACTGGTTTGACTTTCTTGAGCCTAGTAAGATTTGAGTAAAAGATTGACATAATTCCATAGTGTGAGATTAGAGAGGAAAGATACACCAAAACTCTTGCAAGGCTCTCAAATTGCAATTCTGACTATAATCCCCATAATCCCAAATGATTCTGACAAGAAGAAAATGTAACATTGACATTTCTGCTCTTTTTTTGCCCTTGTCACACATCATATCTACACTATTTTTTAAAGATTTTATTTATTTGTTTATTTGAGAACGAGACAGAGACAGAGACAAAAACAAAGAAAGAGAGCAGAGAAGAGCAGAGGCAGAACAACAAGACAGGCTCTGACTTGGGGCCCCATCCCAAGACCCATGAGATCATGAGCTGAGCCAAAATCAAGAGTCAGCTGGCTGGGCCTCCCAAGTGCCCTATCATATCTACAGTATTTAAACTCCTTGTTTCCTCTCACCTTCTTAAGAACCTGTGCCCTCTTTCCATGTTTCGATTTGACCTCTCTTCTGATGGCTCTTCTCCATAAGCTTTTATGTATATTCAAATATATTCACATTTTAAAAAATTAAAGAGCTTTTTCAATGAACAGCATGGAAATAAGTGGACATCCATAGACAAAAACAAAAAACAAAAACCTTGACTCACACTTCATACGAAATTTAACCCAAAATAGGTCATGGACTTCACTGTAAAACATAAAACTACAAAACATTCAGAAAGTTCATAGGATAAAATCTTTGGGCACTAGGACTAGGTGAAGAGTTTTTAGCATTGACACCAAAAACATGATCCATAAAAGGAAAAAGTGAAAAACTGGACCTCACTGAAATTAAAATTTTTTTGCTATATGAAAGACATTGTGAAAAGGATAAAAAGACGAGCTCTAGAATAAAATAAAATATTTGCAAGCCTTAGATCCCATAATTAAGGCCAGTATCTAGAATATATACGGATCCCTCAAAACTCAACAATTTAAAAAAAAATCCAACTAGAAAATGAGTGAAAGACTTACTAAAATAAAATTTCACCATAAGATATATGTAAATGGCAACTAATCACATGAAAAGGGGTCTAACACCATTAGTCTTGATGAGATAAAAATTAAAACCACAGTGACATGTCACTACATGTCTATCAGAATGGCTAAAACAAAAAGCAGTGACAGCACCAAATACTGGTGAAGATGTAGAGAAACTGAATCACTCATACATTACTAATGGGAATATAAAATGGTACAGTCACTCAGGACAACAGTCTGGAGGTTTCTTAGAAAACTAAACTTGATTTGTAATAACTAAAAACCTAGATTCTCTTGAGTAGGTGAATGGTTAGACAAATAGACAAACTATGGTATATCCAAACCATGGACCACTACTCAGCAATAAAAAGGAAAGGAATTATTGACATACACCATAACTTGGATGAATCTCCAGGGAATTTTGCTGAAGTGGAAATGCCAATCCCAAAGTGCTACAAACTGTACAATTCCACTTATATAACATTTTTGAAATGATGAAATTATAGAAATGGAAACAGATGAATGGTTGCAGGGGGTCAAGGTCAGGGTGGCAAGAAGGTGAACATGGTTTTAAAGGAGCAACATGAGGGATCCTTGTGATGATATAAATGCTTGTATTTTGACTGTGGTGGTAGATAAACCTGCAAGTGTGGCAAAATTGTACTGAACTAAACACATACAGAGGAACAAGTAAAACTCAGAAAATGTGAATAAGATCAGTGGATAGCATCAATGTCAATATCTTGGTTGTGATAATACAGTTTTGCAGATGTTACCATTGAGAATAAAATGGAAGAAGGATTATTTCTGTGTTGTTTCTTACAATTGCATGTGAAACTACAATTATCTCAAAATAAGAAGTTTGATTTTAAATATGAAAATAAAGAAAACTGTTCTTCAACCCCCCCCCCAAATCTCTTTCTACCACCTGATATGTCTCTTCCTTTTATCAGCAAAACTTCTTTAAGAACAGTTCAGACTCTGCTTTTACTTCAGGAGCTCCTAATCACCATGTGACCAATTTCAGTCTGACTTTGAACTCTAATATTCAACTGAAACAGCTTTTTGCCAAGTTGATCAAGAATTTCCAGGTTAGTAATTACAGCGACCACTCCTTGGTCCTTTTCCTAACTGGCCTCTAGCAGCATTTGACTTGGGTAAACACCTCCTAAGTCTCTCACTTCGCTTTCTGTAACACTCCACTCTTCTGCTTTTCCTCTTACCTCTCTGATAACTCCTTCTGAGTTCGTTTTGTAAATTTTTCTTCTTTCTTAAATGTTGATAACCCTTCATGTTCTTTCTGCCCCAAACTCTTTTCCCTTCTCTCTTTCTTCATTCTCACTGATTTTCGTGGGTATACCAACAAACCCAAATCCAAGTCTCCAAGCCAGAGATCTTTGGAGCCTGAAGTATTAGAACTACCTACTACTGTCCCTCCAGAGTTAATTTAAATTAACATGTCCAAAGCTGAATTGTGATCACTCCTTCACTCACCATTGATATCTGCTCCTTTCCTTATGTTCCCTTTTTGGGTTACCCAAATCCGAATCCTAGACATCATCATCATGGAATGAATAAGCCATGGGAATAGAAGGAACAGCACAGGGAATATACATAAAGGTATTGTAATAGCACTGTATGTTGACAGATGGTAGCTACATTTGCAGTGAATGTATAATTCACTGTAAGGGGCAGACATGTTGAATCACTAACGTAACATTGTGGGTCAACTCTACTTCAGTTTTTAAAAAAGAACATGCAGGGCACCTGGGTGGCTCAGTGGGTTAAAGCCTCTGCCTTCAGCTCAGGTCATGGTCCCGGGGTCCTGGGATCAAGTCCCACATCGGGCTCTCTGCTCAGCAGGGAGCCTTCTTTCTCCTCTCTCTCTGCCTGCCTCTCTGCCTGCTTGTGATCTCTGTCCGTCAAATAAATAAATAAAATATTTAAAAATAATAATAAAAAATAAAAAAGAACACGCATTAAAACGTTAATAATGTTTATTTTGGAGTAGTCGGGATTGTAATTTTCTTCTCTACACTTTCCTGTATTGTCCAAATTATGGTGACACACAAATGTAGTATTTGAAATATAAATTTCTAAAATGATTGTCCTATGAACTATGTGTGAACACACACATATATGTGTTTAAGGGAGAAAGAGATGATGAAAGAGAGAGAAAGCATATTATTCACAGAGGAACAAAGGTGTTGTGTCTTGAGGTGTGATATCCATATGAAGGTGACAGATTCCATTTGTGATCCAGGAGACAAAAGTGAGCTTGGAAAGCAGGATAAGGACAGTCAACAAGGTCTGCTTGCAAAAGCTCACAAAGATGCCGTGAAAGCCTGAGTTCTCACGCAGAGGACAACCTCTGAAGAGAAACTGGGCACCAGGCGCCTGGATCCTCACTGGGCCAGGATGATGAAGCTTGCTTTAGTGGTCAGTACATATGTGAAGATTTTTATACCTCATGTATCAAAGGTCACCGCCCTTTAAAAAAAAAAAGATTTTATTTATTTATTTGAGAGAGAGCGTGTACAAGCAGGTGAGAGGCAGAGGGAAAGGGAGAAGCAGACTCCCCGCCAGGCAGGGAGCCCCACGTGGGACTTGATCCCAGGACCCTGGGATCATGACACGAGCAGAAGGCAGACACTTAACTGACTGAGCCACTCAGGTGCCCCAGAGGTCACCAGCCTTTTAACAATCCCTCTAATACCACATCCCCACCCAGAAAGTCCCCCTTGAATCTGAGAGCCCAAATAAAGAAAAAAGCGATATTATTCACATGCAGGAACAGTGGCACAAACTAATTAACATGCTCATCAGAACCAGTCCATTTGGTTTCACATGCCAGTGCTTAAGCTCTTCCACAGGACCTCCCCTCCAGACATGTGAAGTGCATCAGTGAGTTTTCAAATTAACACTTATTGAAATTTGAAACTCTTCTTTTTCTTCATTTTTTTTCCCAGTAATATATATTGACCTTCACAGCTGGTATTCTGGGTAATACACATGTGCTTGCAAAGAGAAAAAAACTGAAGAGTGGAACCTTGAAAAGAGACAGAGAGAGACACAGGGAGAAGGGGCCTGGGAGAAGGAGGACCCATGGAAAAGATTAGGATTCGCTCTAAGAAAGTGCCAGTACTCTCCTGGTTGAATGGACAAAGTTGCTAATCTCGTAGGGTTGAACCACAGTCTGAAGAACAATCATCCCATGTTCTGATAGGAAAAGGAAAAGAGTGTGCACGAGAGAGAGAGAGAGGAAAGAAAGGCATTATACCTAAGAATGACCTGGATGGAACGGGTCCTGCCTCTCCACAATGCTAACTCTGATCATTCACTTTTAGAGAGAAAATATAATGACCATTGTGGACCAGGACACGATTTAGAGACCCACAAGAATGGAAGGAAGGCCTTAAAAAGAGCTACATCAAATGAATGGCTAATGGGTCAAATGCTAGACTCACGTCTTCAGGGGAACTGTTCTTTCAGATTCCTCTCAGGGAGAGAAGCTGATTGTCTGCTTTCTCGGAGACTGTGCTAACATCAGTCACCGCCACGAGGAGCATTTATTCTTAGTGCAGCTTTTACTGCAGAAGGCCCAAGTGTCCCCTGTGGGATCAGTCAGAGTGCCCACGCACCCAAGGACCGATAAAAGCACATACTTCCAACTCTTGATTTCTTGGTTTCATGGGTGAGGCTGGGCAGCTTCCGGTTTGGTCACGTGACCGCATGGCCTTTGCCAGAGGCGGGTCTCTCACATCAGGGAGAGGAAAAAGAGACGGGGAACTTCTTTTCTGCTCTTTTTTTCCTCCAAATGTATATTTTTCCAACACTCCACTTTCATGTCGTTAAAATCCTGGATCCTTGCCAGGACCTCAGAATGAGGAACATGTTGTCATCCCCAGGGACAATCGAGTGGGCAGTGGTTCTCAACTCTGGCTGATTACTTGTCAGAGAGAGAAAGAGAGAGAGCACAAGCAGAGGGAGGAGCAGGCTGCCCCCTGAGCAGAAAGCCCAATGGGGGGGGAGGGCTCAATCCCAGGATGTTGGGATCATGACCTGAGCCGAAGGTTCAGGCACTGAGCCACCCAGGCACCCCCCCGGGTGGCTGTTTCCTAAAGAACACTTTACCAGGCTCCAGCCCAGGTCTGCTGAGTCAGAATCCCTGAAAGTTTCTCTTCTTGGTTAAATTCAGTGATTCTCAGCCAAAGGATTTTTCCCACAGGAGACACTGGACAACATCTGGAAACAGTTTTTGATTGTCATAACTAAGAGGGCGGGGCTACTAGGAACAAGTGGGTAGAGAGCGTGGGTGCTGCTAACCCTCCTAGAGTGCACGGGGACAGCTGCACAGCCACATGACAGACACTGATCTGACCTCAAGAAGATGAGTAAGACTGAAAAAAGATTACCAACAGGTCATTACAACTTATTGACAAGGATAGTTACTAATTGCTAAATCTAGCCTATATTTCAGTTAGCCAAAGTCCTAAAAAGGAGGATGGCCTGCCACAACAAAAAAAATGTACACATGTTGCCCCTCGTGTTTCTTATTCGTGTGTGTGTGTGTGTGTGTGTGTGTGTGTGTGTGTGTGTTTGAGGGAGGCAGGTATACATAGGACTTATTTTATATATAATTACTTTGTATTTTATGTATATTTATATCTATTATACATCTATATACATAAAATCCTATTTATATATGTGTGTATATATATATGTGTGTGTGTGTGTGTGTGTGTGTGTGTCCCTTTTCCATATATATGGAAAAGGGACATTATGGAAAGCAAGATGTATACACGTGGCTTGCAGCATATTCGGGGGAAGTAATTTAATAATGAAGGCAAGGAATGCTTGCATTTATTTGTGTGCCTTGTGCAATTTCTTTGCAGAAGTTGGGAGTTCTATGGGGGCAGAAACAGAGAGCTTGTGCTGTATATACTTGACACAAAGGTTTCTACCAGTGAAAGTGAAAGAGCTTGTATCACTGTTGCTCTGTGTTTTAAGCCCTTCCTGTAGTTTCTGGGAACAGCTGCTAGTGAAGACAAACCATCCCCAGCCCCCTTAGAGGTGAGTCCAAGGCCCATCTTTTTTCAGACTCCCATAGCTCGTGACTTCCCCCCCAACATGCATGCTCATTCTGAGGAAATTTTACATAAAAAGGAGCTACTAACTGGGGCCTTAATGCCCCGTCCATCCATGCATTTATCTATTATTCCCTTATCCAGTATTGCTTGAGAGTCTGCTGGGCCAGGCAGGCACTGTCGTAAGCGCCAAAGATTACCAATAGGCCATTACAACTTATTGACAAGCTGCGATAAGGCTGCGGCAGCGAATGAAGTTGATTGGCTGCGGCAGTGAATGAACAAACAAGACCCCACTCTCAGGGAAGTTACTCTGTGGTAGGGGTGAGGCACACGCAAAAACCAAACAGTACGCTGTAGAACACATGGCAGGTAGGGGTGAGGCACACACAAAAACCGAACAGTACGCTGTAGAGAACATGGCAGGTAGGGATAAGAGTGCTGTGAGGAGAACTGAAGCAAGGGAAACAGAAAAGGGAGTGTTACAGGTAGAAATTTTAGAGTAGATGGTCAGTGAAGGCCTCCATGAAGAGCAGACATTTGGGCAGAGAGCTGAAGGAAGCCAGAGAACAGGACCAGCCAAGTGGTTACCTGGAGGAAGAGCTTAAGAGGCCAATGTAACAGCAAGTGCAAAGGCCCTGGGGTAAAGATACATATGAAACTCAGAGAATAAGTGCCTATCTAGTGGATCTGATTATCTTCATGACTTTGACTTTTCTTTTATGGACTTCAGAGGGGGTCGGTAAAGCTAGCCTTGGGTGCTGAGACTCGATTCAATCCTTTCTTCCCACCTGAATATGAAAAAAATTACAATTAACTAATGTCAGATGAGCATGCAGTTTATTTGCTAAAAACAGAGGAATCCGTGGTTTGCATCTATTTCCAAAAGGAAAGGAGAATATGGTCCACAACTCGGGAAACCCTGTGCTTCTTGGAGAGTGGAGTAGCAAGGCAACATAGTGGTTTCCACTTTGCAAACGACTAAAGGTTTTAGAAAAAGGTAAAGGTGAGCAGAGTCCAGAGCTTGGTGCAAAAAAACACAAGTGGATAAACAGAGACATTAACCCAGGACACATGGCTACTTCTGCAGATGGAATGTCACCATCCCTGGAAAATTATTCATGCTTGGGTGACCATCAAAACCCAGTGAGAGATGCTGTTAAAATAAGGAAGGTGCTCAAGGCCTGTGAACTCTCTTAATTAAAACTTAACAACCCTCAGGGCACCTGGGTGGCTCAGCCGGTTAAGCATCTGCCTTTGGCTCAGGCCAGGACCCCAGGGTTCTGGGATGGAGCCCTCCATAGGCTCCCTGCTCAGTGGGAAGCCTGCTTCTCCTTCTCCCTCTCCCTCTCCCTGCTTCTCCATCTCTGTTTGCCTGCTGTTCCCCTTCCCTGTGCTCCCTCTCTCTGTCAAATAAATAAAAGTTGTTTTTTTTTTTTTTTTAAAGCAAAAAAAAAAAGGGACGCCTGGGTGGCTCAGTTGGTTGGACGACTGCCTTCGGCTCAGGTCATGATCCCGGAGTCCGGGGATCGAGTCCCGCATCGGGCTCCCAGCTCCATGGGGAGTCTGCTTCTCCCTCTGACCTTCTCCTCGCTCATGCTCTCTCTCACTCTCTCTCTCTCAAATAAATAAATAAAATCTCTAAAAAAAATGCAAAAAAAAAAAAAAGTACACTCATTGAAGGTGGATCAATGAGCAGGCACCTTGGAGAGCTAGGTAAAATGTAATCCTTGAGGAAAGGGCTCCCGTTAAGAGGTACCCTAAAAGGGGATGCCAAAAGATGCCAGGAGAGCTGAAGAAGGCTGATTCTAGCCCTTTCAAAATGCAAAACAGGAGCAAAGAAGATGTCACCAAAAAGAGTCATGTTTTTGTTTGTTGTCTTTTTTTGGTGGCAGATTCTTTCTGAGATTCACACATTGTCCAAAGGCTTCTGACCTTCTGGGACTCTTTGAGTTAAAAAAAAAAAGCGGGGGGGGGGGGGGACCTAACGACTTAAATGTCTGAGTCAGTGGTTCTTAAGTTTAAGTCTGCAGGAGGATGCCCTGGGAGCTTGACAAAATGTCCGAGTCGGGCCCTACCCCCAAGAGGTGGTAAATGCAGGTCTAGGATGGGCCCTGGAACATGCGTGTTTATACACATCCCACACCATCCTGAGGCTCATAGATCAAAGGGTCTTGCTTGGAAAACCAGTGGCCTAGCCCCTTTCTCTTCCACCAAAATATCCTTTTCCTCACTGATAAAATGTGGTTGTTCAGGGATAGGTGAGGAAGAGAAATAAGACTAGAAATTGCCCAAAGTGCCCTGAAATTGTCTCAAATTTTGATTCTAATTACAGAAAGTTTGCATTTATGCTCTTCTCCATCCCCCAGACTGAGGCACTTCTTGACCCAGTAGGTAGCTGGCTACGTAGCATAAAGATAAAGAGAAGTGACAGGTCTGCTGACCCAAAGCTGTTATTCCCAGCAGCCTGCCTAGAGCTGGGTTTCACCTCCTCCAGTCATGGCACTCCCCTGAAGAGGACAGGAAAGTGCATCAGCCATACCCTGTAAGTGGGCAGAGACTCTGAAGAGAGCAATCCACAAAGGGATCCAGAAAACCAAATTGTGAAGTGCATTACTGTGTCTCTACTTTAATGAGACCAATCAATCTGGTCCCTGCCCTTGCCTAGGCAGTTAGCTTTTTTTTTAAGATTTTATTTATTTATTTGACAGGCAGAGATCACAAGTAGGCAGAGAGGCAGACAGAGAGAAGGAGACAGGGAATCAGGCTTCCTGTTGAGCAGAGAGCCCAACGCCGTGTTCCATCCCAGGACCCTGAGATCATGACCTGAGCCAAAGGCACAGGCTTTAACCCACTGAGCCACCCAGGCACCCCCTAGCTTGTCTTTCTTTTATTTGACCAAAAGCAGTAAGCAAATAGAAAGAGAAGAAAGCTGAGCATAGGAACCCTTGCCACAGCCTCCTGAGGAGCTGTGAGACCTGAACGAGGTCACTGGGCTTCTTGTCCTCTGAAGAATCAAAAGGTGGATTTAAAAAACTTCTGAAGACCCTTTCTGCTTCCGGAGCCATGACTCCATGACCCAAAGAGTGGTCATGGTTAGCTTTCACCGTGGAAAACCAAGCATGCCATGTTCTCCAGGAGGTGGGGAAACACAGCAATTAGGGTCATGGGACGCAAGTGACAAGATTAGGTTGTAAGGACCCAAGACATCAGAAGACAGGGTGGGAGGAGGGGGCTGGGGAAGGAGGGAGGACAATGTGCAAAGAAAAAAAAACTCTGGACATTCGGACCCCAGTAATTCTTGGTTGGGTGGGGTGGGGGGGCTGTCCTGTGCATGGTAGGATAGTTGGCAGCATGCTTGGCCTCCACCCACTGGATGCTAGTGGTATCCCTCCTCCCCAACTCACCCGTCATGACAACTAAAACTGTCTCCAGACATTGCCCAATGTCCCCTTGGCAGCAAAACGGCCCCTGGTTGATAAGCACCAGTTTAAATGAAACTGAACACTATGGCTTTCTCCAGCTTTATCTTCTTAATAATTATTCCACGCACTCCAAAGGTATATATGTAATTTTCACCATTATACCCTAAAACTACCATTGCTTGGATATTTCCGTTGTTAACAATGTAATTCTGAAAGGTGAAGACCACCCCTTCCCAATTGCAACCTTAGCAAATTAAGATATACACAAAGAGAAGAGCCAGGGGGCTTCTGGGGTGAAAGGAATAGAAATGGAGGGGAAGAAAAGGCAGAAGACAGAACCTGGGATTATTGAGGGTCGGTCTGGATTGAAAGAGTGATGAGACCCTCGAGGGAGAAGGGAGAGATTGAAGGTGAGACAGAAAGAAATTGGAACCTACAGGAGAATGAGGAAACTTGCGGAGCTGGAGACAGGTCTTAAGGGTGTGTGTGTGCGCTCATGCCTTTGTTTGAAGCAGCTTTCCCACGGTGGAGGCAGAGAAGTCTATCGGAATGCACTCACCATAGTCTGGGGGGAAAAGACTGGTTGGAAAGAAAGAGACCTAACACCTAGACACAGGTGCACAGAGAACCAGAGGCTGGAAGCAGGAGAAAGGAAAGCATGGGTGAGGGGTGCACAGAAGCACAGAAGGGCAGCAAGCAAGACCGCAGCAGTGCTGGCACAGGAAACAGAGTCAGGACAGTTCCTCGGCCACTGCCAGCCCCACTGGGCACGCAGGCAATGACCACTGACTACACACAGAGTGTCGACTAAGCGCCAGGCACTGTGCTAGCTACAGGGGATATGAAGAGAAAATTCCCTGGCCCTGCCCTTGAGAAGGTTGAGTCTATCTGGTCAAGTTCAGGAAGAGTAAAACAGTCCGTGATCGCCTCTCTGGGAGGAACCACTTGGAGACGCTCAGTTCGTGTTGCTTAGAGGATGAAATAGCATAATTAGGAAAGAAAAGCAGCTCCCGGCACACTCCCTACCATCTTCTGTTGGCTTGAAAATAGCTATAGGGATAGAAGTCTCATATAAGGTTCTAGAAAACCTCTAGCCACCCCTCCCCTTGAAAAATGAAGCTCTGATTCACAACACTGATTTTCAGGGAGACCCTCTTACTGTCAAGTCAGCTGAATTCCTGTGAATTTTAGATGCCCAAGGGTTGGGTTGCTGTTTTGAATTAGTTCCTCTTGCCAAGGGATATAAGAAAGGGCTCCCGAAGGAAGCCTGCAAAATCAGCTCATTACTGTGCAATCCATTCCCCCCGCCACCTTGCAGAAGATTCAGGCAGAAAAAGCTTTGTTGCCACCGTCTGATAACAGAGGTGGTGGCCGGAATACTAACCAGAAAGCCGCAGAGAAGGAAATGTTTTTCGAGAAAATGTGTCTCTTCTGCAGGTAGAAAAACAGTAAGACCAAAAACAAACAAACAAACAAAAACCCCACAGGTCCCCATTCACAGATCTCAAATGGACGAAACTGCCAGCATCTGGGGAAGGACTGGGAAGGTTAGGTCTGAGGGTCGGTTCTGCGTGCTTACATACAATGCAGCCGATTTGCTCAAATGAGCACAAACAAAGGAATAAATTTGTTTGAAAGGACAGGCTTCATTATACTCTAATTAATGTAAATCTCACCCACAGAGAGGAACCAAAATAAAAAGCTATAGTAATTAAAGTTAAGGGGTTTGGTTTTGTTTTGGGGAGGAGCGGGAGGGTATTTCAGGAGTGCCTAAGAAGGATTCCGATTTGCAGGAGTTTCAGGAATGAGTTTTTAAAGGATAATTTTTCAAAAGACCAAACTACGTAAAACAGTTGGCGGTTGTCCTGAATCTAGGTGGGTAGAATCCTTAATCTCCCTGAAAGGAATGGACCATGTTCTCACATGGTCCAGGGGTATCGGAAAGCAAACAGACCAATGCTAAGTCCCAGAGATCTTAAAAATGTTATAGAAAAAGGCCTAAAACAGTGAGGGGAAAGAAAATAAAGTCATTAAGGCAGTGTCATTTTGTTTGTTTCTTTGGGGGGGGCTATATTTGTTTTTTTAATTCGTTTCTTTTATTTTGTTCACTTAGCCACTGTATAGTACATAATCAGCTTTTTAGTAGCGTTCAATGATTCATAGGTTAAGTATAAAAGCCAGCGTTCATCACAGCACGTGCCCTCCTCAGCACCACTCCATTTTGAAATAACCAGACCAGCAGAGCTGAAAGATCAAAGCTGAATTTAGAGCTCACCAGGCAAGACAAAACCCTGTCAGGCCAAACTGAGTTCAGTGAGTCTCTCCGGAATTGCCCCAAGCACAAGGTCTGGATAGGGTAGAGAAGAGGAATTTTTGCCAAATAAGGCATTCTCTGATGGGTTACGGAGGTGATTATAAACTTTGGGGATTGACCATTGTCTGGCAACGTGCTCCAGGTGCGTCTAATTCAAGGTCATGGAGCCGCCACACATTTCTTAGACCAGCATAACAGTTAATGCCCTGCTTGCTTCCATCGGAGACATACCCACACCGCCTGGTGGGGGAGCCCAACATGCACAGATCTCAGCCAAGGAAGCCTCTACAAGTGCAGAAGCCCAAGAACTGAAATGAGCCTGGAGTGTGTGTCAAACAGCAAGGAGGCCAGTGTGGCTAAACACGAGTGAGGAAGGAGGAGAGGGTCCGGATGCGCCCAGGACACGGCAGGACAGGACAGAGACTTGTACTGCAAATGTGATGGAATCCATGGAAGAACTTGGAGCAGGAAAGTGACATAATCTGATTCACAACTTTTCTTTTTTTTAATTTACAACTTTTCAAAGGTTACCCTGTCGGATACGTGAAAAAGATTCTGTAGGCAGGTGAAAGTAGAAGCAGAAAACCCAGTTTGGAGGCTTATTATGGTAGTCAAAGAGATGACGGTGGTTTGGACTAGGGGTGGTGGGGTGGGGGGGGCAAGAATAAGGCACAGCGGTCAGATCTGCGGTGGGCTTTGAGGTGGAGATGAAGGGGTTTGATGACGGATACAAGGCCGAAAGAAAGAAGGAAATTAACATGACTTCCTGGTTTTCAGCCAGAGCACCTTCTTACGTTTATAGGAAAGGTGAGCATTGCAAAAGTAAAGGATTTAGGGGATGAATGTAAGTTGGAGCAGCTGATGAGATATCCAAGTGTGTGTGTGTGTGTGTGTGTGTGTGTGTGTGTAGACACAGAGAGACAGTGACAGCTGGAGACATCAATTTGGAGCTCAAACGAAAGGTAGAGGCATAACTTCAGATCATTAGTATACAGGTGTCATGGGACCAGCTGAAGCCATGTCAAGGGTACATAGCCAGAAGGAGTGAAGAGGAGGAGAGGGGTGGTGACAGAGGGAGAGGAGAGGAAAAGGCAGAGGCCTGAACCAGGACAACGTGGAAAGATCATGTTACGGTCGATTGTTCTCATGGAAAATCTTACAGCATGATTACACATTGATGGGAGAGTGCGGGGAATGTACGGTGTGCAAGAAAAGGGCCATAAGTGAAGGCATGAAATTCCTTAGACAGTTGAGAGGGGACGGAGGGGTGCCCAAGGGGACAGCCTAACTCTAGAGATGAGTGGGGACAGACTCTCCCTGGTGACAGGAGGGACGGAAGATACAAGGTTATAGATGCCTACAGGCACGTTAGCTGAGTTCGCGGCAGTAGGATGGGGGGTCCTGTCTGGAGAACTTCGATTTTCTCAATGCATTAAGAAACAAGGCCACTAAGAAGCATGAGATTTGAGAGGACACAGTACTGGAGTTTCTGAGGAAAGAGGAGTAAGTATGAGAGAGTTGTCTCAAAGAACAGGAGAGACAACTGCCCAGGGAAGTATTACAGGATGGTCAAGCAAGGCAACAGCTACAGTTCTTCATTTGAAGATAGGCCAGCAGGGGGGACTGTGTGTTACTCTCCAGTGGCATCCAGCTCCTCAGAAGTAAGATGGGCAGAGGTCTGAGTTGAACCCAGGTCAGGAAGATCAGGTAACTGAGAGGCCAGAGGTCTGAGTAGATCTTGGACGCCCAAGCTGCAGAAGAGTCATCACCAGAGCAGCTGTGGAGAGGTGGGGAGGGAGAGTGGGACAGAGCTACAGGCTAAAATCATCTTAGGAGGGAAGGCGACAGGGAGGTCAGCCGATGCAACAGTCAGCAGTGGAATAAAAGGCCAGTGAGATGGTGCCCGACATTCCAAAAGGGCTTTCTTTTCTGGAGTGGGGGGAGAAGCAATAAAGACACAATCCCGGCAGACCCAGAAATCAGAGGGGTGAGGGTGGGGAGCTACAGGGAAAGCAGCTACATCAGCGGTTCTTACCCCCGGACAATTTTGCCCCACCCTCCCCAGGGACACTGGTGATACCTGGAGACCTGTTTGCTTGTCACAACCAGGGGCAGGGGGAGTGCTGATGACTTCTCGTGGGGAGCAGTCAGAGATGCTCCCAAACGTCTCACAGGGCACAGGACAGTGCCCACGACCAAGAATGTTCCGGCCCAAAGTGTCCACAGCATGGAGGCAGAGAAACCCAGAGTCAGAGCCAGGAGGTAAGGGGAATCTTCATAGAAAGGGGTTTTCCAGCAGGCACAGTGGAAAGGCTTGAGGAGCAAATCGGCCTTGGGAAGTCAGGTGGAAGTGGGAAACAAACAGAGACTTACAGGGAGAAGCGCTGGGCAGGCAGACGGATCTGGGGAGACTGGCTACTTGGTGGCGACTGAGGGGTTAATCCTGAGGAGGAGAGGGAAAAGCAGTTCAAGTCACATCCCTGCTTGGGAAGTTGTGCATGGGGGTGAGAAGGGCAGGGTGCGAGCTGGAGGAGGCGGCCCAAGTTATGCAGTATTGGGGGTTCTCACCAAGCACAGAATCCCCAAAGCTGCTCTTCTGTTCTGCTGTCAGGCCCATGGCAGCCAGGGGAAAGGCAGGCTTAACAGGAGCTTAACCTAAATTTCAAACCTAATCCCTGAAAGGAAGACAGAGATTTATTGTACAGTATCAAGATAGATGTCTATAAATGGGCAAAAACTCAAAGTCATAAAATCCTATATTAAAATGTCACATTTTGAAAATGATGGAAACCGACTATGTGCGGTGTGATAAAAAAAAAAAATGGTAGTGTTACTGTGCCAGATGAATGTAGCTTAAATGTGTCATTTACATTTTGACAGTTTCAAATGTTCCCTTTTTATTCCCTCCTTTGTGCTAGAACACTGTAAATTCAGAGGAATTTGTGGCTCTCGGTGTTCAAAGATATTCCCTTCTATTTTCATAGAGTCATCAAGTTGAAAAACAAGCTACACATTTCTTAGAAATGTTTTTTTCCCAAAACGGATGAATGATTTCACTGAGATTTTTTTTTAAATAAAAATAATGTTAATGAACACCCACCCTGTGCCAAGAACTGTGACCCAGAGCATTTCTAGCTATTTCGTTAAAATCCGTGCTTAATTCTCTCGGGACAAATAAGTAGGCACAAAACTTTAAGATGATTATTCAAATTCGGTTGTAATCTTTTAAACTTCACAAGGATGGTATAATTTGCCCATGAAAGAAATTTTGCATTTTAAGAAGTGCCTCTTCAAATTATTAATCTATCTGTAAGTTAAACCATTGAAAAGGATTTTGAAATCAGGTAGTCGATAGTCAAAGCACTGTTTACAGCCCTGGATTATTGTATTTCAAGTACCACCTTATTAAATCATGCATTCTAAATTCAGATTGCTCAGAGATAGTTTCGTGATGAGCGAACGACCAAACAGTATTAATACCACTGAGTTGTTTGACTGCCTCCAGGCTCCGTGCTGGTGATTTTTAAGCAGTCCTCTTAGCTTCCTCCTCTCCGGCTTTGTCAGGACCTGTCTTTGGTCTGGGAGCCAAGTTGTGCCCTGTGGGTAGAGCCACACAAATTCGGCAATACTCTTGGGAAAGCAGCCGAACATTGATAATGAATGGAAGGGAAACAGTTGAAATCTCACTTTAAAATGTCTTCAAAATGTCAGAAGGGTGTTTGGCTCGTTGTGAATGGCAGTGGGTCTGTAAAAAACGGTTTCTGAGTAACTGTTCTCCAGGTGGTTCATCAATTCTGGTGGAGGTCACCTCCCGCTAGGACCACCCGGAAAAGCAGTGGCTGTAAGGGAAGTGGTATCCAGCTCCACGGCTTCTGCCCAACCTGCAGATCAAGACGGAAAGGGATGGAGGTAGGCGAGTTAAAAAGAATAAAGTCATTTGTTCCTCCAGAGTGGGGAAAAAGAAAGGGCGTGGGAGGGAATGAGAACACCAGTCTCTCCATCAAACACACCTCAACTAAGATTTGTTTCTTCTTTTTTATTTCTCTGCCTGCTGGAAACATAAACAGGAAGGACCCCAGAGAGGGGGCCCAGGGAGAAGGAGGGCGCCCCCCCCAAGCCAGAGGGGGGTGCAGGAGCTGTGCCCGGAAGGGAGCTGGAGAGGAGATGCTGTGTCATTCTCTCCCCTCCGCCCCCGCAGGGCTCCTTCCCTGGCAGCCGCTGGAGACTGAGGCTGAGCTAGAAGCCGCAGTCCTGTTGTGAATGAAGAAGCTAAGAGAACTTGAAATCAAAGCAAAGTCACAGAGCAGTACAGGCAGGAGGAGCTCGGTGAGTTCAGCACCACAGCAAGCAGATGAGAAAAAGGAGCCAAAGGTTCCCTTTCTAAAGATGCTGAAGTTAAGAGAGGGGAAGCGCCGGCATTACCCAAGTTGGCACATGGTAAACAAAGGAAGTGTTTTTCCGCTCAGGCTGGCTAACTGCACAGGCTGCAATTAAAGAGCCTTTTTCAATGTTGGGTCTTTTATAATACGAGTTTAATAAAGAGGTGCGTGTTTGATAATTGTAGTGTACAGAATGCAGTTATGCATTTTGGGGAGGGAATTTGGGCATCAATGACTCCCCAAGCTTCAGGAAAGCTGTCGTCCCCGCCACGCTGAACCATGAAGGAGGCTTTGGCACTCACTTGGCATTGAAATATAAATATTCGTGGACTGGATCAATAAATGAACTGTGAGAAGGTAAATGGAGGCGTATTAAACATTTGAAGAGTTTATCTGAACAAAAATCGGTTCAAATAAGGCAGCATCCAACCTAGCAGATGGAAAGGAGCTCAGAGAAGCAGCACAAAAGAAAAGACCTTTCTAGGCAGAAGGGAGCCAGAGCAAGGAAATGATACCGGGGGAAAGAGCACTCTGATCACTGCGAAGTCACTTTCCTTCAAGGGAGGGCAGGGGTCTATCAGGCAGATGACCTAACGAGTGCTGACCAGTGCAGTCTCCATGTGGGGAGGTAGGACTTAGCATATGCAACTCCATTTGGGGCCCACTGTCCTGTTTTTAACTAAATGACTAGACGCATGCATAAATGAATAGACAATGCAAGCCAGCTAGTCCCCGGATCCCTGCATTTTCACGAAAAGGGTATCCTGAGAGCACAGTCTGGAGAAGAGAAAACTGAAGTTCTAAAGTAACAGAAAATGCCTCCTCCGGGGGGTCGAGAGCATCACTCAGTTTTCAATGATAGAGTACGTGCATATTTATGTTGATCTAAACACATGGGTTAGACAGCTTAATTCACCGTGGTTTCTCCTCACCGCTTTGTTTCTTTAGAAATCTGCTAAGCAAGAATTAAGTGCCCAAATGTTTGCAGTGCGGCATTTCCGACATTAAGTGACAACGGACAAGCTCTGTGGCTGAGCACGACAGGCATTTCCTCCCAGGAAAGCTTTCCAAGATGTAAAACTGGCATCCCATTTGTGGTCCTTGAGACTGAGTGATTTGCCCTCCATTAAACATGCTTTGCAGTTAATCCTCTCAAAAGTGTGTTCTTAAGCCAACTGAAGAGCTCTGTGCATTAAGAGATTTGGTTGATGACCATGTTTTAATGACCACCAGATCACCAGGCAGTGGAGTTCTTTTACCCGCAGTTTTCCCCTGATAGGTCCCGCTTTAGATACGCAGGCCCTGGAAGATGGGCTGGGGAGCCAAGCCAAGAGGGGAGAGTGTGAATTATAAGCACATTGGAGTCTTACAAATTGGCAGACCCACTCCCTAAGTAGAAATGTCCCTTAGCAGAGGCCATCTGTCTCATATTCTATGTGGAGTCTTCTACCTGTTCTTTTAAGCAACAAAATAGGGCACAGTAGCAACTGACCACCCAAAGGACATGACTTCAAGAATAAATGAATGGCTCTGTCTAGAAAGCACTGGAACTGTTAGATATGACTGGGGAATAAGCATGACTGGCCTTACCACATCCTTCCAACCTGACTTAGCACTTCCCTCTCCACATGGGCCCCCTCCACCACAAAATATCCAGAGGCTCCTCTTGGTCTCCTCTGATATCATTTTGTAATTATTATTTAGTCTTGGTCAAATAATCAAAGACCTTGAATCAGGTGGCTTCTGGATTTGAACCTGACACCTTCCCTTTCCAGCAATGTAACCTTGGAAGAAATAACTTCAACCTCCCCACGACTCAGTTTCTTCATTTGCCAAATGGGATGAGACTTGTACCTCTTTCAAGGGTTTGCCATAAGGTGTGGGATAACACACGTAAAATGTTCAGCAGAGCACCATGTAATACACACTCACGGGAGGCTCAGCGGTACTACCAGTGGCTATCTAGTATTATAATTAGAGTTATCCTATGGAATCGTCACACCTTAGAGGTAGTGGAGGTTTGGAGAGTATTAAAAATAATGACCCCCATTAAAATCCACTGTTATCATGGTTTGGTTTGATTTTTAGCACTCATCTTTCAGGCCCTACCCCCGAAGACTGTGACTAGAGTGATCTAGTGGGGCATCAGGATATATTTTAATCTCTCCCAGTGATCCCAATGTGCAAAAAGAGTTTAAAACAGCTGACATACCACAACTGCCCCCACCCCACTTTACAGATAATGAGACTGAGGTTCAAAAACTCAATTGACCTCCTCAAGGCACTAGCTATTTGGTATTGTCAAAGAGCATGTAGAGCTGGACAATAATCAAAGGGGTAAAGCCAGATTTTATTCAGGACTATTGCTCTAGGAGAGAGAGACCTCAGCATGGATCTAGGCTCATCTCTGAATACAGCATGGACCAGTGGGAATTTATGGCCAAGGAGCAGAGTGGGAGCTACTGGATAGAAAATTAGTAAGAGGAAACGTCAGAGGTAAGGAGGATTTGGGCTCAACCCAGCTAAGGGGATTCCTTGCTGAAGACAGGACAGAGTGATCGGGCACTGGCTGGAGGATGGGGGAAGGAGGTTGAAAAACCTGATTTGATATCAAGGGGCATCAGATATGGAAGAGGAGGGCTCCTGCTAATCTGACTTAGCAGGGTTTTTGCTAAAATTAGGTTTTACAAGGAAGTGACAGATGGGCCTAGGAGAAGGTTCAGGAGCCTGACTAAAGTTCCATCAAGCAAAGATTTTGTCAGCATGTCTAAGCCTCAACCCCAATATTGGTATCCCTGCCCCTTGTTTATAACCCTAAAGTGTTTCCTTAGTCAAATTCTGCTTGACAAGACACTACTTATTATCTAAAGTATGTATTTTTGACATGTAAGGGGGCTTTAGAAAAGAAGATGGCCAGTCCTTCACTGATAGGTCACCCACGAGGGGCAGCACAGTTCTTGGTGTAGGGAACCTAAGAGTTCTGGGATATGGGATCTGGGATCCAAAGAAAATTCTAGGGTCCTGGCCGGTGATGCACAGGTGCTTGGGATGTTGCTGCCAAAGGCATAGGTGACCTGGAACAATCCTGGAGTGGGGAGATGGACATGAAACAGAGCCTGTTCAATATCTAGACCATGCCTTTGCCTACTTCTATTTCTCTTCATTCCGGACGATGGATGTCTAAATATGAAATCTAAAACTTTAAACCCCACAAATTCGGTTGGACAGTAGCCTCCCCCCAGCACAGGTATAGGCCCAGTCCTGCCTCCAGGCCTTGAGTCTGCTGCTTCACCCTCCAGCTGTGCCCCCTCTTCTCCTCCTTCCTGTCTCTGCAAAATTATACCCATTTATTGAGCTTCACCTTTGTCCAAACTAGCTCCACCTTGAAAAATTTCTCTTCACACAGAGTCAATATCACACAGTCAATATTTAATCTGATTTAGAAACTCAATTATGAGCTCCTAAGGGCAAGGAATTGCAGGAACAGTGTTCTGTATCTAATATAATAATACAAGAATATAGCTGAGCACATATTAGATTCTTGATAAACAATTCTGGTATGCTTTATTTGGGATCTATTTCTTCTGAAAGGGGTGGTCCTGGATCGGGATAATGAAGGAAAAACATTATAGATTAGCTAGAGATTAAAAAAAAAACCTTAGTAAGTAGAAAAACATAAGAATAGACTGAGGAGGAACTAATATAACAAGGAAGAAAGAAACGTGGAAACAATCAAAACCTCTACTCCAGAGTGAAAGTCGGCCTCCTGGAGAAAAACATGGAATGCAAGATGACTCCTTAAAACCCTCATTCTCGATTCCATAGAAAATTTACAAGGAGACTAGAGGAAATGCTTTCTTTCCTTTGAAATCCAGAGGGAAAGTCACTGTACCTTCTACAATAGTTTGGATTATTGTTCAACAAATCTTTTTTCTCCTCCCCCAGCCACTGTGATACAAGTAAGGCCTTAAATGTGCCTGTGTAATTGGGCTTGGCTCTTTCATCCCAAAATTCATTCGTGAGAGGACCACACTAGCCAGTGTTCCTTCAGCCTAGGCTCCATAAAATGGTACACTGAGCATACCTGAATCCAGCCTAGAACTTGGAGCCCACTCCAGCCAACCTGCAGCCTGAAAAACAGCCACCCAGCCTGACCCTGCACAACCACAATCAGGATGTATAGAGGCCTGTGAACAGGCAAATAGATACTCCTTATAAGCCTCGAAGTCTGAGGGTTGTTTGTTATGTGGCATTTCTCCAGCAGCAGCTGGTTAATACACCTTCCACAGCCTGAAGGGAAACGTTGGGTTGAATGTATTGAAAAGGAATAACCCAGATAAATTCATTGTCTGAGTCTCTCACACCTGTTTTTATAGCTCACATGGCTCCTGGCTCTCGAAGCTGGAGCCAGCTAAAAACAAAAGGACCAGGAGGGAGAAAATATCCTCATGCTCACACAAGCATCTTCTTTAACAGTAGCTCCAGAATTTCCACGTAAAAGGAGGTTTGAGGAGCTAATAAGCTGGAAGAGGTGGCCGATGCAGAGAGCTGAGATCTCTGTTTGTATAACACTTGAGAAATGTGAACTCTCCTCCGTGTCAGAGCTGGGAGCTGGCCAGTGGCAGTTGGGAGGGAGATGCGAGAGAGCCCTTACGCGATCTGCAGTGCCATGTGTTTGCCCTCCATGTGACCCCAGGGAAGGACAGAGGTTGTTAATATATTAACATTTGTACCATTTTATGGAGCGTAGGCTGAAGGAACACTGGTTAATTAACAGGTCTGAGTAAGACTCATCTGATACTAGAACAAGGTACTGAACAAACAACAGTCTATTTGGGGGGTTGAAAAAAGCTAAAATTCACAGGAACAACAACAGAGAAAGAAAATGAGAAGGTAAAGATTAAAAGTAAAGGACTCAGGACCTTGATATCTCTGTTCAATAATATACCACAATATCTTATACACATACACTATATATATATATATATATATAGACACACACACACACACTATACACATGTATACATATATATTTACATTTTCAAAAGATATTAAATTCATGTAACTGAACATTTACATATGTATATATATTTACATATATATTTATGTATTTACGTATATATGTGAAAACTCACCTGCCCACATCAGTCTACTTCCCTACCCCCCTCAAACTCCTAAGTGGTTACTTTTGTTAATTTCTCAAATATATTTCTGGAATTTCTTTAGGCACTAGAAATACAGCATTATAATTTTCTCATTTTTAACACAAAGGAAAGCTCTATACCCATTCTGTTCGATACTTTTTTTTTTTTTTCTTCATAATATATCCTGGAGCTCTTTCCATTTTGGGACACAAAGAATTTCCTCATTCTTTTTTTTTTTAATAGCCACATAATATTCCATTCCTTGATTGTTATTGTTATAACTTCTAATAAGACTGTGCTATTGCTTGAATGATTTCAAGTTTTACATTTCTTACAGATAAGTGGTTTATCACTACATTTGTTATAAATGGGATAATAATTATTCAAACTGAAAATGTGGTAATTACAGGATGAGGTTTGCAGTGTCTGAAAACAACCTCAGAGATGTCGGGAACCTTAATAAAAAAAATCTGAAGAATCCCTAAGACTTCTTAGCAGAAAATCGGCATTTAGGAGTAAGAAACTCCTCTGGCGGAGCCATCCTTACAGAATTAAAGAGCGGACCCACATTAATGAAATGCCAACAAGATGTGAGCTAAGAGATCTTGTCCTTAGGTATTCATGTTTTATTTATTTTTTTAAGATTTTATTTATTTGACAGAAAGACACAGCAAGAGAGGGAACACAAGCAGGGGGAGTGAGAGAGGGAGAGGCATGAAAGGGGAAGAAGCAGGCTCCCCGCTGAGCAGAGAGCCCGAAGCGGGGCTTGATCCCAGGACCCTGGGATCATCACCTGAGCCAAAGTCTGACGCTTAATGACTGAGCCACCCAAATGCCCCACGTATTCATGTTTTAAATCTTCACCTGGGAGCAAATTAAATTGGGCAAAACAAACACTTGTCTTTTGCTTTCTGTTAGAATTCTGGGAATTCAGATGCGTGGGTGGCTCAGTTGTTAAGCATCTGCCTTTGGGTCAGGTCATGATCCCAGGGTCCCGGGGTCAAGCCCTGCATTGGGCTCCCTGCTCAGCAGGAAACCTGCTTCTCCTTCTCCTGCTCCCCTGCTCGTGTTCCCTCTCTCGCTGCCTCTCTTTCTGTCAAATAAATAAATAAATACTTTAAAAAAAAAAAAGAATTCTGGGAATTTGACTACTGTTTTCACATGCCTTTGGGGGCCATGTTTTCTCGTTTCTATTCTCTCCCAGGACCCCATCTGGGTTTGGATTTAATGTCTGTTTAAACTCCAACTTTTATAAAATCAAATTCTTCACTTTTCAAAGAGCTGGAGTTTTAAAAATCTTATATAAATATCTTCTTCCTTTTACTGATTAAATCCTGAGCCTAATTTGGTCTTAAATAAATTATAGCCATCATGATAGGTGTTTTATTTTTTTTACAATTTATTTATTTGTTTTTAGAGGTGGGGGACACAAGAGGAAGGGGCAGAAGGAGAAAGGAGAGAGAATCTCAAGCAGACTCCGTGTCTAGCATGGAGCCCAACATGGGGCTCAATCTCATGACCCTGAGATCATGACCTGAGCTGAAACCAAGAGCTGGACCCTTAACCAACTGAGCCATCCAAGTGCCCCCACCACAGGTGTTTTAAAGATTTTATTTATTTATTTAACATAGAGAGGGAAATCACAAGTAGGCAGAGAGGCAGGCACAGAGAGAGGAGGAAGCAGCCTCCTCTCTGAGCAGGGAGCTCAATGTGGGGCTCGATCCCAGAACCCTGGGGTCATGACCTGAGCCGAAGGGAGAAGCTTAACCCACTGAGTCACCCAGGCGCCCCCAACAACAGGTGTTTTAATTATCAACTGCTATATAACAAGCTTCCCCCAAAGGGAGGGGCTCGATACAAAACTTGCATTTTCCTTAGGACTTTTTAGGAATTCAGGAAAGGCTTGGGAGGGCACTTCAACTCTGATCAACATCGTATCTACAAGAGAGGAGGGCTGGAGGCTCCCCTTCTAAGATTTCTTTAGTCACATGTCTGGAGCTTCATGGTATCTGTCTGTCTGTCTCTTGTCACATATATTCCTCCAAGCCTTCCCACGTGGCCTTTGCTTCTTACAGCATGGCAGTCTAAGGGTGGACCAGACTTCTTATTTGGCAGCTCAAGACTCTAAGGATGTTCCAAGGGATGGGATGAGGAACTTGCCAGTCTCATCTGGCCTAAGCCCAAGAACTACCATAGGAGCATTCCCATGATACTCTTTTGGTTAAATCAGTCACAGAGTATGTCTATATTCAAGGAGAAGGGAACAAAGAGCTAACCTCCTGATAGAAAAAATATCAAATAATTTGTCACTGTACTTAACTTAGTCAAGTTGGGACATAATCCATTCCATTTCCTAAAATTTTCCACCTTTTAAAGTTTCACTCAGAAACTAAGCCTTCCAAATACTGTATGATCTCATTTACCTATGGAATCTAAAAATGTCTAAGTCACAGAAGCAGAGAGTGGAATGGTGGTTGCCAGCGGCTGGGGGTAAGGAAATGGAAAGTTGTTACTCAAAGGGAATACACTTCTAGTTATAAGATGAATAAGGTCTGGAGATCTAATGTACAGCATGGTGACTATAATTAATAATACTGTACTGGATACTTGAAATTTGCTAAGAGAGTAGATCTTAAATGTTCTCACCACACACACACACACACACACACACACACACACACACCCCAAGCTAACCACATTAGCTTGATTGTGGTAATCATTTCACAATGTACAGGCATATGAAATTATCACATGTACACCTTAAATATATACAATTTTTGTCACCTATAAAAAAGCAATAAAATATATTACAAATTATTTTTTTTAATTTTTAAAAGAAATTAAGTTTTCATCATACTCATTTGAATTGGGAGACGGTTTTGTTAATGTGTATCTGTATATTCTACAAAAAAGCACAAACCAGCATCGCCTTATGGGGGACGAAAGCAGACACGTCCCCGTCACATAGCAACCTCCCCCCGTCGGGTGTCACAAAATAAAACCCTCACAATAGCATTTCAACATCTCAGCCAGGGGAAGAAGTAAAACTGGTTGGAATACAAAAGCGTATGACATGTGAATTCACCTTAACAAGTTCCGAAACGTAAGTGGCAGTTGAACAGTTGAACGTCTCCTGGGACAGCATGACAGTGTGCTTACAAACCGAGGGTTTCAGAGGGGAGGGGGTTGGGGGATGGGTGAGCCCGGTGATGGGTATTGCACGGAGCACTGGGTGTGGTGCATAAACAATGAATCATGGGACATTACACCAAAAACTAATGATGTACTGTATGGTGACTAATGTAATAAAAGAAAAGAAAAGAAAAGAAAAAAGAAACATGCGTTCTGGAGATGCAAACACTAAGTCTGAATCCAAGTGCTGCCATTTTCTTCCTGTATGACTTTAGGAAACCTACAGAGCCTCTCCGTGCCTAGTGTCCTAGATGTAAATGTATGTGTATATACACATATACGAAATAGGGACGCAGTGAGAATTTAAGCAAATAGTGCACATAAAAAACTTAGTGAGTGACATATTTTAAGAACTTCATTTAGTGGAAGCCAGGGTTGGGAAAGAGGGACGCTACAAGCCTCCATCCCCCCAAATTCCCACAGAGGGATATGATGAGACATGGATGATTAGCTGGTCATGCAGCATAGGTTTGTGACCCCTAAAGCAGTGGTTTTTGGCTGAGAACAGATTGCCTCTTGGGGTCATTTACCAGTGTCTGGAGACAGTTTTGATTGTTACAACAATGGGGGTATTGGGGCACCTGGGTGGTTCAGTGGGTTAAGCCACTGCCTTCGGCTCAGGTCATGATCCCAGGGTCCTGTGATCGAGTCCCGCATAGGGCTCTCTGCTCAGCGGGGAGCCTGCTTCCCTCTCTCTCTCTCTCTCTGCTTGCCTCTCTGTCTGCTTGTGATCTCTGTCTGTCAAATAAACAAATAAAATCTATAAAAAAAAAAACAATGGGGGTACTGTTAGCATCTAGTGGACAGACCAGAGATGTTGCCAAACACCCCACAATGAACAGGTCAGCCCCTCACAGGAAACAAGTATCGGGTCCATAAGTCAATAGTGCTGAGGTTAAGAAACCTTATGACAGAGGTATTTGGCCAATATGGTGATCTCGATCCAAGTAGATTCAGAATTTCAAAACATCTGCTCTGCTACCCCTGCACCCTACACTAGGCGAGGCTCTGCTTTTTCGGATAAGTAAAATCAGGTGACAAAACGCCCAAGATAAGGCACCTGTGGTTTGGCTTGCCAATGGGTAGCTTATTTTGGAACGTGACCCCTAAAAAAGAGAAACGGGGGTACAGGTAAGGGTGAAGCAGGGATGGAAAGCCAATCTAAGGGCACATTATTAAACTGTCACCACTGTGAGCAGTCACATCTCAGTGTTTCTGGAGATTCCCTGGGGAGCCATGTAGAACGCACCTCAGAACTGTCTGCCCTAGGGACTAAAATTTATCTACTGACTGCCATTCCCCAGCGGTCAAGGATTCTTCCATGGGGGTTAACTGCCTTCAGGTCTGTACGTCCCCTCAGAACACAGAGGCTGCAGCGAAGGGCTGGGTCAGCTCCTCAGCACAGTTAAGGTAAGTCGTTGTCAGAGGCCATCGGCATATAGCTGGTTGTCCCCACAGGAATATATATGGGCCAAGAGGATACGAAGTTGGGCACAGGATATGTCCAATACACTCAGTTTAGTAATTTGTGTTGCAGCAGGGGGCCCTGTGTTAAACCCTCCCTGCGGCCCACTCTTCAGCTTTACAGATAGAAACAAGCAACCAAGCTTCTGGCAATTTTTCTAGCTGAGAGTGAGGCACTAGCCTGGAGGGAGCCTGATTTTCTTTCCTGGTAATATTCCATTTCTATCTGTACTGAATTTTTCCCAAACAACTCGTAGGTGGTATGCTTAGGATGACCCAGCTGCTCAAATAGCATTCTGGGCACCCTTTGTCGTCAGGGCTTTCTCTCCACCCTCTGTCCTCAGGGCTAAGGGCTTTCAGACTCTTGAGGGAAGAGGATGGGCTGCTTCAGCCACCTGATGTCACTCTTTGGCATCCACGATTCTGCTCTCACAGTGAATCTACGACTCTAGGATTTCCAAATGACCAGCTGCTCCCAGCCCTAGTGATCTTCAGATGACCATAAGGCCACTCACTGGACTACTGGCCCTTACCAGGCTGTGTGGCCTGGCCTGCCGTCTCGGGGGTTGTGGTGACGCAAGACTACCACAGTCATCCAGTGGCCTTCCCTCATCCCAAATGACTCTGCCCACCGGTTCCACAGATACCTTGTCTATACCCCTGGGCGGGACATCTTCTACTTCCGGGGTGACCCACTTGATCTCTTCCTGCTGGACAACAGAAATTCTCTTCACCCAATGTATCAGGTGGGTCCATTTGTGGTTATGACCTCTTGTGTCAAAAGGCTCAGAACAAATTCCACAATGTCACACATTACAGAGAAAATGGAAATTTACCAGGCTAGGATCATAAGACAAGTGAGGACATAAATGTTCCAAATGTTCCTTCCTCCCGTGAGCCACATGGAGAGGCAGCCCAGAGTCAGGGCATGGGTCTACATTCCAGGAAAAAAGACTCTGGCCCTTTCACCTTCACTATTAGCATGAATATGAGGGAAAGTGGCCTTGTCAGAGAGGCCATGGACATACTCCTGGGCACCAAGCTGCCTAGATTTGGCAAAAGTTGTCCAGGACCACCAACTAGCAGGAGTCTGGGGCCTACCGGGGCCCAAAGGAAGTTACTGTCATTTTGTCCACATATGGGAGCTATTGGGAGCAGCTAGTCCCTCTCAAAGAAATGATGCCAACTAGGCTGAATCAAGAATTATATTTAACAATGTCACATTCTGTCAGAAATCTCTCTCCCCATTTCTGAAAAATGTAATGACTTATTTCATAAAATATACAACCTTTTCCCAGATTTATGCAAATCATATAATTAAGAAACAGATATATCGTTTTTCATTTGGTTGCTTCTTAGCTATCTTCATTATTTTTTAAGTAGGCTGCATGCTGGGCATGGGGCTTGAACTCGCGATCCTGAGATCAGTACCTGAACTGAGATCACAAGTTGGATGCTTACCCAGCTGAGCTACCCAGGCACCCCTATCTTCATTATTTAGGGACTATTTTCGTCCATTTGCTCGTTAATAAATGAGACGGCATGACCAGTTCAATCTTTTAGAAAATAATTTTACAAGCAAGGACGGAGAAAGGATTAGCAAGTAAATATTCGGGACCCGGACACTCCCGCTGGGAGAAAGAGGAGCCCGATCCCAGCCCGGTCATTGACTGCACCACCCAGAGTGAGCCACCTGGGTCACTGTGGTACAATCCAGCTCCTTGCATCCCAGGACCGCTGCAAAATACGAACATCTTAGCAATGTCCCTGTGAACAATTCCAGCTAGCAGTTCTGATGTTATTGCCAACAGTGCCCTCGCATGCACGTGCGCCATTCGTTTCTCTTCCTTACACTTCCGTTGCTTCACACACATACACCAGCTAGAAATGTCAGTGACACTGATTACGGAAAGGAACGGGACTCTAAGTAGACAGACTTCCCAAGCAACTGCCCATATGACCATCCAATCGCTTCAAAAATAACCAAAAAAATCAAAATTAAATATATAAGAGAGATTTCGTTTATGTTCACATGCCAAAGCCCTAGACGTATGTGATTGCTCAAACACAAGCTGGAAGAGGCAGGGGGACTAATGCTGACTTTAATATCAGGCTGTGAAACAATGCAGTGCCAGTGACAAGCAAAACATTGCTTCTGTCCAGATTATCTCTCTAGCTACTATGGCAGCCATTAATTTTCTGCCCTGATGACAGCATGCTCCCTAATGTTTCCCTTGCCACCTTTATTGTTCCTGGTCAGCCACAGCAATCCCCTCTCCACAGAAAGTAAAAACAAGTGCCTGCTATGGAAAACACAAAACTTTCATCGGTCTGGACAGACGTGTGCCATCAGGAGCTCTGACAGCAGCCTCAGCGAAGGAGCAGCCAAAATTCTTTCCTTTAGTTCTTTAAAGAGAGAGAGAGAGAGAGAAAGGAAAGATAAAATCATACTGCATAGTGGGGAGACTTCTTCCAATAGAGGAGGTAGTAAAAAATATGGCCACCGTGTTTGAACACAATTGATTTCCAGGGTGTTTATAACACAGACAAAATAAACAGGAGGAACTGCAAATAAACAGCACTGCAAATGTCATTTGGTCCTGAGGGGTGCAGCACCCGAGCAGCCCAGGGAAGGAACCAGTCATCACGTTTTCCTCAGCCCACGGTTCACAAATCAGACAACAGCACAGGGCTCTCTAGGTATCACGGCGCTCTAAAAATAACCGCCTTGCCTCCTTATGTAACCCGGAGGCAATCTCATTCTGTTCCTAAATTTAGAGCCCTCAGCAAAGGCCAGTCTGGTGGGGAGGTGGTTGGTGGTGTCAGTTAGCAGAATGACTCATGGAGTTCAGCTAATAAAAATTAAATTCATCTCTTTCTGGAATAATATAGGAAGGGATACAGGTATGGGAAGCATTTTTAAGAGCCCCAAATAAGATAACGTAAGCTCTGTTGTTGCAGTCAGGAAGAGGATGACTCAAATTACCTTGTGATAGAAACAAAAATCATATTAATGTTTATCTGGTAATCTTAGAAGGAGGATTTCTGAAAGCATCAACCTGAAGCCACTGCTCGCAGACTGTTTTTATGTGGGGGTCAGCAACCGGGTGTGTGGTGACAACTTCTCGAGTAAAAACAAGATTTATTGACTTTGAAGTTTTCCATTAAATAGACACACGCTTTCCTTTTCTGACCTTCTTCAGTGTTCATCTCTGTTATCGGTTCTAACGGCAAGTTTACAAACAGAACTACACACGCACACCCACACATATCACAAAAGCACGTCTTCCCCATAATATACTAGGACGGTTAAGCAGTGTTTATCCAGCATGCACAGTGCCAGAGAATTCTAATGGCCAGAGCTATTTTGCAGTGATGTTCCACAATAACAAATGCTCCCAATGGTGGCTGAAGCGTTACAATATTCTGAAGTTTCTTTTGACTTACGAGAGAAAGACAGTTTTCTGGTTTGAAGGAAATATACTAAGATTCTCCAAGCAGTGTTTATCTGTAGATAGATGAAAGGAATTTTCCATGAGCTTCCGGGACTCACAACCTGGGTTTGAGTCCAGACCCATTGGCAATGCACTTCGGGAGAATTCATTCAAACTTTTCCAAGCCTCAAAAATCCTCACCTATAAAATGGGGCTAATAACAATATCATAGTCAAGTGCTATAAGCATCCAGTGCTCTCTATAAAATTGTTCAGGTTTGTTTTTGATGCTCTAAGTCTAGTAGAATATGAAATTTATCAGCATAACCCTTTCAATAACTGTTCTTGAGATATACAGATTTGTGGTACTTAATTTATGCATTTGTACAGCAACAAAATTGCAAATATATCCACAATGGAAAAAAATCATTTATCAAATTCATATCTTGTGCTTTTATTTACACATCCATTCCCAAGGTGAATTACTCATTCAAATATGAGCATCTTCCCTAAGTAGAGCCTATAGGGAAATGAGATGCCGGAAAAGAAGGAAACACGATAGTAACAGCTAACACTCCGATTGTCCTTACATTACACCAAGCGCCTGTTCTGCACCCTTCTAAGTACTTTAAAATACCCATTTTAATTTTCCTAACAGCTCTCTGAGTAGGTACTATTATTGTCTCCACTTGGGGGGAATGGGGTGAACTGAGCCACTGAGAGGTTAAAAAGTACTTTCTCAAGGTCTGTTAGTCTCTGAGCAGCATAGAGAGACCCCAACTCACCAAGTCCCACCCTCCGGTGTGGGTGTTTAACCACGATACTCACAACTCTGGGTAATTGTAATGGGCTTTCTGGTTGGGTTTTAGAAGGCTGTTTGCCTCTAGGGCCCCAGCATCTGGGAGCTTCTTGCCCAAGAGAAACCCCCAGCAAGGCTTAGACCCTGCAACTGAATAGGGCCCTCAAACCTAAGCAGAAAGTCTGTGACAATCATTGCCTAGTTTCAGGTGGGTCCGGCAGTTCAACAGAAAACGTCAGCAACCTGAAGCACCCACCTGCCTGCACACACAACCCTCTGCCAGCGACCCCCTCCCCAGTGCCAATCAGAAGCACAGAAGCCACCCATATAGCAAGCCAGACATGGAAGGTTTGGTCCCTGCAGTCAGAGGAAATCATTTCTGGGGAAGGAAAAGCACACATGTGCACACACAAAGAATATGGCCACAGTTCTCTTGTCTGTGATCACCTACCTAGCTAATCTGACAACACAGAAAATAGGAAATTGCAAGAAGGAAAAAGGGGGAGGGGACCACTGAAACAGATGGTGAAAAGTTCATGTTCAAGTCTCATCAACTTTCCTTGTAGAACGGAGCCTCCACTCCTTATTAGGAATTTATGTGTGCTAATTTCATGTGCTGTTACTTGATTGCCATATTGGAAAAAAAGAGCAAGAATTGTAAGTCTGAAGAGGAGATGAGTAAAAACGCACACACTGACTGGGGTAATAGATGGGGAGAGCAAAGAAACGGCAACTTAAAATGGGAAACCCAAGTAGTATTCAGTAATGACAGCCCATTAAAGTAACCAACACCTCTTGATTACACCAGTAGGGCCTGAAGACCCAGCATAATGGTGCTCTTCCTGATGATTGTAAAGCATCAAAAGCATTTAGACTATGTTCAGAATTTTCAAGGGAAAGAATCACAGAAGATAGAAATACACTATAAATTTGCATCAAACAATTAAAATAAATGTTGACATTACAATTATCCTCTAATGGGAAAATTTCTTTAACTGGACCATATTATTTCCTCATCGTGTCAATGTATTGAGCAGCGATTATCTTGTGGAATCTTTGCCATGGGCCACGCTAAGAACTTGAACTGACTGACGGTGTGTACGTGAAGACGGTAGGAGAAAATACGGAAGCAGTGTTTAAGATTTCCTCACCGGGCAAGGTTGATGGAAAAGCTGAACAGGATGAAGAAGGTCACAGATGATGAGGCAGGCAAGGGAAGAGTACGTACCACTGGAAAGACATGATCGTGTCAGATATAAAAACCCTGAAGTAGTGATAACATGATCCAAGCCCCCAAATCCTAATCAAAATCCTTATCACGGGCAAAAAGACACTATCTCTGAAAGTTCGATCCCTGGCCCTGTTCGCTCACCATTTCTTGAGACGGAAGCACCAACACCTAGGTTTGAAAGGGATGCTTAGAGATGTCTGGAAGACAGCAGCCTCCCAGTGCGCTGCTGTACTGGTGCGGGGAAACAGATCCCACGTGGGCCACGTGCTGCTGTGCCGGCACCTTTAAAGGGAGGCGAGCACGTGAAGCAGCCCGAAGAGATGCGGGGGTAGAAGGTGGCCCAAAAAATCTTCTTTACTTCATACTTCAGGCTGGATGTGAAGCGCTAAGCAATACGGTGCCTGTCTTGTGCCACCGGGGCCAGGAAGCTCAACACATCTGCCGTACATACACATGGAGCTGAGTCCACAATATAAATGCTCTTTATTTCCTCCTAGAGGCGCGGACTATTGATTTGACTGCTATCCCTGGGCAGAGAGACAGAATTAAGATTTCATCTATTTGCCTTTGTACAGAAATCCTTTCCATCCGATGGGGCATGGAGGAATGACCTACACAAACAGGGACTGCTATGTTTACCTTTCTTTCTCACATATTTGTGTTTTCTCCGTGTGTGTGTGTGTGTGCGCGCGCGCGTAGACACCACAGCTTCCCCCATGACTACACTGAACCGAAAGAAGCTGGAATAAGGTGATGGAAAATCCCCTTACAGAAATCCCTACTGTCAAACAGCATCTCTTACTGAGTCATTTACTCCTCTAACTGCCTAGAAAATGGCCTCTTCCAGGGAACTAAATGGCATCTCAAGTTGCTTGAGGAATCTAATGCACCTCCTTCTACCAGGCAATCTGTTCTCTTTTCATATGTAGCATTAGGCCTATTATCCTTAATTCCACGCCCACGCAGGCTGTTACCTAGGCAACAACATCCTCAGATCGCAGATTGGTCAACCCCAAATTTCCATCTATCTTTGTGAATCAGATGGGTGGCTAATATGATCAAATATACCAAAATTAACTTTCAAGCAGCTATAAAAAGAAATTTGTAAAAATAGCTAGGGTGTCAGTGGTCAAAAGGAAGGTTGATTTCTACAGGGAGGTGTTAGGCTGTTGTCAAGGCATAAGAAGGTTTCCACAGAATGGCTTCATCTCCCCAATTAGAAGCTGAGAAGATGCTGGTGGTTTGGGGGATTTTTTTTTTTTTCTGTTCCTTAGAGGAAACGTGTGTTACTGTATGTTTGGGATCTCCCAGAAGCAGATCCAGAGTCAAAGATCTGGGTTGAGTAGTCTATTTGGGAGGGGATTCCAGGCAGGCAGAAAAGGGAAAGAAGCCAACAATGCATTAATGAGCTGGTTATTGCTATAGGCAATTGGGGCTGTCAAAGAACAAAAAAATTCAAGAGTCAATTTGAAGATCTAATTGGCTTTATTAAGTGATTCACATTGGGCAGCATCCCATCTAGCAAGTACTGAGATGATCTGAGGAGCTGTATAAACTAGGAGATGGGGGGGGTGGGCCAAGGAAGTTACTAGCAAAAGAAAGACTGTTTGAGGATAAGACCTCTTCTTTTTTGCAGGGAAAGAAACCTACAGGGTTTTTCCCAGGCAGAAGACCTCAGGAGTGCTGCTCAGGAAATTTTAGGCTGACTGATACAAGGTCACATTCCTGGGAGAGGGGAAAATAATAATTGTAAAGACTATAATTACAATTATAGTTGTAAACTATACAAAACAATCAAATCCTTCTCCCAGCACCAATATCCACATGTGAAAAACAAATGTTTCCATGACTTTATGAACTCCCAGGCACTTTCAGTAATTTCTCTAACTTCTCCGTTTCCTCATCCGTAAAATGTGGATAATACTAACACCTAACCCCGGGATTGCTGCAAGAGTTCATCTTTGTGCTATGCTTATATAATGCCTCAGCCCTCACTAAATGGGAGCGGGGAAGAGGGGGCTTGAGCAGGTGTGGAGACTGAGGGTATGGACGCTGCGTAAAGTGATTTATTTAATGAAAAAGTTGGAAAACAACATCCTAGAGGGAGAGAAAGAATGGAATTGGGAATTGAAAGCTTTATATTCCCTAGGGAATTCTGTTTAAAACTCTCAGATAATGATTTATCCTAATGTATTATAATTAGTTGTTTATGGGTCTACATTCCCCACTCGACTCAACTCCTCCATAAACCTCTACTTCCTCAGCTCAACCTATGTGTCGGGCCCTGCTATGGGCACTAGAGTAGTGAATGGCCGGGGTGAGGAGAGACAGACCTAAGTAAAGACATAAACAAATATATGACAGGAAAGTAGTCATGACAGCAGAAGAAAGAAAATGAGGATACAAGAGCGAGGAAGCTCAGGGAAGACTTTGATGATATATTGACATTTGAGCGATAAAGGCAGGCCGGGTTTGGGGACCCAGAGAGGGGGGTCCCACAGGACTAGCCAAGGGTGTCCTTGGCTTCGTGATGGATGGAAATCAAATATGAACCAGCAGGAAGTGAATACAGGGTTTACTGAAGATATATATAGATATAGATAGATAGATATAGATATCTATCTATCTATATCTATATATATATGAGAATGTATGTGTGTGTGTGTATGTATGTACAGATTAGTTAAATAAAACGTAAAAAAAAAGCTCTGGCTTTTACTGAAATACATATATATATATATATATATATATATACACACATATATATATATATGAGTGTGTGGGTGTACAGATTACTTGAATAAAACGTAAAAAAAAAAACAACAAAAAAAAACAAAACAAAAACTCGGGCTTTTACTCTGAGAAAGGAACCCGTTGAGGGTTTTCAGCAGAGAAGGGACCTGATTGGTAGATTTTAAAAGGCTCACCTTGGTTGTTGTACATAGAACAGACTCGAGCAGAGATGGGAATGACAAAGCTAGAGCAGTTAGGAGGCAAAACACTGTCTTACTTTCTGTATCCCCTGGGCCTAGGATAACTGCAGACTTAAAATTAATATCCGAAAGACAATTCTTCTGCCTGAAAGCTTTCTCCAGATAGGTGCATGGTTTGTCACATAAATTCTTCAGAGAGTTGCAGATAAAATTCAAGATGTCTAGGTAATGTTAATTGTGGATAAACAATGAATAATTTGCCGTATATCATGAGACATACACTTCAAAAGTATTAGTTGTTTACTGGACATTCAAATTTAACTAGACACCCTGCATTTTTATTGCTAAATCTGGCAACCCCACTTTAAGGACTTACACAGAGGAAGCTTTCCCTGACTGGCAAACATGAACATGAAGTACTGTCCCTCCAGGATTCTCTAGTTCTTTTAACCCACTTTACTTATTTGCAAACTTCTGATCATTATCTGACATGATATACATGGATTTCCTTCTCACTTGTCTCCCCAACTAGAGGTGAGCACAGAACAGGAACTCTGTTATCATCACTGTGGTATCCACAGAGCATAGAACAGTGTCTAGCATATAGTAGATTCTCAACGGATCCTCATAGAAGGGAAGAGAAAGGCTGGGAAAAAGGAAGAGAGGGAGCAAAGCTAGGAGGGAAGAAAAAATGAATATATGTAGATTAGGAAGAAAAGAATGGATGAAACTATAGCTAAGTTTTCTGGAGGAAAAGGGGGAGTTTAGAAAGCTCAGTTTTGGCTCCCCCCCCCCAGGGCACAGGAATTGAGGTTATCTGCTGAAACTGAGGTAGACAGAGTTGGGTAGAAAATTCAATAAGAGAGACAAATGTTTATAAAGTCACAGTGGGTAATCACATCAATAAGTGAAAAGAAGTGTAGGATCATTTCAATAGATGCAGGAAAAACATTTGACAAAGTACCCCATCCATTCATGATTTAAAAGAAAAACCCCTCAACAAAGTGAGTTTAGAGGGAACATACCTCAACATAATAAAGGCATATATGAAAAACCCACAGCTAACATCACCCTCAGTGGAGCAAAACTTAGAGCATTTCCCTTAAGGTCATGAACAAGACAAGGATGTCCATTCTCACCACTTATTCTTTTTTAAAGATTTTTTTTTTTGACACAGAGAGCACAAGCAGGCAGGGGTAGTGGCAGGCAGAGGGAGAAGCAGGCTCCCCACAGAGCAGGGGGAGCCCAATGTGGGACTCGGTCCCAGGATCCCAGAACCCCAGGACCATGACTGGAGCCGAAGGCAGATGCTTAACCAACTGAGCCACCCAGGTGTCTATCACCACCATTATTTAACATAGCATCGGAAGTCCTGGCTTCAGCAATCAGACAACAAAAAGAAGTAAAAGGCATCCAAAATGGCAAGGAAATAGTCAAACTTTCACTATTTGCAAATGACATGACTCTCTAGGGAAAACTTGAAAGACTCAACCATAAAACTGCTAGAACTGATAAGGTCACAGGATACAAAATCAATGTACAGAAATCAGTTGCATTTCTATATGCCAGTAATGAAGCAAGAGAGAGAGAATTAAGAAAATAACCCCATTTACAAGTGCACCTAAAATACTAAGATACAATACTTAGGAATAAACCTAACCAAAGAAGTGAAGGACCTGTACTCTGAAAACTATAAAACTCTGGTGAAAGAAATGGAAGATGACACAAAGAAATGGAAAGACAGGAGCTCCTTGGCATCTCAGTCGGTTAAGCTCAGCGTCTGCCTTGGGCACAGGTCATGATCCCGGGGTTGAGCACTTCATCAGGCTCCCTCCTCAGCAGTGAGTCCACTTTTCCCTCGCCCTCTGTCCCAGCCCCCTGCTCATGCTCTCTCTCTCTTTCTTGCTTTCTCTCACTCAAATAAAGAAATGATTTTTTAAAGATTTTATTTATTTCTTTATTTGAGAGAGAGTGAGAACATGCATAGCAGGGAGAGTGGCAAGCAGGGGGAGGGGGAGAAGCAGGCTCCCACTTAGAGGGGAGCCCAGTGTGGGGCTTGACGCCAGGACCCTGGAATCATGACCTGAGACAAAGACAGGCACTCAACTAACTGAGCCACCCAGGCACCCTAATAATTAAATAAATAATCTTAAGAAAAAAAAAAGAAATGGAAAGACATTCCACGCTCATGGAACAGAATATTGTTAAAATGTCTATACACCCAAACCAATCTATACACTTAATGGACTCTCTACCAAAACACCACCAGCATTTTTTCACAGAGCTACAACAAACCATCCTAAAATTGGTGTGGAACCACAAAAGACCCCGAATAGCTGAAGCAGTCTTGAAAAGCAAAGCTGCTGGCATCACAGTCCTGTACTTCAAGCTATATTACAAAGCTGTAGTCATTAAAACAGAGGGTAGTGGCACAGAAATAAATGCATAGATCAGGGGAACAAAATAGAAAACCCAGAACTAAAAGCACAATTATAGGGTCAATTAATCTTTGACAAAGCAGGAAAGACTATCCAATGAAAAAGAACCTCTTCAACAAATGCTATTGGGGAGAATGGACAGCTACATGCAAAAGGATGAAACTGGACCACCTTCTTATACTATACAAAAAAAATAAATTCAAAATGGATTAAGGATCTAAATGTGAGACCTGAAAACATAAAACTCTTAGAAGAGAACACAGGCAGTTTACTTCTCTGACCTTGACATTGGCCATAGGAATGTTTTTAAGACAGGTCTCCTGAGGCAAGCAAAACAAAAGCACAAATATTGGGACCATGTCAAAATAAAAAGCTTCTGCATGGCAAAGGAAACAATCAACAAAACTAAAAGACAACCTATGGAATGGAAAAAGATATTTACAAATGACAGATCCAATAAAGGGTTAGTCTCCAAAATACATTAAGAATTTATGAAACTCAACACCCCAAAAATGAACAATATAATTAAAAATAGGCAGAAAATATGAACAGACATTTCTCCAAAGAAGATACCCAAACAGCCAACAGACACATGAAAAGATGCTCAACATCACTCAACATTGGGAAATACAAATCAAAACTACAATGATAAATCACCACCTCACACCTGTCAGAATGGTTAAAACCAAAAGGTCAAGAAACAACAGGTGTTGGCAAGGATGTGAAGAAAAAGGAACACTTGTATACTGTTAGTGGGAATGCAAACGGATGCAGCCACTGTGATAAACAGCATGGAGTTCCCTCAAAGAGTTAGAAATAGAACTACCCTACGATCCAACAATTGTACTACTGGGTATTTACCCAAAGAATATAAGAACACTAATTCAAGGGGATATGTGCACCCTTATGTTTATAACAGCATTATTTACAATAACCACAACATGGAAGCAGCCCAAGTGTCCATCGACCGATGAATGGATAAAGAAGAAGTAGTGTATATGTATACAATAATATTAGTCAGCCATAAAAAAGAATGAACTCTTGCCATTTGTAACAACATGGATAGAGCTAGAGAGTAAAATGTTAAGCAAAATAAGTCAGTTGGAAAAAGACAAATATGATATGATTTAACTCATAGGTGGAATTTAAGAAACAAAACAAATGGAGGGGTGAAAAAGAGAGTGAGAGACAAATCAAGAAACAGACTCTTAACTCTAGAGAACACACTGGTGGTCACCAGAGGGGAGGTGGCGATGGGGATGAAGGCTTGTTGTGGTGAGCACTGGGTGATGTATGGAAGTTCTGAATCACTAAATTGTACACCCGAAAGTAATACAACACTGAACATTAACTAATTGGAATTTACTTTTTTAAGATTTTTATTTATTTGAGAGAGAGCACAGAGGGAGAGTGAGGGAGAAGCAGACTCCCGGCTGAGCAGAGAGCCCGATGCGGGGCTCGATCCCCGAACCCTGAGATCATGACCCGAGCCAAAGGCAGTTGCTTAAATTACTGAGCCACCCAGGTGCCCCAACTAACTGGAATTTAAATAAAAACTTAAACAATGAATTGTGGAACACTGAAAAGAAATTTTTAAATAATCTAAAATAAATAAATAAATAGCTTAAAAAAAAAGAATGTCACAGTGGGGAAATGAGGAAGTGAGTATACAGTGGAAAACATAAAGAACTATTAGAGTATGAAGGCCCTACCTGAGGTTGACAAGCATAATAGTAATGAGGCTCATCTCATTAGGCTCACAATTATCTCCAATGGGGCTCAGAGGCTTGGGATTCGGAGAAAACACACATAAAACAGTTTGGGCAAAGGGTTGAACTTTGAGAAAGTCAAGTGATCAAAGAATTCAGAAACTATCTCATAAGACAAAATAACCTAAGATTCAGGCTGGATTGGGAGAGGAGAGGGTCTTGAGGGAAGTTATTAGACTTGTACCTGAGGAAGGGACTGAATGCAAAATCTTGGTGTGAGGATGTATACAGTTAGGATATTGGAGTCAGAGAGATGAATTTGGGAGTATGACTCACTGGAAGAGATAAAGTGGTATCAAGGGGATTACTTGTTCAGCCTGTGAAGCTGGACTATTGCAGTT
The DNA here is from genome assembly GCF_009829155.1 of Mustela erminea. Classification (NCBI taxonomy): domain Eukaryota; kingdom Metazoa; phylum Chordata; class Mammalia; order Carnivora; family Mustelidae; genus Mustela; species Mustela erminea. The sequence goes on along the minus strand of NC_045635.1, from coordinate 17,852,898 downwards.
TGAAACCCAACCCTGCCACTTACTAACTGACTTTGAATAAGTTATTTAATATTTCTATGCCTCAGTTCCCTCCTCTATAAAATGGGATAATAGTCATATCTCATAAATTATGTTATAGTAATCGAATTACTATATATAAAGTACTTAGAATAGTCCATAGTAGGTAGTATTAGCTATTATAATTCTGTATGTGAGTTTTCACCATATAACAGAGATGAAAGTGATTGTAATACAGGAGGTCCACAGTGCCAGATGGGTTTCATTTTTAAACAAAAGGCAAAAATAACTCCAAGAAAAATTAAGGGGAAGAAAATGTAGAAATAAAACAGACATATGGAAAACAACCTGAAAACATCATAACTGAACTGATCAATTTAATACTTAGTTCTTTGAATAAAGTGTTGGCAAGGATATGGAAAAAAGAGGATATGTGCATTGTTGGTGGGGATGTAAGTTGGTACAGCACTCCGGAAAACAATATGGAGGCTCCTCAAAAAATTAAAAATAGAACTAACATATGACCCAGTAATCTCATTTCACGGATATATATCTAAAGGAAATGAAACCCCTATCTTAAAGAGATAATCTGTATCCCATGTTCACTGCAGCATTATTTGCAATAGCCAAGACATGGAAACAAAGTCAGTGTCCATTAACAGATGAATAGATTAAAAAATGTGATACGCACACACACACATCCAAAGAAGAACTGTCTTTTGTGACAACATGGATAAATCTTGAAGACATTATGCTGAGGGAAATAAGTCACACAACAAGGACAAATGCTACATGATTTCACTTACATGTAGAATTTTAAAAAGCTGAACTCATAAAAACAGAGAGTTGAATGGTGGTTGACACAGGGTAGCGGGTGGGGGAAATGGGGAGGTATTGGTCAAAGTACAAAGTTCTAGTTAGAAGATGAAAAGGATCTGGGGATCTAGTTCACAGCAAGGTGATTATCATTAACAACACTGTATTATATACCTGAAAGCTGCTGAGAGTAGATCTTGATGTTCCCACCAAGAAAAATAAAATAAAATAAAATAAAACAAAACCCAGGTAATTATGTGATGTGATGGGTGTGTTAACTAACCTTACTGTGGCAAACATTTCACGATGTATATGATATATCAAATCACCATGTCGTAACACCCTAAACTTACACAGACTTAATGTCAACTAAATCTCAAGACTGGAAAAAAGGCTTGGTTCTTGGGGAAATTAGCATATCTATTTTTTAAAAGTAAAACAAAAATTTAAAATAATGCAGGGCATAAATACAATATACTCATGTTTTTTAAAAATATTTTATTTATTTGAGAAAAAGAGAGCAAGCAAGGGGGGAGTGGGGTGGGAAGAGGGAGATGGAGGGCTTGATCCCAGGATCCTGGGATTATGACCTGAGCCAAAGGCATAACTGACTGAGTCATGCCCAAGATATTCACATTTTAATCATTATAATCACAGATAAGCTATTAAGAAGGAAGGAAGGAAGGAAAGTCTGTTTGGAAGTATGAGAGAGCTGCTAGGGCAAACAAACACTAAAAAGGGGGAATTGACAGGGTAGTCCTCTGGCATTCTGCTTCTGCGTTTTCCAGAGGGAACTGAGGAGATTCTAGTCATGGAGCCATAAGCTGAGAAGACAGGCTTTTCCCAGGGAGGGGATGCTGCTAAGAGGCAGGGAGACAATCAGAGCATTGGCTGCCTAGGATTCCAGTGAAAAGGGAGAAACAGAGATCTGAGTTTTGCTCCTGCCCAGTTTTCCCCTCAAAACCTCTACCGAGCTCTGAAGCTGCCTAAGACAGGAGGCAGGATGCAAGGCAGAAAGCCTCTAAAGAGCAAAGGGTTGTACTTAGCAGTTTTTCCATGCTGAGGACACTAGGAGCTTGGGACCAACCACAGTAGAGGAGCCTCCCAGAATACCTCAGATTCTCACTTGGAACCGGGCAAGGGCTAGGCTAGCCCATCCCCTAGGAGCATGAAGCAAACAACTGATAGACAGACACCAGAGAAAACACAACCCAACCTTGAGTCCATTTCCCTGATGGAAGGGAACTAATATCTCCCTCCATTTGTCTAGAAGAGGAAAGATGAAACCTCTCTGGGGAAAAATCACATCATCCTACACCTCTAAAACTTTTTATATACAACAGCTGACATGGAATTGAATACTACCAGAAATAAAGAGGTCCCAAGCCAAGGGGAAAAGAGATACTACTCATAGACCCCCACAAATGATCTGGATTTTAGAATTAGCAAGAACTTTGAAATACCTAAGATTAATATTTTCAATAAAAACAGCAGAAAAGAGGGCAAATGGATGAAAGATGGGAAATATCCTCAGAGAAATAGTATCTATAAAAAAGCAATCAAATTGAAATTCTAGAACCAAAAAACCACAATATTTGAAATTAAGAACTAAATAGTTATGTTTAGCAAGAGGTAGACATAACAAAAAATAGAATTCATAAATCAGAAGACAGGTTAATAAAAAAATATATATTTACAGACTGAAGCACAGAAAGAAGGGAACAGTGAAATATCTAAAACACAGTTGCAGATAAAAGGAAAGATAGAACATGGCAGAAACGATATGTGAAAAGATAATAAATAGTGTAAGAATTTTCTCAATAGATGAAAAGCACTAGCCCACAGATTCAAGAAGCTTAGCACACTCCAGGCAAGATGAACTCAAAGAAAACCAAAGCTAGGCATCCCAGAGTAAAACTTGTAAAAAGCAAAGATAAAGAGAGAACTTTAAAGCAGCAGTGAAAAGATACATGAAGGGAAAACACTACGATCTCTAAAGTGATAAAAGGCGGAAGGCACGGAAATGAAAATAAGTGCCAACCTAGAATTCGATATGCTGTAAAATACTCCTCAACCATGTAAGTGAAATAAAGATGTCTCATGGCAAAAACTGAGAGAATTCATCACCAGCAGGCCTACAATACAAGAAATAGTCAAAACAGTTTCTCAGGGAGGAAGAAAATCATCTCAGAGGGAAACATGGAAATACAGGAAGGAATGCAGAACAATGACAAGGTAAATATAAAGGTAACGCTGAGTACTGAATACATAAAATATTTTTAAAAGTCTTGTGTTTAAGATCTATGTAGAAATTGCATGACAGTATCACAAAAGGCAGAAAGGGAAGAAATAAAGTTCAACTCTACTAAGATCTAGTAGGAAAGTGAAACTTACATCATTTATAGTAAAATGACAAGTTAAGGAAGCAGGCCATAATCCTTAAGGTAACCATTAAATGAACAGTAAAAAGGTATGTAACTAACAAGCTAACTGAGGTGGGACATTGAGTTAAAAACCAAATACTGATTATCCAAGGGAAGGTAAGGAAAGAAAATGGATCACAAAACAGGTAGGTCAGTTAGAAAACAAAGTAATTTGGAAGAATAGAAACTCAAATATACCAGTAATTGAATTAAATGCGATATGTCTTAGTGAATTAAAAAAATCAAATCCCAAGTATATAGTGCCTATAAGAGAAACATCTTGAATGTAAAAACACAAAAATGTTGAAATAAAATTATGTAAAAAAGATAACATCATGTAAACAATAACCAAGAGAAAGTTAGTATGGCTATGCTAATAATCAGAAAAAGTGCTAGAGAAAACACACTGATGGTTACCAAAGGGGACATGGGTGGGATGGGGGCAAATAGGGGATGGAGATTACAGGTACACTTATTTTGATGAACCTTGAGTAATGTACAGAACTGTTGAATCGCTATATTGTATATACACCTGAAACTAATAAAACACTGTAGGTTAACTACATTGGAATTAAAGTTAAAAATAATTTATGACCTAAAAAGAAAAAAAAGAGTCAATTCTAAGGCAAAAATATTATAAGTCAAGAGCAATAAAAACCTAAAAACATAGCTTGAAAATATGTAAAGTAAAAGCTGACAGAACTAAAAGGAGAAACAGATCCATAGCTACAGTTTTTAAAAGACTTTATTTATTTATTTATTTGTTTGTTTTAGAGGGAGAGAGAAAGTGAGTGAGCTCTGGGGGAGGGGGAGAAGAAGAACCCAAGCAGACTCCATGCTGAGTGTGGAGCCCAACCAAGGCCCAATTCTACAATCCCACAACCCCAGGATCACAATGTGATCACGACCCAAGCCAAAATCAAGAGTCAGAGGTTCTGTGGACTGAGCCACCTATGTGCCCAGATCCATAGTCACATAAAGAGGATTAAATTTAATTAGCCATTCATGTAATTGGAAAATTAAACCTTCAAAAGTATTATCTCACTTTAAAGCTTTTTCCCATACTATTCCTTTTCTTTTACTTCACATATGTATCATTCATATCCTGCCCTTTTTAATGGCTGTATGTCAGATGCTATTTTATTTTTTAATGCTACTATTTTAAACTAAAAAATTAAATAATATAAATGTATTTAACAGGGCCACCTGGGTGGCTCACTCCGTTAGGCCTCTGCCTTCGGCTTGGGTCATGATCCCGGAGTCCTGGAATCAAGCCCCACGTCGAGCTCTCTGCTCAGCGGGGCGCCTGCTTCTCCCCCTGCTTATGCTGTCTCTCTCTCTCAAATGAATTGATAAAAATCTATAAAAAAAATATGTATTTAACAGTCATGGTAAACACAAAAAACATGATGCAATCAACTCAAATCAAATGGTAGAGTGGGGTAAGAAAGAAAGATACTAATTTTATCATTTCTCAAAATAAAAAATCAGTAGATACTTTCTAAAAAATAGAGACAAAATAGATGAATATAGGGGAATGGAAGAAAAAGTAAAATAAGTTAAAAACAGAGAGGGAAACAAACCATAAGGGACTCTTAACTCTGGGGAATAAACTGAAGGTTGCTGGAGGGAAGGTGGGTGGGGGGGATGGGGTAAATGGGTGATGGGCATAATGAGGGCACATGATGGAATGAGCACTGGGTGTTGTATGCAACTGATGAATCCGTCAATTCTACCCCTGAACCTAATAATACACTAAATGGCAACTAACTGAATTTAAATTTAAAAAAATAGAAAAATTAATATATAAAGTTATAATTATAAAGCTTACTACCATGTCAAATATATGTATATTTCTAATTATCAGAATAGACTCACAAAAAAATAAGAAATAAAACTAACCAAGCCAAAAAGGACATTTTAAAGATATAACACCAAGCAACTGTAACCAAAAGAAAAAAAGAAAAAGGTGAGTGGACTTTTGCTTCCACTAATAACAAATTAGGTCACTGTGATAAACTCTCCCACCAAAAACCACTAGAAAAGTATGAAAAAATATTTTTTTACTCTGCCTAAGGACATCACAATATTAATAGGATAGGGAAGCACTACCTGGACAAGATCCAGGGGAGAACGGATGCCCTGAGAAATGAACCCTTCTTTAGAGTCTCTACTCCTGAAAGTATTACATAGTCCAGGAAGGGATGACTGACAGGCTAAGGAATAGTTCAATCAATGTGGTGGCACTAAAGGAACAGACAGTGGTGTCTCGGAGCCACCAAAGAATCCAGGGGCGGGGAGTCCTGGTCAACCTTCCTCACTTTGGATCAGATCTCCAAAGGTCTGCGCCCTAAAAATCAGCATGCACTGAAAGTACATAGATGGGGCACCTGGGTGGCTCAGTGGGTTAAGCCACTGCCTTCGGCTCAGGTCATGATCTCAGGGTCCTGGGATCGAGTCCCGCATCGGGCTCTCTGCTCAGCGGGGAGCCTGCTTCCCTTCCACTCTCTCTGCCTGCCTCTCTACCTACTTGTGACCTCTCTCTGTCAAATAAATAAATAAAATCTTAAAAAAAAAAAAAAGAAAATACATAGATGAATGCAGGAACTGCGGACCATCTTCAAGTCCTCCCCATCCCTGAAATTGGACAGAGGTGATCAACAATGCTCATGCCTCTAGGCCTCTATTAGAAGCAAATGGGAATCCTCTCTGCAGGAAAAGAGCATAATCTTGGGCCTCAAATTATTTCTACAAACCATTTTTCTAATACAATGTCCAACATGCAAACAAAAGCAGATAGGCTGGAGATATGACAACACGAATTAAGACCAGCGGGGGGCGGAAAATAGAAATGCAAGGGAGGATATTGGAGTTACCAGACAAACGCTTTAAAATAAATGCGCTCACCGAATTCAAGAGATAAAAAGCAATTTTGAGAATTGTAGCACAGAAATGGAAACTATACGAAACGATCAAAGTCCTTCTCCCAGCACCAAAAATCTACATGTCAAGTAAAAAAACATAAAATCTATAACACAAGTGGGTATTTTTTTTTGTAGCATTAGTACATGAAATTATATATTCACTTCTTTACCAGGCATAGAGTGAGCTTGTTTTCTGTCTAAGCCACAATTAGGTACTGAGGGAGATAGGCAGATAAATAAAACATGGTACTCTGCTATCAAGGACTTTATAGCTTACAGCCATATTTATCGCACATTATTCTTTAAAAACAAAAAACAACAAAAAAAAGCACTGATTGGTGATGCCCTAAGGTTCCCTCTAGGTTGTTTTTGAAGGGGGAAGGAAAAGGAATATGTTTTGATGTTCAAATGGCTTGGTCCTAAATCTATTCCCTGTGGAAGCTGCTAAAGTTGAATAGATGTAAAGGCATCACTGCTGTGGGATGTGTACAAGGGCTGGTCACCTTAATCTAAAATGTTGAGAAAAGAGCCACAATCATTCATGCCCCAGAGCACAATGGCTTCAGTGTAAGTACTATGATCACACAGGCTTTCAGGTCAGTCCATTCCTCAGCCCACATATGAAGCACAGAAAACTTGGTCCCATTTATGTTTGAAACTGTATTGATTTGGGGGCTGTTGAAAGCAATATATTGCTTTTCAATTTCTTTAAAACAGGAATCTGTTTGGGCCTTCTGGAGAAAATAACCTGTTCTTGTTGCTGAGCAGACGCTTGAATTAAAGCATAAGTTACTTAACTTCCATGATAAATATCTCTCATAGCAAATATGGCCTTGAAAAGTTTCCACTTGGCATCTAGGAGGGAACAAAATCATTTCTTAGAAGCATAAACTTCTTTAAGGCTGATTCATGAACAAAGGGAATGAAAGCTGGTCTGTTCAAAGAAAACACATCCTAAGAATCCCCTTTATTAAAGCATTGTAAGAATGTGGAAAATCAATGTTTTCTTATTTCCCTCTCCTAATCTATGTTCCCATAGAGCAGGTAGGCCAGGGTCTGACTCAGGTAACCTCTCCCAGGTGGCCAGGCAGTTGCTGCGTGGGTGATGAGAGAGGCATTACACTTCCAGAGTGAATCTGTAACCACAGCCTTTAAACTTCTGCAAGTTTAGAACAGTTCCCTGTTCTAACAGTGCATGCAAAGTAAAGCCAAAAAGTTACCTAAGATGAGAACAAAACAATGGATTGTCCTAAAAGAAAAGACATATCCCGGCAATGAATCAGAGGTTCTGTGCCTGGATTGGCCACGAGATTTTCTCCCCACTTCTCTACCTTCAGTTAAAGAATCCCAATCCTAGCTAGCATCAACTCCCTTAAACTGAAGAAAATTTGTTAAAACAGCCAAATTCAATGGCTCAGGGTACTGTTTGCAAGGTCTTTACATTCTGATGTAAGGTGATGGTGACAAGGAATGTTAGGTGGGCCGGACCTAGTACACATTGCTCTCCTTAACTATATGTGGGGGGAGGGGGTTTCGATTCAGGATCTGTAAAGATTTTTACAGTTAAGCATTGAATTCAGAGTACAGGATAAACTCAGTTTGGTTCATAGTTAATTTAATTATATTCTATAAAGAAAACAACTATAGATACTGGGCATGCACATTCATAGAAGGTTGAAAAGGATTCTGATTTAACTACCCATCCTTTCTCACTAGGAAACGGATAAAAACATTGATTAAGGATAATCATATTTTCCATAGACTCAAAATGGATGAAGGACCTCAATGTGAGAAAGGAATCCATCAAAATCCTTGAGGAGAACACAGGCAGCAACCTCTTCGACCTCAGTCGCAGCAACTTCTTCCTAGGAACATCGCCAAAAGCAAGGGAAGCAAGGGTAAAAATGAACTGTTGGGATTTCATCAAGATCAAAAGCTTTTGCACAGCAAAGGAAACAGTTAACAAAATCAAAAGACAACTGACAGAATGGGAGAAGATATTTGCAAATGACATATCAGATAAAGGGCTAGTATCCAAAATCTATAAAGAACTAATCAAACTCAACACCCAAAGAACAAATAATCCAATCAAGAAATGGGCAGAAGACATGAACAGACATTTCTGCAAAGAAGACATCCAGATGGCCAACAGACACATGAAAAAGTGCTCCATATCACTCGGCATCAGGGAAATACAAATCAAAACCACAATGAGATATCACCTTACACCAGTCAGAATGGCTAAAATGAACAAGTCAGGAAATGACAGATGCTGGCGAGGATGTGGAGAAAGAGGAACCCTCCTACACTGTTGGTGGGAATGCAAGCTGGTGCAGCCACTCTGGAAAACAGCATGGAGGTTCCTCAAAATGTTGAAAATAGAGCTACCCTATGATCCAGCAATTGCACTACTGGGTATTTACCCTAAAGATACAAACGTAGTGATCCAAAGGGGCACGTGCACCTGAATGTTTATAGCGGCAATGTCTACAATAGCCAAACTATAGAAAGAACCTAGATGTCCATCAACAGATGAATGGACCAAGAAGAAGTGGTATATATACACAATGGAATACTATGCAGCCATCAAAAGAAATGAAATCTTGCCATTTGCGACGACGTGGATGGAACTAGAGGGTATCATGCTTAGCGAAATAAGTTAATTGGAGAAAAACAACTATCATATGATCTCCCTGATATGAGGAAGTGGGGATGCAACATGGGGGGGGGTTAAGCGTGTAGGAGAAGAATAAATGAAACAAGATGGGATTGAGAGGGAGACAAACCATAAGTGACTCATAATCTCACAAAACAAACTGAAGGTTCCTGGGGGGAGGGGGGTTGGGAGAGGGTGGTTAGGTTATGGACATTGGGGAGGGTATGTGCTATGGTGAGTGCTGTGAATGTGTAAACCTGGCGATTCACAGACCTGTACCCCTGGGGATAAAAATACATTATATGTTCATTTAAAAATAAATTAATTAATAATTAATTAATTTTTTTTAAAAAGAAGAAGAATCATATTTTCCATTTGTAATTCATTTCCTCTCTGATGTTACTGGTATATTGTCCACAAATACATTTCTGTACTGCCCAATGCTGGTCCAAACTGGTCCATGTTGGACTGGGCCTGCCTCATATGAGGTGACATATATTGCATTCAAACAGTATTCTCAGTTTCTAAATGCTAGCTTATCAAAGTTCGCTACTTAAAGTTCACAACCTTCATCAAATGCATTACTTTGGCTCCATTTCCATCATTATTTGCTAGTGCACAGATCTGTATGAATGACAGACACGAAGGTGCTAAGTCTTCTGCGGTGTAAGTGGGTTCTCGAATACCTTCTGTCAGAGCCCTACAAGGCAAAGCCTCCTGCAGGGTGTCTGCAGTGATCCTGCAGCCCTTTCCATCTTCCAGCAGGAAAAGAACAAGTTATGGTTTGAAGGTTGCCTACCAGAGATTCCCCATTACTCATAACACTCTTCTCTGTAATATTGCTTCTGGTGTCTCCCTGTCAGAGAGCTCCCTGCAGGCAGCAGCTAAAGTTAAGGGCCGGCCGTTAAGATAGAGATATTGAAAAGTTTTGTATCTCTTACACTTACACTTACATGTAAGTGTAACTGGGGACCCACACTTTAGCAACTGGGAACCCACACTTCTGATATAGTCAAGACTATGGAAGCCAGGGCTGGACACAAAAATGGGATGGGGATCCCTCTCAACTGGGATGCGTGGAACTGCAGCTGTCTGGCAGGACAGGGTCATGGGGGAAGGTGGACCGAAGAAGACACGGACAATTCAAAAGAGCCCCCAAACCTAAGGCGCACGGCAAAGGAAAACCTGGTAGGGTGATAAGGAAGCCACTGACCACAGTGCTTTGGACACTATGGTTCAGAAGGCAGACAAGAGGTAAATGTGGTTCGTAAATACAAGGGACTTTAAAAAAAAAAAAACTTGTGGTCTTCACTGTGAATGAAAAGGGATGCCAAGAATAAAACACTAGGTGAGTTTGATGTAAAACCAGTCTCTTGAGAAAAGTTTTAAAAAAGCATTTACCTGCTCCTTCTTCAAAGATATGTTATTTAATAACACATTATTTCCCTTTTTTAAATATTTAAAGCTGACTTGTTCTGATTTATTTTTAACATACAGACACACTTATTTTCATGGATCTCATGGTCTCTAGTTGTCACCTGGGATGTTTCCTTGGGTAACCTTGAATGAAATTCACATTTTACATTCACAGCTATAAAGCCTTGGTAGGGGGCGAGGGGGAAGTCTTCTTTTCAGTAAAATGTTCTAAATCAACACAAAAATTTCAAACTACCGTCTTCACAAGAATTTACAATGTGGAAAGGGAAACCTAAATCTTTCCAAAGAACCCATCTATTAAGGCAAAAGGCAATATCAGTTTTACCTAAATTTCTAAAAGACAACAGTAAATGTCATGGTAAGCAGAGTAATTCTCAATCCCCAAATGGGACAGAGAGAGGCAGAAGACTGGAACCATAAAGACGGCAATCATGAGAAAGAGTCAACTGGCCATTGCTAGCTTCAAAGATGGAGGAAGAGGTCACGAAGGAAGGTATGCAAGAAGCCTCTAGAATCTAGAAAAACTGAGCAAATTGTTTCTCCCCTACAATGTCCAAAAAGAGCTCAGACTTACCAACACTGATTTTAGCCAAGCGAGACCCACTTCAGCCTTGTGACCTCCAAAACTGTAAGATAATAAATTTTAACTGTTTTAAGCCACTAAGTCTGTGTGAATTCATTGCAGCAGCAAATACAAGTGTTAAAATGCTTTGGGGCATTTTGGACTTCCTTGCTGTTGCCATTCTTTTTAAGAAATTTGTCATGGAGTAGGGGCGCCTGGGTGGCTCAGTGGGTTAAGCGTCTGCCTTGGGCTCAGGTGATGATCTCAGGGTCCTGGGATCGAGCCCCACTTCGGGCTCTCTGCTCAGCAGGGAGCCTGCTTCCCCCCCTCTCTCTGGCTGCCTCTCTGCCTACTTGTGATCTCTGTCAAATGAATAGGTGAAATCTTGGGGCGCCTGGGTGGCTCAGTGGGTTAAGCCTCTACCTTCGGCTCAGGTCATGATCCCAGGGGCCTGGGATCGAGTCCCACATAGGGCTCTCTGCTCAGCCGGGAGCCTGCTTCTCCTCATCTCTCTCTCTGTCTGTCTCTCTGCCTATTTGTGATCTCTCTCTCTCTGTCAAATAAATAAATAAAATCTTTAAAAAATAAAAAAATAATAATAATAAAAAAAAATTTGTCATGGAAGACAGTATTCATGCAATATTCATGCATCTTTTTCCAAACAATTCCCATATTTCTTAGCATGTCAATAGGGCCAGTCAGCCTTCCCCTATCGTAAGATATTAAATGATTTGCTTCCAACACAAACTGCTGTATTCCATCCCCAGAGTTCCTGACTGATGGTTGGGTTGGATGGGGAGGTCTAAGAATGCATTTCTAACAAACTCACAGGTGAAGCTGATGCTACTGGTCAGAGAACCACAGTTTGGACCCACTAGTCTAGAATAGAAAGGCATATAAACAATTAAAATACGCTGTGATAATTGTCGTGATGTAAACAGATATAAATGGTACCTTTACCACAGTGCAGAGGCATGAAAATCATGCACTTGGGTGGAGAAAGTTTTAGAAAGAAGAGCTATTTCTGTGGATACTTGAAAAGTATGACCTCGAAGGAAGGAAGGAAGGAAGGAAAAGAAAAGTGGAGGGAAAAACAAGAAAAGGGGTATTTGCCAGAGGGAAACCTGTATGGACAGATACAAAGAGAGAAACTAACTTTCTTTCTTTCTTTCTTTCTTTCTTTCTTTCTTTCTTTCTTTCTTTCTTTCTTTCTTTTTTCAAGAGGACACTGACTAAAGAAAGGGCTGCCCATGGGTAAGTGGTGGGAAATGGGGCCAAAGGGGTGAGAGGGGATACAGGCTTGGTATAGAGACTTTTCCTGGTATTAGAGACTAAGCAAAGGAATTGGACATTATCTCAAACGCTAGAGCTGTGCATTGATGTCTATAAAGAGACTTACACATCACCGGGCTTCCTTGGCAGTGTTGGTGGAGGAATGAGGCTGGTGTTGAGATCAGAAGCAAGGAAAGAGATAAGGAGTGTCTTCCAGCAGTACCCAGAGAATCAATGAATGCCTACTATAGTGAAGGTGGAACCTACAAGGCTTGGTTACCAATTAAATATGGGGAATGAGGAAGGAGTGTGGAGGACTAAAGAATGACCACCAGTACATCTGGTTGCCTAAGGGAACCATTCACCAAGAGAGGAAGCACTAGAGGAGAAGTCCCTTATCTGGGAGATGATGTTGTAGTAATGGCTTCATAGGGGCTGCGGTGTCTGGATTATAGCCAAGGGAAGAGGGCCAGATGATAACTGTAAACAACTCTGAGTTGCTAGTATTACCAACGCACAAAATGAATTTAATGTTCAAATATAATACAAATATTCACTTATACACTTGTGAAAAGAACAAAAGTAGTTTTATTTTCATCAGATACCTTTTGTAGAACAGTGTGCAGTGTCCTCCCATTCTTCCCTGGCTTAATGAATGGCCAGCCCCTTTCAGATTCATTGGCATTGGGAAAGAAAAGAGACTAGGAAAGGATTTAATAACAATTCATTTGTGATAAAATATACTTTAAAAATATTTTATTTATTTATTTGAGAGAGAGAGAGTGAGCAAGGAGAGGGGCAGAGGGAGAAGGAGAGAGAGAATCCTCAAGCAGGAGGAGAATCCTGTGCTGAGTACAGAACATGACTAGAGCCTCAATCTCACGACCCTGAGATCGTGACCTGAGCTAAAATCAAGAGTCCAACATTCAAGTGAATGAGACACCCGGTGCCCCTGTGATAAAATACACTTAATGGTAATCATACTGACTGAGGTAGGTGCTCTTTCTCAAAGCACCTGTTTTGGAGGCTGCTACTTTGCTCTTAGTCCCCTATAAATACACATGGGCTTGTGGATATGTTCTATCTTTGCCCTAAAGAAAGGTATACTGATTGCAATGAAACACAGGTGGAGTGAGGGGTAAATTAGAGTTAATGTTTTCAGGGTTTTTTTTTGAAAGATTTTATTTATTTATTTGAAAGAGAGAGAGAGTGAGCAAGCATGAGATGGGAAGTGGGGAGAGGGCTTCCCACTGATCAGGGTGCCCAATGTGGGACTCAATCCTAGGACTCGAGGATCATGACCTGAGCTAAAGACAGATGTTTAACTGACTGAGTCACCCAGGTGTCCCTATTGTTTTCAATTTTAAGTGACCATATAGATATTACATTAAGAACCTAAATAATTTTGGATACCTGGGTGGCTCAGATGGTTAAGCTTCTGCTTTCAGCTCAGGTCATGGTCCCAGTGACCTGGGATGTGTACCACATTGGGCTCTGTGCTTGGCAGGGAACCTGCTTCTCCCTCTCCTTCTACTCTTCCCCCTGCTTGTGCTCTCTCGCTCTCTCTGTCGAATAAAATCTTTCTTAAAAAAAGAACCTAAATAATTTATGTATATTGACCCCTAACCAAAACATAGCAAATGCTATTATTATATGTTAAAATCCAATAAGCCATGTAGTTTTTAAAGATAAAAAGTGAAAGTTGACCTTCTAACAACTTTAATTTAAATAATTAATTATTAATAAAAGACAAAGATTGTAGAAAAGGTCCATTCTAGAAACTTGGAAAAATTTTTTAGAAAGGGAGAGAGAGGGGTGGTGGGAGGGGCAGAGGGAGAGGTGGAGAGAGAATCTTAATCCACGCCCATCACAGAGCCCAATGCTGGGCTCAATTCCACAACCCTGAGATCATGACCTGAGCAGAAATCCAGAGTCTGACACTTAACCTACTGAGCCATCCAAGAACCCAAAACTTAGAAATTCTTTTTTTTCAGAGTACTATATATATGCATACAGAAATATATACAAAGAATAGAATTTAGAATTACAGATAATTTTCATTTTATTTATCTTTTCCTATGCTGTATAAATGTTTAATGATAAACATGTTCTGCTTTTATAAACTAAGGCAATATTATTTTAAGGTATTTTCCCTAATAAAGAATAGAAGTATTTCAAATTATATTTTAAAGTGTATTCTAAACTGAAAACCTAAGATTATGCAGACATCTGTCCCTAAAACATGTTTGCCCAACTGCTCCTCACTGTTAAAATGTAGCCAAGTGGTATCCAAAGTGATGTCGGTCTTGGTGGCAGACATCTGGGCTTATGCAGAGCTCGGAGCTAATAGCCTACTCATATATAACTGAGATGTAACACAGAGAGGTGGGAAGGCTGGACTAAAAAGAGAAAAGGAAATTTGAGGGGCACCTGGGTGGCTTAGTCGGTTAAGCCTCCAACTCTTGATATTGGCTCAGGTCATGATCTCAGGGTCGTGAGACTGAGCCCTGAGTCAGGATCCATGCCCTTTCCCTCTCCTTCTGCCCCTCCCCTCCCAACTTGGGTGCATGCACACTCTCTCACCCTCTCTCTCAAATAAATAAATCTAAAGAAAAGAAAAATAAATAAATTTGTTTAAAAAAAATTTGAGGACATCAACTTAGAAAGCTATTTCAGATTACTGAAATACTGGGAGCCATGAAAGGATGAGGTTAAAAGGAGGGTTTTCCTCCAAGGTAAACCATTCTAATTTGAGCCTCCTTAGAGGCAAAGATAAAGAACATGTACCATACTGACCGTAAGTCAATATACTCCTGAATATAGATCTGTCAGTCATAAAGCACACAGCTAAATCTTTCATGTAAGAATAGGCTACCATCCATAGCTCATCTACTGCACAAATGTCTCTCAAGATACCAATTCAGAAGAAAAAGTCTGGAATAAGGATTTATGTGGATAAGCACAAGACTTTACATACAGCCTTCAGTAATTTGATCACCAAGACTCTAGGAAACACCAGGCCTATATGTAATGTCTGCTTAAGCTAAATTTCAGTTTGTTCACAGTTCCTGTCAGTTTATTGAAGGTCAATCATTCTTACAACTTGGATAGTAATGAGAACACTGAAAAATGAATAAGCAAAGAGGACAAAACCTGAAGAAAATATTTAGTATATTAACGCATTCCAAAGGTGAACTTTCTCCATGTCATAACAACAAATATTTGTAATTCATGTTTTCAAACACCTTACGTTAAAGCAAACTTTCATCGTAAAACTGGATAGTTTGTAATTCTCTGATGAAAAAGGGAAAGTGAGGGCAAAAATGGCTCATATTAGTTAGCTACTGCTGTGTAACAAATCATCCCAAAACTCAGTGACTTAAAGCTCTAAGCATTTTTATGATTGCTCATAACATAACAGGTAGTTATGGGTGGTTCTTCTGGTCTCAGATGAGCGCTTGCCTATGTCTGCGGTCAGGTGTGGGTTGGGTTGGTAGCTCTGCCCATTTTGGCTGGCACTCACATGTTTTGAGGTTGGCTGACTTTAGGTTTGTCTAAGATGGCTGTGAAGGGGGAAAAATGAGCTCTCCTCAAAGTGTTCTCTCATGTACCAGCAATGGAGGCCAGGTTTGTTCTGAAGGTGGCAGGGCTCTGAGAGACAGTGGAAGGACACAAGGACGCTAGGCTCAGAACTGGAACACTGACACTTCTACACCATTCTGCTGGCCAAAGCAAATCACCCAGCCACATTCAAGGGGCTGGGAAAAGAGACTCCACTTCTTTATAAGAAGAAGGGTGAAGGCGTGCTGAAAAGGATTGATTTAGGAAGGAGTGGAGAACTGAAGCCAATGAGGCCATCAGTCTACCACTTGCATAGACCAAAGAGAATATCTGAGTCAGATATGAGGGGAGAAGTTAAAGCTCAGTGAGTGACAGTCAGTGAGGTAAACACACTGCCCAACTCTTTCCTATGCTGTGACGACATGTGATTAAAAAAAAACAAAACAAAACTAGTTTCATTCAGCAGAGGAAAAAGCGTTCTATAACCCCACTTATGCCACCCAAATATGAACACCATCTGTATCACATTTTTACTTGGTTCTGACCTTGAAAGATGCTTAAAACACAACTGAGCTCCCCCTACTGGAAATGAAATCTATCTCTTGACTATATTGTCAAGAAAAAATGGCATGATTTTATTCGGCATCATATTGTTGAAACTGTAATGAGGTGTGCTGAATTTTGACACTTTTCAGAAGGATTTCAGATAATAAAACTTTGCCAAGAGAAGTCCAATACCCGATACTTTTTTTTTTTCTGAATTATCCATTTAGTCACTACTTCCTCCCCTTCCTTAATTTTTGCAGACACAATCCAAGCAGAATTGCCTTTTAGTGTCTTGGGTTCCCGAGCTACTTGTAAATCAAGAATAGTTGGATCCAGAGTAGTAATAAGGGATATTTAGCCAACGGTATGGCGTGGTCAGTCAGAACCTAGCCTGGCACGATTCTGCTATGCTCTGAGTCCCAACACCACCACCCCACTCAGAAGAAGGGATGAAAGATGCCTCCCCCTCCAACTCCTGAGAGAAGGGCACTTTGATGAGACCGCTGAGAGGGCGGAGTAGGCAACACTGGGATCAGCTGGCAGAGCCAGAGTTGATTAGGAAAAAGGAAGTGTGTTTCTCGTGGGCCAGACACTGTCCTTCACTAAAGGCAGCCAGTATGGAAGTGATCTTGGGCCCTGGTACCAGAGAGCCACCTGGAGGGGTAAACACAGCTCAGTGCACAGAAACTGTAAGGATCGCCAAGTTCTCAGAGGCCGAAGAAGAAATAAAGAACTAACTGGAAGAGACAGTCATTCATCTTCCTCAAGGAAACTTCAGGGAAAGGTGTAGAGCAATGAAAGCAATTCGTATCAATCACAAAAGTGACCATAGAAGACAGAATCAATTCTTAAAACCTGTGGTCAGGCCCGGAAAGCAGTAACCCGGTTTCATATAGTGCCGGCCAAGTGAGACCTTCCCCAGTCTCTCACCTCTCCCCCTTCAATCCCTTGCACATCAATTCTGGAGGGCAAAGACATCCACTTAAGGGAGCAGAGGAAGAGACATAAAACAAATATGGGTAAGGCAGGGAGTTGACCACAACATCCTCCCCTAACTGTTAGTTTTCCACCAGCCTCAGCTGGAAAAGTAGAGAAAGACCTCACCCTTCCATCAATTCCAAAGTCTGACCATCACGTTGGACTGGACATTTTACTCACAGATCTGCAGGCTTTCCATCCTCTAAGAGCGTGGACATAGTTTTCAGATGGCCCCAGTTTTCACTCCAAGTGCAGCATGCAAAGGCAGGAACACACTTGGTAGTCTGTGTTTTGAAGGAAAGGCCTGTGGCTAGATGAGCGGGAGTAAGGAAAGAACCGCAGGTCAAGAGCTTAGAAATTCAGAGGAGCCGAATTGTATGGCCACGGAGAAGAAATCAGACATGAAGTACAATACGAAACCACCGAGGACCAATTTCCATTCTCAAATGATTGCCTTGGTTACTGTGTACAGAAAGGAGGGCGGGCAGCAGAGAATGGGGACCGGGTGACCAGTGGCTGAATTTGTTAGGCAGCTGCTCCCAAATCACCTCGAATACTTACTGAAAGGTCACATTCCTAAACCCATCCACCCCACAAACCTACCGAATCAGAATTTTGTAGGAACAAGGCAAAGGCTGCTATTCTCAGCTGACTCTCCAAGAGATTCTCTAATGCGGTCAGTATCGGGAATCACCCCCCTCTGTCACACACTGGCCATTCTATGGGCACCCACAAAAGATCTTTTGCTCACTGTTAGATTTATGATCTCTGTGAAATGTGCATGTTTTTAAACCTGCTTCTTTGCTTCAACCACATTTCATCCATCATTAACAATGTGCAGGATTTTCTGGCTCAAATATTTTTGGTTCCAAAGTTAACTTGGGCTTAATTTTACTACTTATTCTACCTTTATATTCTCTTTCCCTGATTTTTTATACATGCTATTTTTTTGTATTTATGCATCCATTTTGTCGTTTTTAAGAATTAAACTGGGGCACCTGGGTGGGTCGGTTGGTTAAGAGTCTGCCTTCAGCTCAGGTCATGATCTGAGGCTCTCTGCTCAGCGGGGAGCCTGCTTCCCCTTCTCCCTCTGCCTGCCTCTCTGCCTACTTGTGATCTCTCTCTCTCTCTCTCTCTCTCTGTCAAATAAATAAATAAAATCTTTTTTTAAAAAAAGAATTAAATTGCTACCTAAGCTGTTTTCAGAACAATAAAATCCACTGTACAAACATTTCATTTACACTATTATAGCTTTAAAACCTTCTCCAATATAAGGCAGAACTCACATTATTGTTTTCCTTAAAGAAAGGAGCATTCACCTTAATTGTATCTTTTGGTCCACCAAAGTCATTTGAACAATCCCTGAATGAGTTGACACCTAAAGCCATTTAAATGTTTTGTCTGCTGTAAACACATGCATCTGATCTGCTTTGCTGCATAACATCGTATTTCTTAAACCTAACTGAAAACAAATCATCTCTTAAAATTCTACCTTTTGTAGCCTGTGAAATTTTATCACGATACTGCTGTTTCATCCAGTACATCATCTAAGTGGTTTCCTATCACATTGAACCCCTGTGAATTTAGATAAAAACAGGAGAGTTCTTCATTAACAGTTAAGAAGATATAAGGTGAATTTGACTTATCTTCTTATTACAAGAAACAAATAATGGGATTGTATCTTAAGAGTAGAGTTTTAGCTGCTCCTGAACTTGGGCAAACTAGGGAAACAAGTTTGTATCAGTCCACGTACCTACAATAATATAATAGAAACATTTAGCCCTGGGGCACCTGGGTGGCTCAGTTGATTAACCCGTTGACTCTTGATTTCAGCACAGGTCATGATCTCAGGGTCTTGGTTTTGAGCCCCATGTGAGGCTTTGACGCTCAGCTGGGAGTCTGCTCAAAAAGTCTCTCTCTCCCTTTCACTCTGGCCCTCTCCCCGCTCACATTCTCTCTCAAAAGTAAATTTTAAAAACCTTTAAAAAAAGAAGCATTTATCACCAACAGTTCACAGTATTGCGCTCTGTGCTTTTAGTAACAAGGCTTTCTCACTAGAAATACTGCATTAACGTTGGACTCTCAAACTGCTAGCTGTGATACATCACTTACTTAAAAATATATATATTAGTTATTTTAGGCTGACCAAGGTTAAAATGGCTGTTTATATGATTTCTTACTTCAGCTCTAAGCTCAGATATGTGTTTGCATCTGATCAGCCAAAAAAAAAGAACTTGCTTTGCCTGCATCCAACAGAATAAAATGATAAATTAGCCATCAGTTTATCCTTTGCCAAAAAGAAATATGTTCTAAATTTATATACTATAAACTGCCTAATAAATTATATCCACATACTACACATTTCATGTTTCTATTATATACCATTTAAGGGAGAAAAAAACCACAGATGTTTATTCAAATGACATATAATAACATCCTAAGACATATGAATTCTGTATAACATGTAAGTGGTTACCTTACCAAGAAGATAACAAGTCCATGTAATGCAAAAAAAATGATTAAAGTGAAATTCAAGCAGTTTAGTAATCACTTTTATCTTTTCCAGTACAAAGTCCTCTGGCAGTCTTCACTGGTAATTTCATGCTAAAATGTTCCAAGTTTAGAATCCTTCACCAATAAAAGAAATAGGAAAGTATTTTTTTAATCTCAAGTTAAAGGAAAACACTTATCACATGATAAAGAAACCCAAGCAAATGTGAGTTTGTGACTATATGAACAGGTATCATTAATACATTATTTGAATTCCTCCATGGCACCTAAATTGTAATTTAAAGCCCAATAAACAAAAACCATAAAAACAGGCCCAAACTCTACCATGAAATGGAGAATCATAATAAAATCCATTTATCCCTAGGGGTGTCTGGGTGGCTTAGTTGGTTGAGCATCTGACTCTTGGTTTCGGCTCAGGTCACGATCCCAGAGATGTGGGATCAACCCTGCTCTGTGCTCAGTGCAGAGCTTGCTTGAGATTCTCTGCCTCTCCTTCTCCCTCTGATGCTCCCCCTGCTCACTCATGCTCTACATCTCTCAAATAAATAAACCTTTTAAAATACACAAAACTAAAAAAATCTATTTATGCCTAAATATTTAGTTTAAGACAATGATAAGAGTAGCACACACTTCATCTAAATAATGCCATTTAAACAGTGCTAGGACATAATGTTACTTAAGACTAATAAGTGTGATGCATTATGTGAGTCCAACCATTCTGAAAAAAAAGTATTAACAAGTAACAGCATCCCCATCAGCTTGGAGCCTACAAAGTCAATTACTTTGCCCATATCTTTCCAAATGATTTAGTAATACCTTTTAATATTACAGAAATAAATCCATCAAAGAACTGCAATTCCAATGTATTTTGGTGCTTTTGGAGCTGCCTAAAAATGGAAAAGCATGCGAGTGAAATGCATTATATACTTATTATACCTCAACATTTCAGTGTCTAACATGGGAAATAATTCCCTACCATTTAGCAATCTGTCTTATGTATATTCTTGATTTGTACTTACAGGAATTTTACTATTCTTTGGGAAATTAGTGTTAAAACATGGTTTTCAAAAAACTAGTATATGATTATGCTTAAATTCACAAAAAATATAGCATTTTTACAACCATACTGAAATTCCATCCTTTCACACAGGTTCACAAAATACATCACAAAAAAAATAAACAAAAACAACAGTTTTAGAAGTCAAACAATGCAAATTTATTTCAGGAACACACACTACAAAAAATCACCTCTGGGTCCATTAATAATGCTAAGGGAACAAAGTTGTAAAAAAAGGTATGCTCGACTGAGTCATTTATCCATACCACAATATAGAACTTGAAATAAATCCTAAAATCAAGGTTTAAAACCAATTTAAGAGACAAGATCCTAAGAGTTCTTTGTTTGTCAGTGAGCTTTACACCCAGTGTAGGGTTTGAACTCAGGACCCCAAGATCAAGAGTCACGTGCTATACCAACTGAGCCAGCCAGGTGCCCTGTAAGTGTTTAAGAGTAATTTTCCTTCTCCAAACAATGTTTAATTAAAAAGTTAACTATATTTAAGGTTTTTTCATCAGCTCTTCAGTTCGAAATATTATTATCGTTGTTAATATGATGTACATCTTCTGTCTGATCTGAATAATGAGATTGAGGAAGTAGGGCTGGAGAAAGTGAACCTTGCATTGGTGAAGGAGGTAAAAATACTTTTGACATAGGCCATATTCCAGAATTTGTTCCACATGGTTGTGTAAATGGAAGGCTCAGAGTTTCTTGCTCTTCAGTGAACTAGGGTAAAGAGTTAATGATTATGATGGTTAAAAGGGAATCTACTTACAGGTGGGCCACAATTTTGAGAGGAGGACATCCTGGAAAAGGAGAATTCATCTAAGGTAGCACATGAGCAATAATATATCCAGGAGAAGAAGTTAATGGTGATAGACCAGAAGTCATGGGTGGAGGTGGCACTTGACTACAAACCAAGTAAGGAGTACCTGAATCCTAGGGAGATACGACATTGGCTGGCTTAGTGGTGGTGGAGAAGATGGGGGAGAAAGGTGCCCAAGCTCTAGAGGCATAATAGGATGAGGGTACCATTCCACTGATTGATTTCAATATTCAGGATGATGATAAGCGGGAGCTGGAACAGGTAGAGAGGGTTCTTTAGCACCAGGATTTGAGTCATTCTGAATAGGGATGATGAGCAAATTGCTGTGTTCCCTTATTGAAATACTAAGGGTTTCTTGATGGACTGAAGGAAGTGAGGGTGGAGACAATTGCTGAAGGAGCACATAGATCCTCCCATGGCACAGGATGCACAGTAGGTGGTGACGTCATGATGTGCTGCTCTGATGGGATACAGCTCATAGGGTCCTTGTCTTAGCAGTGTTGCATGAATATCAGCTGTCGGTGAAGCAATATGATGATGAACCTTCCCCAGTGGAGCACAGTTAAGTTTTTCAGCTTTCTTATGGTGGTGCTTGATAAGAGCTCATAAGTCTTTTTCAGACATATATGTTTGCTTGCATCCTTGGACAGTGCTGCCCATGAGGACAGAACTTCGCATATGCTCCCTGATGAGTGGTACAAGAATACTACAGCCTAGACACATCTTATCTTCATTGTCATCATATAAATTAGCACAGTCATAGCAAAAGGCATATTTGTGCAGAATCACTGGCCCATAAATTTGAATAGGCAAATCACATTTGTCACAGAAATGCACTGGCGAATCATTCTTTTCCCCTGTGATGTTCATCTTATAGTCCTCCCAAAGGCATTTGGGAATTTTTTTTCTTTTTTCCCAACAGTCCCCCTCCTTTACAGTCATACTGCCCATCTTTGTTATATTCAAACTCTTCTTCACCAACAGGCATCCCCTTCATAGTTGTTGCAATTTGAGACACAAATTTGACTTTGCTTGCGTGCTTGAAAATGAGCTTTAAAGACATTTGTCTGCGAACATCAAGGCAACCTCCTGATCCAGAATTCTCTGTGCCCAGTAACCCATCATTAGAGGCAGTGGAAGGCACATTTCAGCTCAAACTGTAGCTGGGAATAGGAGCCAAAGACTCACCTTCCTCTGGCCCACATAGCTTGGACCTCCAGGGTCTTTCTTCTTCTCTCTCCTGCCCTATCTTACTACTCTGGTGAAGGATTCAGGCACAGGTTGGACAGGGGAAGAAAGAGCTTTAGTTGAGCTGTTGAGATTGCTAAGTGATTCTTCATGAGCCACAAGAGAAAATGACCTCTAACTGTGGAAATAGACTGATGGGAATGGGGAAGGGGAGCACAGTAGTAACTCATAGACCATTGCCTTCTAGACTTACTTATTTTTATCCAAATGCATTTCTGTAAACTGCCTTAAACCCCTTGATGGTGTGTGTGTGTGTTTGTGTACATCTATCTGTACAAGCATACACAGATATATATACAGATAGATAGATACATATCTATATATATATCGATATATATATATATATACATATATATATATATAATCTTAGAGGTATATATATACCTCTAAGATTTTGTTATGATACTATGAATTTAAAATCATCTTTGGGGGTGCCTGGGTGGCTCAGTTGGGTAGGCAACTGCCTTCGGCTCAGGTCATGATCCCGGGGTCCTGGGATCAAACCCCATGTCGGGCTCCTTGCTTGGCGGGGTGCCTGCTTCTCCCTCTCCCACTGCCTGCTGCTCTGCCTGTTGTGCTCTCTCTCACTCTCTGTCAAATAAATAAATAAAATTTTAAAAAAATCATCTTTGTCCGGAGGAAGGGAGCACGGTATTTATCTTCTCAAGGAAAAATTATGTGGAAGTAGTGAACATGGTAATTTCACAGGGCTAGACATTTGCTATTCTTTCTTTAAAAATGTTTATGGGTGTACAGGCCAAATTTCCCCAGGTCTCACCTTCCTGCAAGTAGGAACTGGACTACCAAAAGAATAACAGACCATATTTACTTGGCTCTACCCTCACCCAAAACTGTGGCTCCTCTGCACCTCAGAGGGTCTCTCCTGAAGTTTCAGACATTCAACCTTTTGGCTTTGTTGACTTTCAAGTCTCCCCAAAAAATACCCCCTAAAATTAATCAACCGAAGTCAGGATTTTAAGACTTACTACAGTACTGGAGAACACTTCCTTAACAGAATCTATCATCTTGAAAGTGGGATAGCAGGGTGTGATCTTGGGGATCAGGCTGGGTAATATTAAGATAGGTCTTGTAGGCTGGATTGGGCAGATTTAATAATACAACAGCTATAGATCAATAAGTACAGGGAGTTGTGAAGAGTGAAGCAGTATGCTATAAGTGAACTCTTTCAGTTGGCTCACAAATTTATCTTCCAGGAAGAAGTATTTCCTGGAACAAATAGTTAAATTTGCTTATTCTCAGAATTGTTTAACATAAGACCAGAAAACTATCCACAGTCCCATTATTGTTTAACACAATGACACGTGATCCCATTGGTTTCAGTACTCAGCCACCAACCTCTTTTCTCTGGCTCTGGTTTGTTCAGATTCTTGGTTAAACCCATGTTGGAAACACAGCAATGCCCAGAGAGCCACCAAGGGCACCAGCGCCAACCTATGCCCAAAGTCACTGCTTCCTCAGCAAAAAAACGATACTCATTGAAGGTGCTGCTAAGTGCAAGAAGATAAATGGGCTTCATTGGCCTTCTTTCTTCCACTCTGTTCCATGGGCTACAAAGTACTTCAGACTTTTTCTCCCTGAAGACATAAAGAGATTTTTCAGAAACAATCTTTTTGGAAAGGAGAAGGGAGTTGAGGGAAATTGGAGGGGGAGATGAACCATGAGAGACTATGGACTCTGAAAAACGATCTGAGGGTTTTGAAGGGTCAGGGGGTGGGAAGTTGAGCCAGCCTGGTGGTGGGTATTGTGAAGGGCACATATTGTATGGAGCACTGGGGGTGGTGCATAAACAATGAATTCTAGTGCACTGAAAAGTAATCAAAAAATAAATTTTTTTTTTTAAAAAGAAACCATCTTTTTCACTTGCTCTCAGTTATGTGCGCCCCCTCACCCCAGCCACCATACTCTGCACTGCAAGGACTCTGGCAGTGCAAGCAAGCTCACTGTAGTTGATTTAAATCTGAATATACGGTGTCACTCGCCTCTCACGCTTTCCCCTAGTTTTTCAGCTTTCTCAGTATTCCAGCAATGGGGGACTCTCTAAGGATTCGTTCACTTACAAGAGGCAATATGCTACTTCATACAAGTAACTTCTTTATGGGCCTACCTCATGGAGTCTCCAAACACACCTCCACCTCCCCAAACACTAAGGCCAGGGCACTTCATTCTCTCAAACCAGGCCTCCCATTACAGGCTGATTTTGTTTTTAGATAGCTTGAAATTTCGGGGGCTTAAAAAAAAGATGCACTTTTTCATAAGTCAGAGTAGTTCTTGGAACAGTATGGATATTCTGCCCCTATGGTAAACAATGAACCAGAATTCTGAGCCCAAACTAAATAGGACAGCATTCAGATCTATGCACATGTTCCTGCTTTCCAAGTACAACTACTTGCTGGCCAGGCCCTTTATGAGGGTTCGGTATTCTTTCTTATTTTTTTTTTTAGTAATGTGCACATAATCCAAATACCGTGAATACAAAGAGAAAAAAAATCTGTCAGAATGTCCATAACTTATTTCCTCTTCTTTCCTAGAACCAACATTTCTCTGACTAAACTGAGACATTTCTCAGATGACACAATTCTGTCCTGACACTTTAACCCTGAGTGAAAAAAGCCAGTTTTCTTTCCTACTTGGCTCAATTTGCTTTTGTTGTTCATTGCGCCTACTTCAAATTATTTTAGAAATACATTCTCCAAGTTCAGCCTTTGAGTCACGGAAGCATGCTTTACTGCAGATGGGTGACGTTAACTTCTAATCTAGACATTTCACACCCAGAGCTGCTCTGGTTCAACACTTACAAGAGCTTGGCTTTGAGTATCTGTTTGTTTATATCTGAGAAGCTGGATCTGAAAGCCCTTAATAAATATTATTTGATGAAACTGTTGATAAGATAAAGGGTATTGACCTTCTGTTTATGCCCATCAGATTTAAGAAGCTATCTTGCTACACTTGAAAAGTTGCCTTACAAACTGATCCGTATTTAGTGCCTTTAAACGAAAAGTTAAATGGGCTTCCATTCAGCAGTCTCCTTTAGGGCACAGAGACTCTGTCCTTCAATCTCAGTGCTCTTAAAAGTTGCTAGACTTCCATTCGATTGACAAAAGAGAAATTCAGTGTCTGTCAGCCTGTAACAGTGATTGGATATAAAATGGTTTGGGCTTGGAGATTTAAAAGAAAGTGGACCTTTCAGAATTGTTTTGACTCATGGAGACCTGTTACAATTCAGCTGCCTCAAAAGAAATCTGAATGAGGCTGACAATGAAGAATTATGGACCGCGCAAAGCAAGAGTATCGATGTGCACAATTAATGCTAGGAAACAGGTTGAGACATCTCCGTGGAAGCCACATGCCATCTGGCCCAGAAGCAGTCATTCTACCAGAGTGACACCAAAGGTCGGCGGGAGTGAGAGCCCGATGTCCCGCTGCCAGGCTCCTGGATTCTATTTCTCATTTAAGGGAATCTGATCTGTCATTCCTCTGGCTCCTGTGGGCTTTAAATTCACATAATCAACATATCACTGCCAGAGACTTAGTAACAGCTGAGGCAGTTTAAAGGTGAGTGGAGAATAATCTTGCTCCCAAGCCAGATGCCTTCAGTTCTACGAAGAAATAAAAAGTCCATCTTGGGTTCCAAAAAGGAAGGCAAATTGCCCTGTGTGAAAAAGACCTCAGCTCCCGTCCCAAATGTGTCTATTTTACATCCTGGCAAGGGAGGGCTGGACCTCTGCAAAAGTTGAGAACAGTGGTTTTCAAAATGTGGTCCACAGACCTCTAGGGATTGCCAAGGCCCTTTCTGAGGATCCTTGAGGTCAAAACTCTTTCCATAATAATATGAAAGCATTGTCTAGCTCTTTAACCATTTGACATTGGCAATGATGATGCAAAAAGTGATGGTGGATGGAAGAGTTGGCATGTGGGCATGAAGCAAGGCAACAGTCCCAAATTAAACGAGTCATCTCTGTTATTTTCTACTGTGACTTGGTAAAAAGAAAATGCCAGTTTTACTTGAGAACGTCCCTGATTAAGTTCAAAAAATTATTAATGGTAATAAATCACAACGCTTGAGTACCTGTCTTCTTCCTATTTGGTGTGACCAAATGGAAAGTACACACAAAGCACTTATGCTTATGCACGGTTAAGTATAATGGCTGGCTCAAGGGAAAGTATTTATGCCATCATCTGAGTTGGAAGGTGAACTGCACTCACTTCAAATTATCTGCTTTTTTTTCTGGAACATTGTTTTCACTTGAAAGAACAACTGAAAAACTATGGCCATTCAAACTTGAGTATTAGGCAGGCATTTTTTTTTCAAAAATGAGCAAAATTAGCTTGTCACTTCAAGAAAAACAACTGACAACTTGTTGCCAATTATAAAATTCAATCTTTGGAATGAAAATTAGGGTTTCTAAACTTCTATCTGCCACCACGATCCTAATAGCTTCCTACTACTAAATGAAGATTCACCTGATAAGATCAGTGGTGACTATACTGAAGTTAATTTTTTGGAATTGCATAATGAAACGTGTCAAAATTTGGAAGTTCTGCATAACTCAGTGAACCAATATTTTCCAAATGATCAATGGTTGATGTTATAAAATCATGCATGATTAAAAGACCCATTTAAAATCAAGACAGTAGAGGATTTCAATATAACAGAGTATGAAAATTCACTGATATGTTTTAAATTCCTCATTGCAACTAACCTGGAGGAAAGTACCACTTATTGAGTTTTGTTTTAGTTTCAAAGTGTATCTACAATGATCTAAAAGTCTGTTTTAATACTCCCCCGCTTTCCAGCACTATATCTGTATGAGCCTGGGATTTTTTCCCTGTATTTAACCAAACCAAATATCACAAAAAATTAAATGCCAGGGTACCTGGGTAGCTCAGTGAGTTAAGGGTCCAACTCTTGATTTTGGCCCAGGTCCCGATCTTAGGGTCCTGGGATCCAGCCCCCACATCAGGCTTCGCAATCAGCGGGAAGTCCACTTCTCCCTGGGCCACTCCCCCTGCTCACTCTCTCTCTCCCTCTCTTTCTCTCTCTCAAACAAATAAATAAATACTTAAAAAAAATAGATCGTAGGCAGATACAGGTATGAAAATCCAGCTATCTTCTAGACACTGAAGAGATTTACAAACATTTAAAACAATGCTGCTCTTCTCACTAATGTTTTTTCTTTTGGAAAATAGATTTTTCACAAAAATGTGTTGTTTATGCTCGTATGTAATGGTTTATTACTGTTATTTTAAACTGAAATAATAAAGATTTTAAAGTTTCTCAATAGATACACCGCACATAAAAGTTCTTTGGGGTCCTCCATAATATTTAAGAAGGGAAAGGAATCCTGAGAGTAAAAGAACATTGGAGAACTCTTGTTCTAGATGGTATTTCATGCCTTTTCACCTGTCCTCTCAGAGACGAAATCTTCCCACCCTCCTCATTCACTCCCCTAAACTCTGTCCCATCCAAACCAAACTACCCAGAAGACCGCAGAACATCCCCATGTTCAAAACTGGCTGATGGTAATACGGGAAAGGGAAAGCAAGATGGAGATCACTTAAATGCCAAGCACTATGTCATGCACCTAATGTATGGTATTTCTTTTTTTTATTTTTTTTAAGATTTTTTATTTATTTGACAGAGAGGAGAGATCACATGTAGGCAGAGGGAGAGAGAGAGGAAGAAACAGGCTCTTCTTCTGAGCAGAGAGCCCGATGTGGGGCTCGATCCCAAGACCCTGAGACCAGACCCAGGCAGAAGGCAGAGGCCTAACCCACTGAGCCACCCAGGCGCCCCCCTAATATATGGTCTTTCACTGAATCCTCATGAGAGCCCTAAGAGGTGAAAGTAGTAATGATATGTCCAAATAATGGGGCAGCAAGACACAAGGTGAAGCCAAAATTATTTCAAGGGTCAGCAAAATCACAAGCTCACTAAGAATGATGTGTAGACCAAATAAATAAGAACATCTTACAAATCCCACACTACCGATTTTCAAATACCGGTGGGCAGTACATACTTAAATGAAACTTCATTGTAAAGCATTATCAAATTCATAAAACCTTCTGGTCATTTTGGTTTTTTACAACTTCAGTCAATGAATCATGACACGTGCAGGAGATTAAAAAAAAAACTGTTGACAATGAACAGGAAACCAAAGAGATGCTCATGTTTGACAAATATTGAGAATCACTGCACTGCAGCATTGTAACCACACTGGATCCAAATCCAAACCAGCAGAGTCCGTACCTTTGGAACAACACTAGACTATTTAGAGTGGCATCCCTACCACTAAAAGCCTACTTTTTGCCATCAAAGTATTTAAGACTGTAGACAATGAAGTCAATACACAAATATGAAACCAGAAGCCCAGTACAGTACAGGGTTGGATGAGGGTGGTAAAAAACAAAAATTCAACCAAGTCAATTTTAAAGATCTAAGTGGCTTTATGCATTGATTCCTGAATTGGGCAGCATCCCTGTAGGGGAAGCTACCTAGCCTGTAGGGGAAGCTCCAAAGGACTACGGAAAAAGAAAGGTTTTTAAAGGTAGAGAGGGAGTGGAAAAAGAAATTATTAGCAAAGAATCCATTGTTTTGGCAAAGTTGCTCTCCTAAAGGGAAATGAAAGGGTCTATCAGTAAAGTCCCTAGTGCTGACCAGGAAATTCCCATGCTGACTCATTAAAGGTGACACTTTTTTAAAACTAGGGAAATGGACAGAAAGTGCTCTAAGAGTTGTGGGTATGTAGAAAACTTCTAGTAAAGAGAATATGGGATGAACTAAGATTGGATCTGCATCTTTAAACATAAAATTTAACTGGCCTTCCAAGTCAGGGCACCAGAATAAACAAAGACAGATGTGGAAAGCCCTTGTGTTCAAGGGCAAGATGTTCAACTCAATAGAGGGCTCATACAAGGAAGCAGTGGGAGATACAGTTGGAAAAGGAGTTTAGCACCAAATGGTAGAGGGTTTGGATGGACGAAGGAGGGGTATAAACTTACCTCAACAGGCAATTCAGAATCATCGAGTAAAGATCTAAAAGAAAGAAAGCGGAGTGCTATGTAGTTTGGCAAACTGGAAGAGGCATCAGAAGATCTTATTAGGAAGCCAGTTACAGTTCAGAACCGAGATTTTTCAAGTCAGAGTAGGGCAATAGAAGGCAAAAGGAACAAATACAAGGGAGACATTGGAAGGCCACAGTTTGGTGACTAATTTAATGGGAGCAGGCTCCAGAAAGAAGGGAAACAGAGGACTTGAAGTTTTCAAGTCCAAAAGACTATCACATGCTCTAGTCAAGACCGAATTAGCCTGAAACACGCAAGCTTACTCAAATCCTCGCAAGTCTGGTGCTGGTCCCCTAGAAGGTCTGAGGTCTATGTTTAATGACATGGAAGAATTCTGCCTTAGTCGAAAAAGGTAACAAAGACAACATCCTGAACTCATTACTGATCAAGTCATCTGCCATTGTCATCCCGACAGTGAGATGAATTTATCTTACAGGCTGTATCTGCCCACTCAGTACCCAGGCCCATGTCCAGACTGCTGTCTTCACTGAGCAATTCTGCTGGATTCTACCTGGACTGCTGGACTATCAAGGCCTTTGGAGTTGGTTTTGGTTTTGGTTTTGTGAGGATGCTACCTGGGATTAGGGGCCTTGCTTTTGAACTGACATCTTGGGCTTCTGGCCCATGACTCAATTGTGCTTGACTTTACTCCACAGCTGTGGGTGAGAGGCCCGTGTCTCAACTCCCTCTCGGAATTTCCCAGACTCTCCCTAACTCTACATTGCCCCCTAGCGATGGCTCAGTGAGCAAGATAGCTGGGGGGGTTTGAATAGTACTAGGTCTGGTTCTAAATGGTGTTGGGCAAGAGTTAAAAGAGAGAGGATCAAAGAAATGACAAGAAGAAGAATGACAAGGAAGAAGCTCGAGATGAACACTTTGAGGGTGGAGAAAGGGAAGGAGGTGGCAGGACGAGCTACTACAGGAAGGGCTCTGCTGGAGAGAGGAAGTCTGGCTGTCCTCCCATCTGGCAAGGGCAGACCAAGGGCTCAGTTACAGC
The DNA here is from genome assembly GCF_009829155.1 of Mustela erminea. Lineage (NCBI taxonomy): Eukaryota > Metazoa > Chordata > Mammalia > Carnivora > Mustelidae > Mustela > Mustela erminea. The sequence goes on along the minus strand of NC_045635.1, from coordinate 17,822,004 downwards.
ATGAGGGATTTACAGAAGGTAGAAGAATTTCTTGGACAAATGCAGAAATGGGTTTCAGAGGGCTTTTGTGTAATTACCTTTGCAGGAGATGGCTGAGAATAGCAAGTTTCTTCCAGCAGCCAGAAGGTGAAGGGGCCTTTGCTTGTTGTCCCTTCTGTAACTCCCCTCTTCTTTTACTATGGGAATAGAAATTTTTCACACTCTGTCTAGGCCCCTGTGTAAAATCTCTGAACCCTTCCCCAGAGCAAAGGCTCTTGGCCAATTTCTGATATTTTTAGAATAAAATCAGCGAGTAAAGCTGTCGCCCCAGTGGTCATCAGAACACTGCAGTGGTGATAATTCCAAAAGTGATAGAGGCAATTTCGGACTAAATGATATCCTAGGCAGACAAAAAATTGTTTCTTTAACTGAAGGATTGCATGGCTGAGTTTTAATTAGAATGGATTAATATAGTGTTCCCGTTTATAAAAACCAAAATTGAAAGGAAGGAAGTGCAATGAGGTAATTAAAGTAAGGAAAATATCACCCAGATCCTCTTCCACCCAAACATCACCCTTAAAAAAACGAGGGGGAAATTTAAAATGTATGTTGTTCTTTCTATACCTAGATAATCTCTGTATCTAAAATCTCAGGAGTATCACATACTTACATATATTTCCAGTCTGTCTGTATATACGTGTGTGCGTGTACATTTATATATGTGTGTATGTTGATTCATACTTTTTTTTTGCACCTCTATAATCATACAAATGCATGCATCGATTGTTTCTACAATGGTACATGACAGTGTATATAAGTACCACATGTTTTCTAGTTCTAGAACAGCATTAACAGAGGGCTTCTCAAGCCAATTACCTTTTCCCCCTCAACTGACTCATTTGGCCAAATGAAGTGCGCACTCTAGTGCAGATGACCTACATGCTCCTCCGATGAAAACATACAAAACGTGTCACTGAGTGTTCATTTATTTCAAGATTTTATTTATTTATTTGAGAGAGAAAGAGAGTGCACAAGTGCGTAGAGGGAGAGGAGAGAATCTTCAGAAGACTCCCTGCTGAGCACAGAGCCCACTTGGGGCTCAACCCCAGGACCCTGAGGATCATGACCTGAGCCGAAGGCAGACGCTTAACCAACTGAGCCACCCAGGAAACCCAATGAGTTTTCATTCTAAGAAGCAATGGGAAGTAGTTGACAAACTTTCTCATTTGTCACGGTGGTGTCTTTGGCCTATGAAACTGTAGAATGGTGTTAAGGGGGAAAAAAAGAAAGACAGGAAGAAGGCTAGATGTGTTTCATTATTTATCAAATTGAAGGATACCATATTTTTTAATAAAAAAATAAAGCACCATACCTACATGTAGATTCTGAACCCATCCATTACCAAGTCGTCAGAAGAAGTCTCCTCCTTGCCCACACCCCTTCATCTCAAGCCACCAGCTTGTACTATCTCCTGCAGATTACTGCAATGGCCTCTTAACTGGTGTCCCAGGTTTTAGTCTTATCCCTCGCCAAGGGCTCTCCACACCGCCACCAGATTACTCTTCATTAAACAGAAATCCATTTGTGTCACTGGTTTGATCTAAATTAAGTGGCTTCCAAATGCCTACCCGATCAAGTCCAAACTCAGCAGCGTAACCCTCCAAGGCCCTTCTCCATCTGGCGTCTGCCAAGCTATTTTGTTTATCACGAACCCCTCCTTGGCCACTCTTCAAGATCCAGCTCTGGCAAGCCATTTCCAGCCCCTCCCAGTGGGTTCTATTTTTCCCCACCACATCTTCATGCTTTCTAGCAGCCTGGCCTTTCTGCCTGGAACTCTCTGCTCTTTGCTTGTTCCCTGTCTCTGGTGGACACTACAAAAAATCAAGTCCAGCTTTATCTCTTCCAAGAAGGCCTCCCAGAGGGGCACCTGAGTGGTTCAGGTTCAGCTTAAGCAGCTGCCTTCAGCTCGGGTCATGATCCCAGGGTCCTGGGATCAAGTTCCATATCGGGTTCCCTGCTTAGCAAGAAGCCTGCTTCTTCCTTTCCCTTTGCCTGTCGCTCTGCCTACTTGTGATATCTCTCTATCACTCTGTTAAATAAATAAAATCTTTAAGAAAAAAAAAAAAGAAGTCTTCCCAGACAGAACCCATATCTGGTCTCGTGTCTTGCCTATATTCCTATAACAAATCCAGAATTCCCCAGGAGTACCAGCAAAAGAAGAGCTCAGAAATGGGCAGAGAAAAGATTCTTGGAGTTTGATATTATTTCCCTCAAAAAAATCAAAGTAGTTATCGTGAGGAAGAACTCCAAACTTGTGCGGACCTCCCTGTATTTATTTTACTGTTATTTTTTAAAAAGATTTTATTTGTTTATTTGAGAGAAAGAGAGGGTGAGAGAGCACACAAGCAGGGGGAGCAGCAGGTAGAGGGAGAAGCGGACCCCTACTGAGCGGGGAGCCTAACACAGGCTCCATTCCAGGACTCTGGGATCATGACCTAAGCTAAAGACAGATACTTAACAGACTGAGCCACCCAGGTGCACTTTTACTGTTATTTTTAATTTTATAGTGAAATATACATATATAAAAGTACACAAGTCGTTAAATTAAATAGCATCCTAATATTACCAATACCTCAAAAGCCCCCTTTCTCGGAACTTCCAGTCACTAACCCCCAAAGGGCAACCATTCCTTTGACTTAGAACAGTCTAGTTTTACATATTTTTATATTTCAAATAAATGGAATCATAAAGTATGTTTTCCTTTGCGTTTAGCTTCTTTTGTTCAATATTATGTTTCTGATACCACTCCTTTGTACATAGTTGTTTGTTCATTCCTGTTATTATAGACAAATATTCAGTTACTTACTGGCTGCACTGTTGATGGACATCTGCATAGCTTTCAGTTTAGGGTTATTACAAAGAGTACTTCTATGAACATTCTCCTACATGGTTTTTGGTGAACATATGTGTGCCCTTCTACTGGATTTACGTTAGGTTAAGCAATATAAAACTGTCAATATTTGGCCATTTTCCATCTACTAAGATGTCAGCTTAATACCTAGAGGTGGACTTGCTGGGTCACAGGATGTACGTCTATTTAGCCTTGGAAGATATGGCCTAATAGTTTCCCAAAGTGGTCGTGTCAATTTATAATCTCACCAGCAGCATTTGAGAGTTCTGCTTGCCTAAATCCTTTTTTATTTTAGCCACCCTACAGAGAGGGGTATATAAATGAATCCCATTGTGGTTTTAATTTGCATTTCCTTAATGACTAGTGAAGTTAAACACCTTTTCATATATTTGTTGGCAATTTGCATATCCTCTTTCGTGAACAAGTTTGTCATCTGCCTAATTTCCTATTGAGTTGTCTGCCTTATTCATTTCTTATTATTATTTTGATTTCACAGCTGAGGGCATTGTAATTATTTCATTGCTGAGTTCTATAAATAGTTTTATCCAGTCCTGTTTCCAAAGAACCCTGCGTTCACCTCTATTCTATGATATATTACACTGTTGAAATTGTTACTTGCATATCTACTTTTCCTTATGAATTGTATTTTTTTTTAATTGTTAAATAATTGGGAGCTAGAACTCTTATTCATCATCGTATTCCTAGCCCTAGAACAGTATCTAGCAAGCAGTTCAATAGTTCAAGAAATATTTATTCAGCTAACTGATATGCATTTAACAGTATATTCATTCTAAATTTGTGCTTTTTAAAATACTCCCTTGTATAAAGTTTATTCCAGCAAGGCAAATCATATGAAGTAGAGCATTCTGCTAGTCTCTGCTACCTTACAGAACAACACTGCTAATTGCCAAAAAACAAAGATAAGAATGAAAGCATAGCAGTAGATTTTTTCTATTTAAATAAATAAGTACAAATAATAAGCAATAAAAATCTCTTATAATTGAAAAGAAAAAAAATCAAGATCTTAAGAGCTTGATAGACAAAGGACATTGATATGTGGGTAATTTACATCAAGAGAAGGAAAAAACCAAAAAGCTAATTAGTAAAACAACTAGTCACACTTTTATATATTTGAGAGGTGCAAAATATTAGTTTAGTTGAAATTAGTAACACCTGGAGCTAATCACATTAGTAAATGGAGCACCTTCTCATATTATGCTTCCTCGTGTTTGATATTAGAATTGTTGGTTTAAACATCTACCAGAAAAGGGCAGGACCCTTTTCTGATCTAGTCCTGTTACGAAATGATGTATGTACCCCCATACATACAACCTTGTTAACAAGCAGTTTGTCATTATATTTTTAAAGCTTATATGTGTGCCCCCTTTGATGACGTGAATTCACGCTCAAGTATGAATTTTAAGGAAAAATCAAGAGGAAAGGAAAAAACTCTACATGTTATTTATCTCTATTACTTATAATAGTTTTAAATGAAATAATAAATTCCAACAATAAAGAAATGACTGAATAAAATATGCCACAGAAACTCTAAAAACGTTATGCTGCCTTCAAAATGGAAGATCATGAAGCATCATGGACACCTGCCAATACTCTTAAATGAAAAACCATGCAAAATCATTATGCTCTAAAATTACACCATGCATGGAGCCAGAGAGCAACATGGAAGAGGACACATACGAAAGAAATAATTGGAAATTTTAAGGTAGCAAGATTACAAAGGAGTTTTTCCTTAAATTTTATTATTGATCCTTTGGTCACTACTTCCCCTGCGACTCTCTTGGACATGGCCGCCATGGTCTCTCACCTGGATGACTGCAACATCATCCTGACTGGTCTTCCTTCTTCTTCCCTTGTCCATCACGGTTCATTCTCAGCATGGCCAGAGTCACCCTAGAAATCACAAGTCAGATCTTGTCACTTTTCTGCTCCAAAGCCTCCACTGGCTTCCCATCTCACACAGAGTGAAGACAAGAGTTCTTACAAAGGCCCACAGGACCATCAATAATCGGAACGCCTGCTTTCATTCTGACATCATCCTGTTCCCCACTCTTTCTCATCCCACTCTGCTCTAGCCACACTAGCCTCTTTCTTCTTCCTCAACAGCTAAGGGATGCTCTTATCTGAGTACTGGGAAGTTTTATTTTATACAGAAGCCAATCCTATTTGTTCACAGTTATGTTAATAAAACAAGCATCATGAACATTTGGTATTTTCCATTTCTCCAGAAGACATATAACTTAGTCTTGGGAGAATTCATTTGAGATGAGAGGACTGTATCTCTGTTGACCTTCCAGAGTTGCCTAGGAATACGTCTAGGAGAATGCTAGAGTGGATTTGTCACGAATGCTCCAGAGGAAATTTTTACTTATCAACAAGGGCTAAGAAAGAAAGAAAGAAAAATGAGTGTGTGGGTGGGGAGGGGATGGTGGGAGGGGGAAGAAGGAAGGAAGGAAACTGGAAAGTGCAGTTAGATCTAGGATGGTGTAAGCTAGGTGGGGTGATGGAAGGTAAGGTGAGGGGCTCTGTCTGTGCTGGAGTCATAGGAAAGACATGCGAAGACCATTTCAAGCAAAGCAGTGAGGACCGAGACTGAGAAGTTACGAGAAAGCTTAGTAAGTTTGAGAAATGGAAAGAAGATAAGTGTAACTAGGAAAACAGCAACACAGACAGGACAAGGGAAAAATGGAGAGCCAGGTCATGCAGTGCCTTTAGGTCAGCGTAAGTTGTTTGGACTTTATTGTAAATGCTATGGAGAGATCACTGAAGGAATGACAATGCTGTTCTTGCTGTATTGTTTGTGAAGTTTGGGCTTGAGGTCACCAAAGCACCAGATTAATCAAAATACAGTATGACAGCTAGCACTGTGCCTCACGTGTTGTAGGCAGAAGTTAAATAATAGTCGGTTTTTCTTTCTTATTCTACAGTAAACATTATTTTGTACATATCACCGGTGGGACTGGGTGAGGGAGCACCTTTATTTTTGCTAGTATTTGCAGAGTGGGTTTAATAGGCTAAATGCTTTAAAATGGTTTTAGTCAATGCTTACAATAAAATGGAGGCACTGAGCCTTCAGTTCCTAAAGAACCACTTATGCTTAAAAAAGCTTTTGATTGATTTCTTCCCAACAAGCTATGTGTATTAACTCAGACTCAGTCTGCACCAAGCCTGTGTATGTGTGTGCAAAGGAGAGTTGAAATGTGAATCTCCAAGGACCGAGCTTGGCCCCTGTTGATAAGTAAAAATTTCCTCTGGAGCATTCGTGACAAATCCACTCTAGCATTCTCTTAGACGTATTCCTAGGCAGCTCTGGAAGGTCGACAGAGATCCAGTCCTCTCATCTCAAATGAATTCTCCCAAGACTAAGTTATACGTCTTTGGGAGAAATGGAAAATACCAAATGTTAATGATTCTTGTTTTATTAAAACAACTATGAAAAAGTGGAATTGGCTTCTGCATAAAATGAAACCTCCCAATATTTAGCAGTTTAAAAGAAGCTGTAGGCTCTTCAGTTGTAGATATTGCTGGGTAGAGATAATAAATTCAGTATAGAACTATATAGCAGCATTTCTTTCAAAATACATTTTTGTTCTTTTTCCCATTAGAAAACAAAATGTAGACTTCCAGTGACTCAGACATTGATCTACACTCTCTCTCACAAGAAAAGACAAAAGTGTAAAAAAAGGTATAAGCCCAAAGGGGCCAAAATAATAGACCACCCCAGCTCCTAAAAGCAAGCTAGGGAGGAGGAGCAAGATGGTGGGGGAGTAGAAGATCTAATATCATCAGGTCCCCAGGAGTTCAGCTAGTTATCAAACCATTCTGAACACCTACATTATCAATAGGAGATAGAAAAGAAGAAGAGCAGCAATTCTAGGAACAGAAAAGTGACCACTTTCTAGAAAGTAGGATGTTCAGAGGAGTGAATCTGAGGTGATATACAGGAAGATAGACCATGGGGGGGGGGCGGTGGGCAGCTCCCGGCAAGCGGCAGAGCAGCAGAACACAAATCAGAACTTTTAGAAGTCAGCTCCGCTGAGGGATGTTGCTCTAAGCCTAAGCAGGGGGGTGAGGTGGGGTGGGGTGGTTTGGAGCCCTCGTGGGGACAGTATGGTCTCGGGACCTGCAGCGTAACTGAAAGACCAGGGGTGTCTGAGTGTGGCAGAGCTGCCAGGTATCAGAGCAGGGAAGCTGGCTGCAGAGACAGAGCTGAAGAATGAGCTCTCAACTTGGAGTTACCTTGAACTGTGATCCAAGGTGCAGTCAGACCACTGCTCTTCAAGCAGGGATCCAACAAGCAGCAGATACGGGGAGACTCACCTTCCTTCCCTGGGGGGGAGTGGCACAGCAGTGCGCCACAGGAATCTGCTGGGTTTGGAGACTCCAAACGGGGCTGCGCACCAGAGATAGAAACGCTCAGTCCCAGGCCGGGTGACCTCTGAGTGGACGGAGACCAGAGAGATGGGAGGGATTGACTGCTTTTCTCTGAGGTCACACTGAGGAGTGGGGCCCTGAGCTCTCAGCTCCTACAGGCTGGATATTGGGAGGCCGCCATTTTCATTCCCGTCCTCCAGAGCTCTACGGAAAGCCTTCAGGGAAAAAAGCTCCGAAAGCAAACCCTAGCGGATTACTTAGCCTGGCCCCTGGCAAGCATGGTGCAATTCCCCCTCAGGCAAAGACATTTGAGAATCACTGCAACAGGCCCCTCTGCCAGATCAACAAGAACATCCAGCCAAGACCAAGTTTACCCATCAATGAGAACTGCAAAACCTCAGATATATGGGAATATAACAAATGGAATTCATGGCTTTTTTCCCATGACTGTTTAGTCTTTCAAAGTTAAATTTTTTTAATTTTATTTTTTTCTTATTCTATTTTTTAAAATTTTTTCCACTTTCCTATTTTAACATTCTTAACTATTTTATCTTATTAATACCCTTTTAAAAATCTTTTTAAATTTTCATTGTTATAGTCATATTCTATCCCTTCATTGTATTTAGCCTTATTTTTTGTAAACATACAGGTTTTTCTTTCTTTAAAATTTTGGGATACAGTTTCTTCTAACAGATCAAAATATACCGTAAATCTAGCACATGGCTTTGTTCTAGTCTCTAGCCTGATCACATTCGTTCCTCTTTTATTCTTTTTTCAACCAACTTCTTATCTTATCAATTGCCTTTCTAGAATCTTTTTAAATTTTCATCTTTACAGTCATACTCCATCCCTTCATCGTGCTTACCCTTATGTGTGTGTGTGTGTGTGTGTGTGTGTGTGTGTGTGTATATATATATATATATATATATATATATATATATATTTTCCTTCCTTAAAATTTTGGGGCACAGTTTCTTCTAACAGACCAAAATACACCCAAAATCATGTGTGTGGCTCTGTTCTATTCACCAGTGTGTATATATATATATATATTTCCTGTTCTATTCACCAGTGTGTATATATATATATATATATATATACATATACACACACATGTATGTATGTGTATATATACATATACACACACATATGTATGTGTGTGTGTGTGTGTGTGTATATATATATATACACACTGGTGAATAGAACAGGAAATATATATATATATATATATATATATATATATACACTGATGAATAATAGAAAGGAAAAAAAATATATATATATATATATATATTTTTTCCTTTCTTCTTCCAGTTTCAGGTCTTTTCCAATTTGGTTAGTGTATCTTTTTCTGGGGTTGGTGCTACCCTTTTGATATTTTGTTCTCTCATTCATCTGTTCTTATCTGGATAAAATGACAAGGCAGAAAAACTCATCTCCCCCCCCAAAAAAAAAGAACAAAAGAACAGGAGGTGGTATTGATGGCTAGGGACCTAATCAATATGGACATTAGGAAGATGTCAGATCTAGAGTTCAGAATGATGATTATCAAGGTGCTAACTGCACTCAAAAAAAAAAAAAAAAGTATGGAAGATACATGGAGAATCCATTTCTGTAGCAATAAAATCACTTTCTTGAGAATAAAAGAACTAAAATCTAACCAAGTTGAAATTTAAAAAAGCTGTTAATGAGATGCAATAAAAAATGGAGGCTCTTACTGCTAGGATAAATAAAGTGGAAAAGAGAATTAATGATATAGAAGACCAAATGATTGACCATAAAGAAGCTGATAAAAAGAGAGATAAACAACTACTGGACCACAAGGGGAGAATTCAAGAGGTAAGTGATACCATAAGGCAAAACAATATTAGGACAATTGGGATCCCAGAAGAAACAGAGAGAGGGACAGAAAATTGGAGAAAATTATAGTAAAGAATTTCCCTAATTTGGTAAAGGGAACAAGCATCAAAATCCAGGAGGCAGAGAGAACCCCCCCGAAAATCAATAAAAACAGGTCAACACCCCATCATCTAAGAGTAAAACTTACAAGTCTCAGAGTCAAAGAGAAAATCCTGAAAGCAGCTCAGGACAAGAAGACTGTAAACTACAACAGTAGAAATATTGATTGGCAGCAGACCTATCCACAGAGACCTGGCAGGCCAGAACGGACTGGAATGATATATTTAGAGCACTAAATGAGAAAAATATGCAGCCAAGAATATTATATCCAGCTAGGCTGTCACTGAAAATAGAAGGAGAGATAAAAAGCTTCCAGGACTAACAGAAACTAAAAGAATTTGCAAACACCAAACCAGCCCTACAGGAAATACTGAAAGGGGTCCTCTAAGCAAAGGGGAAGCCTAAAAGTAACAAACCAGAAAGGTACAGAGACAATGTACAGTAACAGTAACCTTAGAGGCAATACAGTGGCACTAAATTCATATCTTTCAATAGTTACCCTGAATGTAAATGGGCTAAATGCCCCCAATCAAAAGACACAGGGTGTCAGAATGGATTAAAAAAGAAGACCCATCAATATGCTGTCTGCAAGAAACTCATTTTAGACCTAAAGACACCTCCAGATTTAAAGTGAGGGCGTGGAAAATAATTTACCATGCTAATGGACATCAAAAGAAAGGAGTGGTGGCAATTCTTATATCAGATAAATTAGATTTTAAGCCAAAGACTGTAAGAGATGAGGAAGGACACTTAATCATACTTAAAGGGTCCATTCCACAAGAAGATCTAACAACTTTAAATAGCTATGCACCTAACATGGGAGCAGCCAATTGTATAAACCAATTAATAACAAAATCAAAGAAACACGTTGACAATAATACAATAATAGTTGTAGGGGACTTTAACACCCCCCTCACTGAAAGGGACAGATCTAAGCAAAAGATCCACAAGGAAATAAAGGCTTTAAATGACACACTGGATCAGATGGACATCACAGATATATTCAGAACAGTCCATCCCAAAGCAACAGAATACACATTCTTCTCTAGTGCACATGGAACATTCTCCAGAATAGATCACATCTTGGGTCACAAATCAGGTCTCAACCAGTACCAAAAGACTGGGATCATTGCCTGAATATTTCCAGACCACAGGGCTTTGAAACTAGAACTCAACCGCAAGAGGAAAGTTGGAAAGAATTCAAAAATACGGAGGCTAAAGAGCATCCTACTAAACAATGAATGGGCCAACCAAAAAGTTAAAGAAAAGAATTTTTAAAATTCATGGAAACAAATGAAAATGAAAGCAAAACTGTTCAAAATCTCTGGGACACAGCAAAGGCGGTCCTGAGAGGAAATTATATAGCAATACAAACCTTTCTCAAGAAACAAGAAAGGTCTCAAGTACACAACCTAACCCTGTACCTAAAGGAGCTAGAGAAAGAACAGCAAAGAAAGCCTAAACCCAGCAGGGGAAGAGAAATAATAAAGATTAGAGCAGAAATCAATGAAATAGAAACCAAAAGAACAGTAGAACATGTCAACAAAACTAGGAGTTGGTTCTTTGAAAGAATTAATAAGATTGATAACCCCCTGGCCAGAATGATTAAAAAGAAAAGAGAAAGGACCCAAATTAATAAAATCATGAATGGAAGAGGAGAGATCACAACCAACACCAAAGAAATGCAAACAATTATAACAACATATTATGACCAACTATACATCAGCAAATTTGACAATCTGGAAGACATAGATGCATTGCTAGAGACATATAAACTACCAAACCGAACCAGGAAGAAATAGAAAACCTAAACAGACCCATAACTAGTAAGGAGACTGAAGCAGTCATCAAAAATCTCCCAACAAGGGGAACCTGGGTGGCTCAGTGGGTTAAGCCTCTGCCTTCGGCTCAGGTCATGGTCTCAGGGTCCTGGGATTGAGCTCCACATCAGGAATCTCTGCTCAGCGGGGATCCTGCTTTCCCCTCACCCTCTGTCTGCCTTTCTGCCTACTTGTGAGCTCTCTCTCTCTTACTCTCTCTCTCTCTCTCTCCTCTCTCTCTCTCTCTCTCTCTCTCTCTCTCTGTTAAATAAATTAAAAAATAAAATCTTCTTTAAAAAATCTCCCAACAAATAAGAGCCCAGGGCCAGACTTCTTCCCAGGGAAATTCTACCAAACATTTAAAGAAGAACCTGAGGGACGCCTGGGTGGCTCAGTTGGTTAAGCAGCTGCCTTCAGGTCAGGTCATGATCCCAGTGTCCTGGGATCGAGTCCCACATCAGGTTCCTTGCTCGGCAGGGAGCCTGCTTCTTCCTCTGCCTCTGCCTGCCATTCTGTCTGCCTGTGCTCGCTTTCTCTCTCCCTCTCTCTCTCTGACAAATAAATAAAATCTTTAAAAAAAAGAAGAAGAACCTGAAACTGTTCCAAAAAATGGAAATGGAAGAAAAACTCCCTAATTTTATGAGGACAGCACTACCTTGATCCCAAAACCAAAGACCCCACCAAAAAGGAGAATTACAGACCAATATCCTTGATGAACATGGATGCAAAAATTCTCAACAAAATACTAGCCAGTAGGCTCCAACAGTACATTAACAAGATTATTCACCATGACCAAGTATAATTTATTCCTGGGCTGCAAGGGTGGTTCAACATCCAGAAATCAATCACTGTGAACAATATATTAATAAAAGAAAGAACAAGAACCATATGATACTCTCAATAGATGCTGAAAAAGCATTTGATAAAGCACAGCATCCTTTCTTGATCAAAACCCTTCACAGCGTAGAGACAGAGAGTACACACATCAGTATCATCAAAGCCATCTATGAAAAACCCACAGTGAATAATATTCTCAATGGGGAAAAACTGAGAGCTTTTCCCCTAAGGTCAGGAACATGGCAGGGCTGTACACTATGATCACTGCTATTCAACATACTACTAGATGTCCTAGCCTCAGTAATCAAACAACAAAAGAAGTAAAAGTCATCTAAATTGACAAAGAACTCAAACTCTCACTCTTTGCAGATGATATGATACTTTATGTGGAAAGCCCAAAAGACTCCATCCCAAAATTGCTAGAACTCATACAGGAATTCATCAAAGTGTCAGGATATAAAATCAATGCACAGAAATCAGTTGCATTCCTATACACCAACAGCAAGACAGAAGAAAGAAATTAAGGAATCAATTTCATTTATAATTGCACCCAAAGCCATAAGATACCTAGGAATAAACCTAAGCAAAGAGGCAAGGAATCTGTACTCACAAAACTATAAAGTACTCATGAAAGAAAGTGAGGAAGACACAAAGAAATGGAAATGTGTTCCACGCTTATGGATTGGAAGAACAAATATTGTGGAAATGTCTATGCTACCTAAAGCAATATAAACATTTAATGCAATCCTTATCAAAATACCATCCATTTTTTTCAAAGAAATGGAACAAATAATCCTAAAATTTATACAGAACCAGAAGAGACCCCGAATAGCCAGAGGAATGTTGCAAAAGAAAACCAAAGTTGGTAACATCACAATTCCAGACTTCAACCTCTATTACAAAGCTAGAATCATCAAGACAGTATGGTACTGGCACAAAAACAGACACATAGATCAATGTAACAGAATAGAAAGCCCAGAAATAGACCCTCAACTCTATGGTCAACTAATCTTTGACAAAGCAGGAAAGAATATCCAATGGAAAAGAAGACAGTCTCTTCAACAAATGTTGTTGGGCAAATTGGACATGCAGAAAAATGAAACTGGGCCATTTCCTTACACCACACACAAAAACAGACTCGAAATGGATGAAAGACCTCGATATGAGACAGGAATCCATCAAAAATCCTTGAGGAAAAGACAGGCAGCAACTTCTTCAACATCAGACGCAGCAACCTCTTCCAAGAAATATCACCAAAGGCAAGGGAAGCAAGGACAAAATGAACTATTGGGACTTCATCAAAATCAAAAGCTTCTGCACAGCAAAGGAAATGGTCAACAAAACCAGAAGACAATCGACAGAATGGGAGAAGATATTTGCAAATGACATATCAAAAAAAGGGCTAGTATCCAAAATCTATAAAGAACTTATCCAGCTCAACACCCAAAGAACAAATAATCCAATCAAGAAATGGGCAGAAGACATGAACAGACATTTCTGCAAAGAAGACATCCAAATGGCCTACAGACACATGAAAAAGTACTCAACATCACTCACCATCAGGGAAATATAGATAAAACCACAGTGAGATACCACCTCACACCAGTCAAATTGGCTAGAATTAACAAATCAGGAAATGACAGATGTTGGCAAAGATGCAGAGAAAGGGGAACTCTCCTACACTGTTGGTGGGATGCAAACTGGTGTAGCCACTCTGGAAAACAGCATGGAGGTTCCTCAGAAAGTTGAAAATAGAGCTACTCTATGACCAGCAATCGCACTACTGGGTATTCACCCTAAAGATACAAATGTAATAATCTGAAGAGGCACATACACCTGAATATTTATAGCAGCAATGTCCACAATAGCCAAACTATGTTAAGAACCTAGATGTCCATCAACAGATTAATGGATAAGGAAGATGCAGTGTATAAATATTTATTTACATACATACATACAATGGAATACTATGCAGCCATCAAAATGATGAAATCCTACCATTTGCAACGATGTGAATAGAACTAGAGGGTAATATGCTAAGCGAAATAAGTCAATCAGAGAAAGACAATCATCAGGTGTTATTTCAGATATGAGGAAATTTGAGAGGCCGTGTGGGGGCTTTTGGGGGGTAAGGAGGGAAAAAATGAAACAAGATGGGACCGGGGGAGGGAAACAAACCATAAGAGGCTCTTAATCCAGGAAACAAACTGAGGGTTTCTGGGAGGTAGAAGGGGAGGGATAGGGTGGCTGGGTTATGGACATTCGGGAAGGTATGTGCTGTGGTGAATACTGTGAATTGTGTAAGACTGATGATTCATAGACCTGTACCTCTGAAGCAAATAATGCATTATATGTTAATTTAAAAAAAAGCTAGAGCTGCTTGTAGAATACCACAGGTCTCAAGACTTGGACACTCCAAATCCCAGTGAATGTCAGTAGGCACAATAGGGTTAAATACAAGGTTATTGCTTTAAAGTCAGTAACTGTAGTCACACGCCCTCAACTGCCCAGAGGCAGGGTCACAAAGGTTTTATTCTCTGGAGAAGTGACTGGCAGACATTCTGGTGTTAGAAGACTGAACAGAGAGTGCACAGGCAGTCACAGGACTGAACACAGGTACATTTGGGGGAATCCACTAACTGAAATGGGGGGATAGCTCAGCCCAGAAATCCCAGGCTTAAGGTCATCAAAGCTCTATGTCTGCCCAAGGGAACACATGCATAAAATTGGGACACAAGTTTGGCCCTGCTACTTGCTAGCTAAATAGAATCAAGGGCAAGTCATTACCTTCAGTTCCCTTATCTATAAAATGGGGATAATGGGTTTCTGAATGATTGGAATGATTAGAAAATGAAAATAGAATATTTGGGGCACACCTGGCACATGGGACAAGATGACTGAATAGTAGCTGGCCTCATCAGTGAAGGGCAGGTTGTAGAGAGGTTTCTGGAGAACTCAGGACAGAACTACCATCAAGTACAAATACCTGTAAATGGACTCCTTTCTTCATGTTATTTTCTAACAGATGACTCTGGAACACAATGTGAATTCTTCAGTAAGTCACAGGTTAAAATTGGGTTTGTGAACATTGTTTCATATGCCCAGTAGACCACTGGAGAATGGACTTCGAAGTCAGACAAAATTAACTTTATTCCTGGCTCCTCTAACCACTAATGTGGTCAGTAAAGTAAGGATTCCTCACCTGTGAAGAAACAGCAACAATTCTTTACAAGATTGTTGTGAGGATTGGCTGTAAAGCATGGAAGACCCTGGCAGAGGGCCTACAGGGGTGGGTCTCCAGAAATGGAAGTCATTTTCATCAAGACTGTTATTAGGGGAAAAAAAATTTCATTTACAAATGTCAATTGAAAATCTGGTCAATTTTAAAATAAGTTTGCTGTAGGCTTATTTTTTTTCATTCATCAAATGTCAATGGGGTGGAAGGATTGTGCAACCATAATGAAGATACTGATTCCACTGACTACTAAGTCAGTTTGAAAATTGCCAGAGTGTACTTCTAGATGGTAAACTATATGTCTCTTCTTGCCTAGAACATCTGCAGACGTTTCAGCCCACCTGCCAGCAGAAATGATGCTCAATATTTTAGGTAGCTTTTATATGGGGGA
This sequence comes from Mustela erminea, assembly GCF_009829155.1. Lineage (NCBI taxonomy): Eukaryota > Metazoa > Chordata > Mammalia > Carnivora > Mustelidae > Mustela > Mustela erminea. Next base: position 17,806,480 of record NC_045635.1, on the reverse strand, counting down.
TTGTAATTTAATCACTTGGTTCTTCATTCTCTATAAAATGGATCTTGAGCCAGAATGAACACAAACAGTACTTCTATGGTTTGTAGATGAATACTCATCTTTCTTTCTTGGACTCTAATTCTCAGTTTGTTTTTCAAGTGGAGAAAGCTCAAAATAAGAATAAGAGGAGTAATTTCTCATCTCATAATGGAGAAGTAAAAAGAATTTTCACTGAATTCTCTAAAAATACTAGAAGATATAGCACAAGACTTTATTTCATAGGTTGTTTTATTTACTGTCTCAATGGAATATATTTTAAAAGCTTAGAATATATTATACATATATGGCATAGCCACAGAATCTTATATTCCATTATCTTTCTAATTGAGGCAATTAACAAAACAAAATGCACATTCAAACAAAACATGTATCTAAACCATTTCGAAATTATTAAAATTATAGATCAGGTTTCTTTCACTGATCACAAATTATAGTAATGCTTTTGCGGTACTCATTTCCAGGCTCACTTTGGTGTGTTTACTAAAGCTCGGTATTGTCAGATCACAGGGAGTATCTCATTTTCATTTTCATATCTCCAATTCTAAAGGGGATTAAATTATCCAATTAAGCTGTTAATTAAAAAGACTCTTAGAGAATAAACTGCAGGCTACCAATGGCATTTTAAAATTTCTATTGTGCTGTGTCCAAAAGCAATCTCCCAGAATTTAGACAACCTCCAAGTTACTGTCCTGTATTTCACCTTTGAAGGTGTGGCTGGGATTCCCAGCTGATGGCCAAACCCATTTCCTCTTCTTTCTGGGCACACAGCTGGACTATACATCCCAGTCTTTCCTGTGGTTAGGCTTAGCCACCATGACTGAGCTTTAGCCAATGGCACAGGAGCAGAAGTGACAGATAGTTCCAGGAACCAGACCAAACCTTCCACTCCGTATCTTCCATGGCCTCTTCCCCTCTACCCACCAGCTTCTTGTAAGATGAGCATGTATTCAATCATGTTGAAAATGGCTGACTCACAACGTGGAAGGAACCTGGGTCCCTAAATCACCAACTGGAAGAGAGAGGCTCACTGACCATTAATAGCCATCTTGTATGCAATGAAAACAAGAAATAAACCTAAATTGGATTAAGCCATTAAGTTAATGTTTCAACAGCTAGTGTGATCTTAATTAAAAAAAAAAAAAACTGAACTTGAGAGACATGCAAATACCTTAGATCTAACTGAAAACATTCGCCTCCTTCAAATTTTGATCAGGTCCACTTAGATATTTATCTAACAATTTATCTAACAATTATCTAACAATCTAACAATACGTCTTGGGTCTCATAAAAATTTATCATAGAGACCACAGCATGAGAAATTCTAGACTCCTTGCCTCCATTCCCCCAAAGCTCCTCCTTCCGGCCCATGCCCCCAGAGACCACTCATCAACTATCATTTCTATGCATCTTTCCTTCTGCCACTACCCCATACACAAGAATTATTTCGAGGATCAGCTCAGAAACTAGAACAAACTCTCTAAGAGGGGCACTAACAGGGTACACTCAGCCACTTATTCCCCACCAGTTCTGTCACCCGTCTGATACCTGTCTCCCGCACACGGTCCCTATGGCACGCCTATGAAAAACCAGTGCTTGGGCACCTGGGTGGCTCAGTGGGTTAAGGCCTCTGCCTTCGGCTCAGGTCATGATCTCAGGGTCCTGGGATCGAGCCCCACATCGGGCTCTCTGCTCAGCAGGGAGCCTGCTTCCCCCTTTCTCTCTGTCTGCCTCTCTGCCTGCTTGTGATCTCTCTCTGTCAAATAAATGAATAAAATTAAAAAAACAAACAAACAACAACAAATCAGATCTTAGAACATTATCAGTGCCAGAAAAATGTTTAAGATAATCAATAAGGGACTCTACTTGTCCTATAGGCCTAACCTCAAAATGTCCCCATAGAGCCGTATGGGTTCTATGGTACACCTCTAGATTTGTCTGGACTCAGGCAAGACAGACAGGCTTGTGTTGTCCAGCATTACTCATTGTCCAAAGGTCACTGGGGGATACAAAAATCCCAGGCACTTCCAGTTCTCTAAGTGTGCGTAGGGCAAAGAGGCTCCAGTAGCATGAGTGCAGCTCCCCTAGAGAGCCTGGGCCACTTAGAAAGAAAAGCACCCAGGTGAGGTTAGAGTGCCCAGGGAAGGGGAGTTGCTGGGATTTGGGCAGAGAGAGAGCACCGACAGCAGCCACCAGAGGGGAGTTGAGTAATTCCTTTTCTGTGCACCAAAGCATAACCTGATGTCCTTGAATATCACCACATTCGCCACAAAGCAGGGTAATTCTAACAGCTTACGGGCCTGTCTCCCACATAAGACAAGACTATTCACTGAGGCCCAGGGACAGCATCTAATCTGCCTAATACAGCTAGTTCCATGAGATAAACAGAACAGGTGTTCAGTTATGGTGTGCTGAGTAACTATAAATGGACTCGATCGTTAAAGAAAAGTGAGAGCCCATAGAGATTCTTTGGTCTGATACTAACTGTAATGTTCACCGTCATTTTGTTAAGACCAGCCCTATTGTGGCTCATAATTCCCTCAGAAGCCTCCCTTTTCCTCAATAGGAATATTACTGCATAAGCAATAAGCCACCTCTGCTGACTTACATTCTGGAAAAAAATACAATGACCACCTTGCAAATCTCTCACTGTCTGCCAAGTTAAGGCATTCAAATCCCACTTTCCTAGACCAAGAAACGTAGTCTACTAGGGTGCTTTGGCGGGCAAACAGGACTGTCTAAAACAGAACTGAATGTGTTAACAGATACAACCAATTATATTTTTTAAAATAGAGTAAAACACACATATACACACATACATAAAAATAAAGAGAGAGGAAACAGAAAATCTTCAACTTTTTATTGTCCTTAAAATGACTGTTCACATTGTTCTACAAGAGAAGAAAATACAATGACCATTTAGATATAAAACGCATCATGTAGGTACACCTTTCTTCAGACCAGTGGGGGTACAGCCACCAGTAACGAGAGTGTAGCTGCATGTAGCAAGCATATTCTTCCTTACCTTAATATGCAACTGAGACGTTACGTTAAAAATCTCAAGGAAGAAGCCTATCAAATGCTAAGTGATTATGGAAATACTAAGAGAATAAATGTATTTAGAAATGGGGTGATCTAAGGGATGAAGGTTAATGCAGAGGTCAGCAGCCCACAGAACAAAGACTCTGCCTTTCCTGATTCTGGGATACTCAACAAAGCAATTTCAAACCTCTCTCCACTTCTCTGGCATGAGCATAACCTGTGTGGCAAGCCATCATTCCTTGTTGCTTTTTAGTGATGCTCCAGGGCTAAAAAAGATAAAATTTATGTGCTATGCTTTAAGCTCCATTGAGGAAAGGCACTGAATAAACTTCAGGATAATTTACGAATCCTGAGCTTGCATCTGTCATGTCCAAGTCCATCTCATAAAAGGCAAAAATGGAAATAGGAGGCCAGTGCTGTGTGGCTGGTGAAAAGCTGAACAAACTTTGGGCAGTGGAGATAAGCTCAAATAATACCACTTTATATACATAAAATCCTTGACTAATCTGGGAGAATTTTCAAAAAAAAAAAAAAAAAAAACCTAACTCCTTCCAACACGCAGACAATAGTCCATTGGCAGAACATCTGGTATATGAATCAGAAAAGTATGTGACGGCAGTTCTAGTCTGTGATCCAATATCTAATTTCCTTTTGACTTACCACGATTATTTTTGTAAAACTTTATGGCTGTACTCCAGTGGATGAGCTTAGCAAGGATTGCCCAAATCCTGTCTTCTTGTCAGCAACATATTCTTCTCCCTACTTTTTTACCTTTCCTTCCACTCGTGTTTTACCTTCTTCCCTCTACCACTTACTCAGAGTCTGCTTCCGATCTGTATTGAAGAAAAGGAACACCGAGAGTGTCGTCTGAAAATGTAAACATGAGCATGTATTTGGAAATCCAATCCTACCGCAATTATTGTTCTAGCTAGTACTGAGGATTTGGTATCGCTGCTTTGGGTTTATTTTGTTTTAATAACGGCCGTCGTATCCGCAACTTTCTGGATAGCGGACTTATGTCAAGTCAAGTTAATCAGGACAAGGCAGCCACATCATTTAGAAAGTGTACGACCCCAGCTGATCACCAACCAGCTGTCCTCTACCAGCAAGTGACTGACGCGCATTTCCACAATCCTCAGCCTGTGCTTTCAGAAATCAAACACTTTCTCTGACCTGCAGGAACGTGTTTATTTGGAGTCTAAAAAGAGAAATCTAGAAGGAAAGTGCTATTCACAAAAGCATAAGAAACCACAACTGATTTTAAATGTCCAAGTACCGGCATAAAACAAGGAGCATCTTGTACGTCTAAAACAAATCAGAATGATTCCTCCAGAGAAAATACTTGTCCACTCCCAGCAGACCCACCCTAACTGCCCTTGCTTTTAAGAATATGAACAAAGGTTACATTAAGCCTTGGTTAAAAGGAAGAAAAACTAGCTGCACTTCAAAAGTTGATTCATTCAGAGAGGAGGAGGTCAAGGGGAAAATCACTCTCCCCTAAAGCAGTGTAACTGTTTTCCTCATGATGCTGCCCCTGCAACTTTCCCCCTTCAGAAGTTCCCACAGTTACAAAAAGACATGGCACGAACTTAACATTTAAAAAATAAAAAAGGACAACAAATCACAGGAGTGCAAAATGGCCCCATGGTTAGTCTGAATTTGTCGTTTTGCTTTTGAGATTTTCCTATCGGCCAAAACTGCATATACAATGAATAATGCACAGGGAGGAAAGTTATTTTTAAAAACTTGAAATGCCAGATTAAGGCCATCACAATTTTATCCTACAGATACACACTAATAAGAGATGGACAAGTTCACATGAAAGCATCAAGTCCTGAGGATCAAAAACTTAGTCCTGCTCTTTCTAACAGATTCTTTAGAAGGCTTAGACGGTGAAAATTATGTTTCTTTGGACTATGCAGGGAATTCTAAATTTAATCAATAAATTCTAAAATGTCTTCAGCAAATTTTTCAAAAAGCTTTTTTTCAAAGAGAGGTAACATTAACCAAGCCAAAACACAAGGTTACTTCGCACCCACTTCAATGTAGTATCTGTTCCTTTAAGCTAAAGGGGGATTAAAAGCCGTTAGTTCCTAACAGAGAATCAGAAAATCATTTTCTCAATGTCTTCTCATTTCAGAAACAGAAAAATGCACATACATGAGAGTAACGAGACAAGTAAGAATTGGACAAAGGAAAAGTGTCTGTCAGAGAGACATAATCATTGAGGCTTGGACAAAAGAGATCAAATGGTGGAGATTCCATCTCCTCATGTCTCTACTGTTGCGTGATGAGGAGTTTTGACTTCTTCTGGGCCTTAAAGACACATCCTTTTTTCTTTTTTCTATTTGAAGAACTGAAACCCTTTTTCAAGTAGCCTTTCGGCCAGCTTTGCTCATGATGACTTAAACAGGGCCATCGGCTACGTCAGACAGAAGCTGCAAGATGCATTTTCATCCCAACAAACTTCTGAACTGAAGGCAAAAATATCAGCAAAAATTGTAAAATGAAGCTCCAACACATTTCTAACTTAACCACCATTGAGTTAATAAACGTGGTAGATGGCGAAGCATAAAACCTAGCAGCAGCGCATTCCATAGAGCAACAAGAACTACCAGGTGTTCCAGGAACATGGCTTCGTCATTGAGGGTTACACATTCAATAGACCGAATTTTTTTCTGGATAAATTATGCTTAGGTCCCTGCGAAGCTGTGGCTTAAGACGGTGTATACCACCTAGCTATTTTCACACTAAAAATGGGCAAGAGCAACAATTCAGCAGATAATGTTTTAACAAAAGTAGCCTAGAGATTTATTTCTGTTAGTCTGGTTTTGTAAAGAAACATACTGAGATCCCTTCTTAGATTCTGAGCCCTACAATTTGAATATACTCTTTCGATCCAACCAACACCCAAATACGGAAGATGCACTAAAAACTGGAGTTCAGCGGGGTGGGGCGGGGAATACAGGCTGACAGCAGTGGCGACGAGCGCTCCGTGTGGCCTCTACTGGTACTGCGTGGCTCTTGGGATGACAGAAACCAGCGGTCCAGCTACCAGAGTCGGCAGGAGTCCAGGCCTCTGTTCATCGTGGAATTCGATGGACAGTTAAAGGCTTTCTGGAATTCTTCGAAGTTGCTAACTGCACCATTGACCCTGGAAAAGATATGTCACAGCTCATGTCATTTAATTCTTCCATCTCAAGAGGTTCTGGAAAAAAACTTTAACAGTGTACTGCTCACAGGGATGTTGCATTCATTTCATCTGTTTACAGGGGAGACAACTGAAGCCCAAAAGGGAGAAGTAAATTTCCAAAGAAATTCACAGAGCTGAGACTAGAACCAACACCTCCTGAAAGTCAGACAAATGCTCTGATTAATCTTCCCAATACCCTCAAATTCCTATCAACTGTAGGATTTACAATTCCTATAAATCATGTATGTGATTGTATAGTCCTATAAATTTACAGATTCCTATAAACTGTTAGATTTACCAATACCTGGGCTTTCTATTTCTTTTAACATTTATGGAAGGTATAACTGATATAAAGTGCACACACCTGAAAGGTAAAGCTCACTGATTTTGTTCATGTGTGTATACTCATGTTACTACCACCCAGAACAAGATATGGGATACTACTAGCACCTAGAAGGCTCCACAGTGTGCCCTACCAGTGGAGCTTCCAAGGATAACTACAGTCTGACCTCTATCACCACTGATTAGTTTTGCCTGTTTTTGAACTTCGTATGAATGGACTCCACAGTACACACTCTGTTGTTCCTGCCTTCTCTCACTCAATATTATGTCTGTAAGATTCATTCATGTCATTGCTACCTAAGACCTCACCCAATCTACAAAAACACTTTTGCTTCATTCCTATTACATTTGAAGGTTCATATTTACCTCGAATTTAGTCCAGGCAACAAACTAATGAATGATATCTACTCGTTATTGATGAGCAATGTTTTACCGGAGTTGGTTCCAAAATCTGGTGTCCTTACAAGTTCCCTGACTGCAGTAAAGACTGTGGATTCCTACTCAGCACTTTGGTTGGCAGTGCTATTTCCATTGTGTGATTTCTGCTGTACTCAAAATCTATAGTTACTGCAGACATCACTAACAAGCCAGCAAAAACTGCCCCCTCATCTATTTCTTACTCAACTGCATGTTCAGAGTGTTGACTAGAGAGACTCAGCATTCTTAGTTACTATTTCTTCCCTAATGACTATGTGACCTATGGGCATGTGAAGGAATATAGTGGCCTGTATTCAAACCTCCTGTGTTTTAACTGGGATATATGAGTAGGGATGCATATATATCATAGTGTGATACACCATGGGCAAATGCTAAAGAGAATTTAGCTGGTAATTAGTAAGTATACTCTGTAAATTATCAGCTAAAATCCAATATTACAGGCAACTAGTTAGTAAAAGGAAATTAGTTTCTAAAAATCTTACCTGTTAAGTCATTAATCTACTGTGTGGTTTCTATCTGCACCACTCATCAGTGGGAGCATACTTTAGTTCATTAGAGACTGTCAGCATTTTTTGACAGTTTAGCCCAGTGGGGTAGAATTTTCTAACACTGTGATTAGATTTTTATGCTCCTGGGTAATTTAGAGTCAATTTCTGAAACATTTCTAAAGCAAGGTTTTAGGAGTAAGATTTTTAAATATAGGAGAAAATTTAGATGATTTTCCTACACTGTGCTGATGGATTCATTTAAACATTAAACATAAGGATATCCAGGTATGACAAGCTCTAAGGAAAGAACTGGGCAATAAAAAATTACTATGGTTTCTTATATAGCCCCCATTATACTTCTCGGACCCCAACTACAGAAAATCTCAAACGGGGCTAGAAACCTAGCACTGGGTAAATACCCTAACCTTCATTTTATTTTCACTTATTATTTCATCATTCTGACAATGAAGATTGCAGGTCATCATCCTTTTCCCTTCATTTGAAGCAACTGTTTCAAAAAATGATTCAAACTAAAAATCAAAACATAGCGCTCTGACTTCAGATATGAATTCTAATAGCTAAATAGCCCCATACATCCCGTTTTGTGTTCCGAGCTATTCGGAAAGCGGGCATTCATTCATTCTGCCAGCCGGCTGCGTGGAAGAACAAGAGGCTTTCATGAAACAGGAAGCTCTAGAACACAAAATTCACCAGAGCTCTGTGTGCTTTAAGGTATAGTATGTGAGCTCTCATCCTTGTCTAAGGAAAGAGACATTCGTGCCCCCCTCCACACACACACAAAAAAACGTAGGTGGTTGGATCAATCAAATATTCCCATTTACTAAGCAGCCATCGTGCTCATGGCACCCCTGGACTGGGGCCTTGCAAAAACTGGAAGATAATAAATGAGAAATAATACTAAAGTTATGATTTGGATTCTAAATTACCTTTGGAGTCTTGTACTAGCTCATGGATCTCCTGCTATAGCAATGGGCTAGAGGCATGCACAAATGCCTACCATGGACATTTTTTTTTAAGAGAATGCAGACTAGACTAGCTTCCTGCTAGTGAAAGAAAAGGTGCTCAGCTTCTCTTTGGCCAAGTATTTCTGTCTGCAAAATGGAGAGACTGCTGTTCACAACACAGGCTCTTGTTCCGATCTCCTGTTTGGTATAACACTGGGACAGTTGAGTCAGGGAAGAGGTAGGACATGCACAGTTTAAAAAGAGGGTCACTGATTTGCCCATTTACCTAAACTGAGGGGGGCTGTGAGCACCAATTTGGATTTGTTCTCGGGCAGCTTCTGGTCTGTAGGAATTACACCTCACCTAGAAGAGAAAAGCATGCCAATAATTATGTTTCCTTTCCAATTACACACTTTCTACCTCCTTAACTGCTCCAAATTATACTGAAGAGTAATTTTGGACTCAGTGGATGACAAACAGTTTTAGTAGATCAGGTAAAACCTTCACCAGTAACAGCATCTATTATTCTAATCCCCAGTGTAGAAGGTTTTATTGTTGTGCATAATTCCACAATTTGAGTAAATTACGACAGGTTCCAGACACAATTTTTAAATCAAGAAAACACTGTATATGTCCAGGAATCGACCAATGTATTAATTCAAATAATATAATGCTTGGAAGAGGACTTACCAAATTCAACCATATTCACTCCAACAGGAAAAAAAAAATGAATCCATCATCTATTACAGAGTATGGTCATGGGAAGTGAGTGTTTTGCACCCTAGGTGCCTTGCTTGTGTCACCCCTAGTCAGGGCCTTGGATACGAAAACACTTCTCCATAGACACAGAAGTTAGGCAAAGCTCTAAGACTTGCTCTGATCCATGAAATGTGAGCGGAAGTATAGACAGCACATCCTTGTGGAAGCTTTAAAAACCTAGCAGAAGTTCTAAGCATCTTAAGAACAATTTAAGAAGCCACATGAAGGTTCACTGTACACTTCCTCATACCAATTTCCTACTCCAATGGTGAACATGTTAAGCATGTGTTGAAATCAAGACTCCAAAACCCAGGTCCTTGAGTAAAAACTACAAGCAGAGCCCCTCTCTCAACCCACATTTGATGGGGGGCATGAACACAAAAGAAACTGTCTTTGTATTGCTCGCTCCTGCACCGTAACTTACTCGATCCTGACTTGCAATGTGTCTGGAAACACGATATAATCTTGAAGTATGAAAAGAACGGGGAGACAAGCAATGATGGGGTGCATTCCAAGGGCAGAAGAAAATAGAAGCAAAGACCTACCCGAGAGGGAAAAAAAGCGAGACATTCCCTGTAGCTGGACTGCGTGGTACATAATGGGCAGTGATGGGAGACCAGGGTAGAGAGAGGATGTTGCCAGATTTCTGAAGTCTTGAGCCCCAAGCTAAAGAATTTAAACTATATTTAAACATTGTCTGTGAGCAAGAAAATGATAAAACCATGTTTTTAAAAGACTTATCAGGCAGAGGAAATTAGAGATCAGTTTGAAGAGTACAAATTTATGGGAAGGTTCTCGATGAATGGCCACTAAATAAGGATCGACAGGAATGGAGAAGTAGAAAGATAAGATTATCTGAGGGAAAAAATTAGCAGGTAACACAAACTACAGGAACACAGGAAGCAGAAAAGGTGATGGGCTGCTATTGCTTTTGATGAAGAGAAACAGTCTGAATGTGACTGTGAAGACGCTTTCGTAATATGATGCCTTCAGTTCCTCAGAGGCTAGCTAAGTTGAAGTTGTTTCCCACATTCGCCATTACCTCACTTTTTCTTGTGTTATTTCTTCTTATACTCTTACATCATTGTATGGTATTGTTTTAGCGCTGTCTTTGCTTCACAAACCATTTAAGAGACTTCTGAAAACACACTATGATTGTCACTGTTTTCCTAGAATCCTCTCAGGAGGGAAAATAACTTCACTCCCTATAAGCAGACTTCTTCCAAAGTGCAAAAGACTGAAAATCTCCTCCTTCTGTCAGTAGGAAAACCTCCAAGATAAATTTCTCATTAGTAACATAAAATAGCTTTTCATTTTTTCCCTAAATCTCTTTAGTTTAAAATAAATCAGATACGCTTCGGAATTTTATTTGAAGACATTTCAAAAATTACGAAGGTAATGTTGCTACCAATTAGTTTACACACGAAAAGATATAACTAGGATATAACTAAGATGGGCTTTAATTAAGTAAGTTAACATCTGAAGGAAGAACCAATGGACATTGTGCTTTGTCCTCTCGACCAAGGGTCAGCACATTTTTTCAGTAAAAGGGAAGACGTTAAATATTTCAGGCTTTGCAGACGAGAAGGTCTCTGTTTCAACTCAGTTCTGCCACCGTCACACAAAACCAGCTACCCACAACACAAAGGAAAGAGCATGGCTCTTTTCCAATAAAAGAGTTTTACCAAAAATGGGCAGCAGGCCATATTTGGCCCATGGGTCCTAGTTTGCCGACCCCTGCTCTAAAAAATTCTAACTATATTGTGTGTGTGTTTTTTGAGATATCTGACCCAGTACTGACTCCCCCCCACACACCAAAAAAAAACCTCCTTAACTGAACTGTTACTTACTCTTACCATTTTTAAGCAATTCATCTAAAAATGTCAAGATTTTCAATATACCCAGCATCTTTGCTGGGTGCTATGGGGATACATAAGAAATACAGGGATCCAGAAGATTAGCTATGGAGATAAAACTAAAAGTCCTCAACATTTTGAGAACATTTAAGGACTAAACTGCATAGTAATGAAGAGAAGTGTAAAGGAGCTGGAGATTCAAAAGACAGAGAGAGAAGGAGAGAGCTGGAGTCCTTGGGGAAGTTTGTGGAAAATGTGGAGGAGGTGGAACTCAACATGGAGCCCGAAAGATAACGACAGGATTAAATCATCTGAGGGGGCGGAGTACGAAGGAGGTCACATTACAGAAGGAAAACCAAAAGCAACGCCCCAGAGACAGTAACAGGCCTAACACTGCCGGGTGGCCAGGAGGACGCCTGCCTGGCTAAGGGTGAGTGTGGCGGAGCCGCCAAGAAGTCAGAGCTGGTTGTGTAGAGTGGGGTAAGACTGGACGCGATGAGGAGAGCCAGCTGCACGTGCTTGGCCTCGATGTGGGAGTCACTGCAGTTCCCTGAGCAGGCCAGTAATGAAATAAAAAGTAGTATTTCAGGGGCATGTAAGATAGTGGTGGAAAGATGCCAAAGGCAGAAAAACATGCCTTAAGGCTGTTGGGATAATGCAGAATAGGAGAGCTCAAGGGCCTTCTACAGAGGATGAGATACAGGGTAACGGCGAGAAAGAGGATGAATCTAAAGATCTAAAGAGGAGATAAAAGGATGAAACATCCAGCTTTGGGAACCCATGTCATAAAAACAAGGACAGACAAATCAAATAAGAGAGAAGAATCTAGATTTTCTAACCGGGAAGACCCAAAGACCAGGCTGTGTTGAGAGCAACAGGAAGACTAAAAAGGAAGGTCATTTCAGTGACTCCAGGTACGCTGCTGTCATGTTGATAAAGCAACATTTATGTAGTGTTGTCATGTCAACTTTAAGAAATAAAAGATAGCAGAAAGATGGGACTCCTTTAGCCGGGCTCAACCAGAGAAGATGTGGGAAGGAATCAGCTTACTGAGGAGACAGTGAAGACTGAGCAAAAGAAGGCTGTGCTGGTAACAACCATGGTCTTAGGGAGACACGTTTGCCCACTGTGAAGCCATGTGTTAGAACCTTCATTGGCTCCTCCCTGCCTGCTTTGAAAATGAGGCCTACACATTTGTGACATAAGCCCGGGCGATAACCAATAGCAACCAAGAACTGGCGCTTATCTCATTAGCCAGAGACTTGAACTCAGAATTGTGTGTTTTTTAGTACATATCTTCTTTCGCTTTCTGTTCAGAAAGCCCATCAAAGTCACAAATGGGTGAGATGACTCTCCTTGGTTTTTTTTTTTTTTTAACATTTTTAAAAAATTTTTTTTATTTTTTATAAACATATAATGTATTTTTATCCCCAGGGGTACAGGTCTGTGAATCGCCCGGTTTACACACTTCACAGCACTCACCAAAGCACATACCCTCCCCAATGTCCATAATCCCACCCCCCTTCTCCCAACCCCCTTCCCCCCAGCAACCCTCAGTTTGTTTTTGTGAGATTAAGAGTCACTTATGGTTTGTCTCCCTCCCAAGGGGGTAGGAGAAGAATAAATGAGACTCTCCTTGGTTTTGATGTTGTTTTCAGCTCAGGCAGTCTTCACCAGTCCACCCGGCTGTGGGAAACGCAGCTTTGGGGGCCCTCCACGGGTTGAAAGTGGTGGAATACAGTCGGCCAATGACGCAAAAAAAAAAAAAAAAGAGAGAGAGAGAAGAAAAAAGAGAAATGCAGCAGAAAGCAGAGTGCCAGAAGCCAAAGAAGGAATCACTAGAAATGGTTATAAAGTGTAGTGCATACATTAAGAAGTCAGCATATATTAAAGAAATACCAAGTGGGTTATGATAGGACTGGTCACCCACTTGACAAACAACACCGATAAACCCTGACTTGACTGGTTCATTAATTATGTCTCACAGAACATTAAGAAGGTGAAATTTATCCTGAAAATAAACAGCAAGATCATATTTCAGCTAAAATCAAAGCTATACCACTGAACTTCTGACCACAGGAGAAGCCAAAATCCCGCATTTCACCTTGGCAGCCCCTTCCTGGGCCTACTCACGTGCGCGTAACTCAGGAAGAAGAGCTGGTTGTTGGTGAAGACGATGCCTGGGAGCAGAGGCTCTTCGACTCCCTGCCTCTGGTCGTTTATCCACTGCCTGTAAGCCTGGGGAGGGAAGCAGAAAGGCTGATCCCCTGCAATGCTGGCCCTCCTCTTTTCTCATCCAGGGCCTGAGATCCTAAATAGATCCCCCACCAGGAACAAAGTGCAGCCTGTCAGAGTTTTCCTTTAACAAACCAACCCCTGGAAATGCAAATCAATGTTGTGTAGCTTAACAGTGGGGCAGCTGCACCTGTGAGAAGACCTCACCCTCACTAGATACCAGAGCCCCTGGGCCAAAGCAGTCACGTGTTAAATAATTCCTCCCCGACCAAGAAGCTATTCTTTTCCTAACGCAATGGCAAGGGCTGCGGAAATAAATTTGGGGGTTAACATATGGGGCCAAATTTTTCTTTTTCCAAATAAAAGGGAAAACTCACCGTCATTTTAGAAAATATATGTTAACCAGAATACAGGAAGGGTGTAACCTCAGAATAATACTCTGGTCTTGACGTTAAATGCATTTACCTTTTTGAAAATCTTCCCACATCATCCTTATATTTCTTGTTTAACCAAGGACCAGTGGATGATGGAAACATTATTAGGGACTCTCACCTGCCCTCCCCCAACTATATGAGAACTACTAGCCTCTGGCCACAATTCAGAAGTTTGGTATTTTAAGAGAAAATCGCAAGAAGGGCTATAGAGACAGTATACTCAGGGAAAACTCATATGAACGTAGCCCTGAGGAGATTTCTGTAGCATGTTTTGATATTATTGTGAATGCATCTACTGAAAGCTATCTTTTAAATACATGATTCTTAACATTTATTATTCTTTAGGGTGACTTTAAACCCTAAAAAGGAAAAAAAAAAAAGAAATGCAGCTCTATTCACATAATAAAGCAGGACAGCATTGATGTGGAAATATAATTCTATTTACAGAAATTCACAGAATTGACAGAAATCTAATTCCTCAAGAATATGTCTGTAGTGTAAATTGAGGGACACTCACATGGCACTCAATAGTTTAATTTTAAAAATCACAGCAAATGTTGCAGTGCGTACCCTAAAAGCTTCCCGCAGACCTCCATTATCAGCAATATTTTCTCCCAGGGTCCTCTTCCCCTTCACCTAACAAAGAAAAAGAAAAAAAGAGTGTTTCTCAGCCAACTATCATTCAGCAACAGGCATAAATGTGATAGCTAGGGAGAGTACCATATTTTAAAGAGGAAATTACATGGACTAAATCACAGGTAGTCATAATATATTGTGAGATGGCAAACTAACTCCAGCAAGGTGCTTCTGAATACAATAATTTCTATTTTATTATGCTACACGTTTCTTTCTCACCCACCTCTGTATTCTCACCAATTGAGCCAACTCCAATAAAATGTTAACAATATTCTGAGTGACTCTGGCTTAATGGAGTAAAAGTAGAAATGTCAATACAGACTACTTTCTCTGATTCATTCATATCATTTGAGTATTCTTTTCGGTGTGCTTTGTGTTTCCAAACATTTACGATCCACACAGGAACAAAACTTCATGAACCATCACCATTTTACCTCAGCTACGTCCATGAAAAATTAAAAGGAGGGTAGTTCTCACGGGTGGAGGGGGGGGCGGGGATCAAACAAAAGTAGCCCAGGCCACAAGGTCAAGGTTTGCAATGTGCAGGATAACCGGCCAAGCGTGGTGAAAAACTTCCTCCACACATTTGAAGACTGTTTCTGAAATCCCTACGCAGGACAAGACAAAAAAGCGTTCTAAACCAATACAGTCCACAAGCCAGAATCCAACCTGCCCCTTTCTTCTATGTAGGCTACAAAGTGAAATCAGACTTCACGTGGCTCAATGGGTGGGGTGTGGGGAGAATGCGAAAGAAGGAGAATATTTTGTGGCATGTGAAAATTACACCAAGTTCAAATTCAGTGTGCATAATTCAAGGTTTATTGGCGTACAGCCATGCCCAGTCGTGGACGTACCGTCACAACCATGCTCCTGCTACAGCAGCAGAGCTAAGTAGCCACGGAGACCTGTGGCCTGCAAAACCATGCTTACTTACCATAATTACTCTTTGCAGACAAAGCCTGTCAATCCCTGCCTAAGGGGCAAAATAATACCTCCCACCCATCCACCCAAGGTGTCTATGTCCTAAATTCCTGGAACCTGTGCAAATGTTACCTTACGTGGCAAAATAACTTTTAGACTATGATTATATAAAGGATCCTGAGACATTAGCCTGCATTACCCAGGCAAGAGCAGTGTAACTAGAAGGGTCCATGTAAGCAGAGGAAAAGGGGGTCAGGAGAGTGTGTCAGAGTGATCCAATGTGAGCTGTGACCAGCCACTGCTGGCTCTGAGGAAAGAAGGGGCCAGGAGCCAAGGAATGTGGCCAGCCTCTAAGAGTGAGAAACCACAAGGCGACAGATTCTTCCCAGAGCAGCTAGAAAGAAAAGCAGCTCTGCTTACACCTCGAAAGAAAAGCAGCTCTGCTTACACCTCAGCTTAAGCCCTCTGAGACCCGAGTGGGACATACAGAGCTGCAGGACAGGGTTTGTGTTCTTTCAGGCCATTAAGTGTGTGGGGATCTGTGATGGCAGCAACAGGAAACGTACACACCCCGCTCTCAACTTTAAAGCCGTGAATCCTACGCACTCTTTACTTTTAAGCTAGGCCAGTCACCCAGGTATCAAGCAGTCACAATGGATAAAAACAACTCTTCAGATAACATTTATTTCTGTAATCACCCAGGACCCTCCTAGCTTCGGTCCCCCAAAGTTCCCCTCCTGCTCTGACATACATTCTTTCTTTTACGACAATCCTCCATCGTAAGTGCTGTTACCACCACCTTGCTTAACACATGGGGAAAGAAGAGCTCAGAGCGTGTAGCACAAGTCTTTGGTGTCGCAGCAGATCCCCATTTCCACCAGGACTACACACCCATTCCTACAACTGCTCCTAGCTCAAGAAGGTTAACCTTAGCTTAGCAGAGTCGTCTCACCTGAAGATTCCTGGCAGGTGATCCCCTACTTCTCAAGAACTAACTGATGTGCACTGAGAACTGCCTAGCCCCTTACCCCAGGCTGAACAATTTCTGTGGTGTGATTCAGGCTCCAGAACCTTCTATGGGATCAGGCTGAGGCTAAACTCCTGAAACCAACATGCTTTCTCTTATAGGTTTCTCTTGAAATCAACCACCATCTTACAGGTTTATCCTGAAACTACCTCCTAAATAAGTCACTTACCTAAGAAATCCCTTCCTGGGCTTTGCTTCCAGTGAACTCCAGTGATTAAAGGAACTGCCCACATTTCACACAGATTTAAACCCAAGCAGTTTGTTTCCAGAGTCTTTGCTTCATAATATGTCATGTCACAACTGCTCTTGATTCCGGCACTTCTGTTTACGCATCTACTCACACTGGAATTTAATCTCCTTCCTCTAAGCTTTATCAAAATCGGAGGTCTGGGGAGTAGCCCTCCCCCTTTGGCTCCTCCCACTCTAGACCACCTCAGTAGACCATATGGTCATAGGTTTGCGTCCAAGCCCCACGAGCTGCTCATGGTCTTCTTCTGTGGCACTCTGCTGGAGCCCTCTCCAGTTCACTGCCAAGGATTCAGGCACAGGGGACCGGCATCCATGAATGGAGCCAGAAAATAAAGCACAGAATCTTATATCCACGAAGAAAGTCAACCTTTCTTCTCTGAGAATGAAACTGAAACTGTTTCCTGATGGCTGAATGGATGGATGCTGACACAGGTGTCCCCTTTCTATGGTCCTTGTGACAGAGGTACACATTTGCCAGAATTCACTCTCAGTATCTGACATTTTAGCCCATATGGATGCTGTAGAATAGTCCTCCCACCAATACACCACCCAGGACTAAAATAAACTTAAAAGAAGAGAACGATAGCATGATATAGGGGGCAAGAATATGGATCTTCGGGGGTGAGGGGGTAGCTCAGTCGGTTAAGTATCTGCCTTCAGCTCAGGTCATGATCCCAGGGTCCTGGGATCAAGCCCCCCATCGGGCTCCCTGCTCAGAGGGGAGCCTGCTTCTCCCTCTGCCTGCCACTCCCCCTGCCTGTGCTTGCTTTCTCTCTTTCTCTCTCTCTGGCAAATAAATAAATAAAATCTTTTAAAAAAAAACAGAATATGGATTTTTTAAAAGATTTTATTTATTTATTTGACAGACAGTGATCACAAGTAGGCAAGGAAGGCAGGCGGCAGAGAAAGAGAGGAGGAAGCAGGCTCCTCGCTGAGCAGGGAGCCCGATGCGGGGCTCGATCCCAGGACCCTGGGATCATGACCTGAGCCGAAGGCAGAGGCTTTAACTCACTGAGCCATCCAGGTGCCCCCAGAATATGGATCTTGAAATCACACCAATCTAAATTCTAATCTAGGCTCTACTGTGGGTTTTTATCTCTTTGAATCTCGGTTTTCTTACATGTCAAACAGGCTAGCAATATGTATACCTCTTGGGACCAGTATGAGGATTAACTTTGTTTTAGGTAGGCAAAAAGTATAACACCCAAGCCTGCGGTAACAATCATCAGGAAATATGTATTCCCTTCATCGAAAGAAACTGCTCTTCTATTCTTCTTTGTTTGGTTTTCAGCCCCCAAATCTTTGCCTTTGTTTTCTCCTAGGATGGAGTACCTATGAGTATGTTGCAAAGTAGTAGTAATATCAGCTACAATTTACTAAGCACTTACTGCACGTCAGGCATGATGCTGGTGCTTTACGTAGTCTCAGTCATTTACTTCTTACAAATGAGTGAGTTCCAAAACACTGACCCATTTCAGAGATGAAGACTCTCAGAGTCAGGAATGTCTAGGAACTTTCCCATGTTCACAAAACTCGTAACTGGTTGAGTCAAGATTTGAACCTCTATCTGACTCTAGAACCCCTCCCCTAAGCTCTTCCTGAAGCAACATATAATCTAGATGGATTTTCATAATGTGACAACCTCTACATTGAATATAGATAAACGGGGCACCCATTTCATATCTTCTCATGACTTAGTTGTAGATATTAAAGAAATATATGGGCAGAGAAATAAATGGCTTCCCAGAACAGTGATGAAAGAGCTAGAGATACTATTCAAGGATACAGCCTCTGGTTCCATTGCCTGGACAAGGAATGGCATTCCTGGTGCTGAACATGGCTGAAGAACCAGGAGGACCAAGACAGTTTTGTGTGTTCTCTTGCTTCTGTTATGTGCTGTCCCCTTGACTGTACAGTGTAGGAGCATACAGTGTGTGCATCTATATTTTAGATTAGTAAGGGTTTCCTACAGATCCATACCCTACCAACAATTCTTCATTACTAGTCTCTTACTGTCAAATACAACGAGAGAAACCCATTTTTAAAATTATGAAAGCAGGAGCAGAAAATGCAATTAAAAAGTACATGAAAAAGTTAATAGTATGGAGAGGGCATGAAAACCTGACCAAACCAGCAAAATAAAGAAAACGAAAAAGAAGTAAGAACAATGTGGAGGAGATAAAGTATATAGAGAAAACTGTAGAGTTGTATTGGAAAAGTTAAAACAGGTATCAAGCAGATAGAAAAGCATACCATGTTCTTGAACAAGAAGACTATATTACAAAAAATATCAATTCTATCCACTGAGTATGATTTAACTTAGAATCCCAATGGGATTTTCTTTGGGGGACAGGGTGAGAATGGGTAACATGATCTTGGAACATATACAGAAGTATATTTTCCTGAGAATGGCCAAGCACATTAAAGAGCAGTGAGGGAGACCTTGTATTGACAGATACCAGAATAATCCATATAGCCATGGTAATAATACCTTGGTGTAGAACTGAACATACATACCAGCAGAAGAGAATAGCTAATCCAAAAATTGATGTCAATATATAGGAGAATCTAAAATTTGACAAATACTCAATTCAGTGAGAAAAAAATATCTTTTAATCAATGATGCTGGATCAACTGACTATCCTTTTAGAAGAAAAGAATTCTCACATTAAACTCCATAAAAAGGGGGCGCCTGGGTGGCTCAGTCATAAGTATCTGCCTTTAGCTCTGGACATGATCCCAGGGTTCTGGGATCAAGCCCCAGGTCACACTCCCCGCTCAGTGAGGATTCTGCTTCTCCTTCTCCCTCTGCCTCTCCTCCCGGCTGGTGTTCTCTTTCTCTGTTTCAAATAAATAAATAAAATCTATATAAAAGAAAACTCCACAAAAAAGTTAAGTTTCACATGCATGAAGATTTAAATATAAAATTAAAAAACCAAAGAAACCTTCCCAGAAAAGCCAAGAGATTATATATATGTTATAGGGTGGAAATGCAGAAACTATTTTTTAAAGTTTTTTTAATTTATTGATGTGAGAGAGTGAGAGAGAAAGAGCTTGAGCAGGGTGAGGGAAAGAAGCGGAGAAGGAGACTCTCTGTTGAGCACAAAGCCTGATATGGGGATGTGGGGCTCAATCCTGGAGTTCCAGGATCGTGAGCTGAGCCAAAGACAGACGCTTAACCCACTGAGCCACCTAGGCACTTCTATTTTTTAAGAGAAATAGGTATCTTTGGATCTATAGCAATGTTTAATTTTTGTATGTCAAAAGATGCCATCCATCTAATGGATGCGTAATATATTTGGGAGAAAATTCTGTAATGGGAATGACAAATTTCTAACACCTGTAATATCTTTAAAAAGTTCTGATACATTGGTGAGAAAATAACTGAAGAGAGAAATGCTCTTTCATATACCACTGGTGGGACTATGAATATTATAACTTCTTGGTGACAGTAGGAATCTACCCTAGATGGATAAAAAGGATATGTACACAATGAGAGGTTTTGTTACAGCAGCATTTACTGTGGGACAAGAGCTGGAGACAAAGTGTGACCTATCTCAATAAGAGGTTAGGTGAATATGTTAGATTACGTTCCCACTATGGACTTCCAGGCAGCAATTGAAAACCATGCAATAAAGGGGCCTGTGGTGTGTGTCCATCTCTTCGCCAGTATGTGAAATAGTGTACCAGGGTGATTAAGATGAATGACAGGCAGGGAAGAGAAGAGTGGTGAGAGCAGAAGGGGTGAAGACAAGAAAGAAAGAAAATCTGATGCACATGAACGACAACTATAAGACTTCTTTCTTGCCTTCATGGACATGTATTATGTACGTATAATAGACAATAAATGCTTTAGAAGTACATTTCTTTTGTTCAAAATTCTATAACTAAGATCTCTTAACCAATTCAGAGTCATTAATTCAAAATAATGAGATTTATTTCAATGAATTAAATAGTAATTTGGAAGGAAATTTTTAAAAATGATATGGAGTGTAGACTCATAAGAATTGTATGGTGTATGTTTGCTACAAGATTTTCTACATTTATCTAAATCTAGGAAAACAAACTCATGTTTAGGCCTGTGAGTCTCAAACTTGAGCTTCATTCACAGTCACCTGAGGGCTTGGGAAAAGACAGACACCAGAAGACCAGTGCCCACCTCCCTCCAGAATTCTGGGTCAAGAGGTCTGAACTAAGACTCAATTTGCATCTCTAACAAGTTTCCAGAAGAGGCTGATGCTGTTGTCCTGGGAACCACGCACTGAGAACCAATGGTCTAAAGCCAGTAATGTCCAAAAGAGAAAAAATAACCACAAAACACCATAGTTGTACTTACATTTAAGCCAGCTTTCTTCCAATAGTAGTTGCTATATTGGTTAACCATGCACTTTGTTTTTTCTTTAAACTTTTCTTCTGAGTCAGTAGACCACCAAGGATCCAGGTTTCCATTTTTATCATATTTTCTACCTAGCAAAAAGGAAAGTTAAAAGATATTTGTACCACCTATGTTCTCTTCTAGGGTTTTTATGGTTTTAGGCCTCAAATTTAGGTCATTCATTCATCCATTTTCAACTTATTTGTGTGTGTGGTATAAGAACACTTTCATCCTCTTGCATGTTGCTGTCCAGTTTCCCAGAAGCATTTGTTGAAGAGACTGTCTTTTTTCCATTGGATTATTTTTTTGCCTGCTTTGTCAAAGATTAATTGATCATGTATTTGTGGGCTCATTTCTGGGTTTTCTAGTCTGTTCCAATGATCTATGTATCTATGTTAGTGTCAGAACCATACCGTCTTGATGACTAAGGTTTTGTAATATAGCTTGAAGTCTGGAATTGTGATGCCCTCGTGTTTTGTTTTTCTTTTTCAAGGTTGCTTTGGCTATCTGGGGTCTTTTGTGGTTCCATACGAATTTTAGGATTGTCTGCTCTAGCTCTGTGAAAAATGCTGGTGGTATTTTGATAGAGATTGCATTATTTTTCCAAAGAAAACTTACAGATAGGCAACACAGATATGAAAAGATGCTCCACATCATTCATCAGGGAAATGCAAATCAAAACTACAATGAGGTATCACCTCACATCTGTCAGAATGGCTAGTACCAAAAAGATAAGAGATGACAAGTGTTGGCGAGGATATGGAGAAAAAGGAGCCCTCCTGCTCTGTTGGTGGCAATGCAAACTGGTGCAGCCACCGTAGAAGACAATGTAGAGGGTATTCAAAAAGCTAAACGTAGAACTACCCTATGACCCAGCAATTACACTACTGGGTATTTATCCAAAGGACACAAAAATACTGATTTGAAGGGGTACATGCACCCCAATGTTTATAGCAGCATTACCTACAATAGCCAAATTATGGAAACAACCTAAATGTCCATCAACAGATGAATGGATAAAGAAAAAGTGGTGTTTATAGAGAAAGTGGAATATTACTCAGCCATAAAAAAGAATGAAATCTTGCCATTTGCAACAACAGGTTGGAACTAGAGAATATAATGCTAAGTGAAACAAGTCAGAGAAAGAAAAAAATATGATTTCACTCATATGTGGAATTTAAGAAACAAAACAAATGAGCAAAGGGGAAAAAAAGAGACAAACTAGGAAACAGACTCTTAACTCTAGGGAACACACTGCTGGCTACCAGAGGGGAGGTGGGGGAGAAGATGGGTGATGGGGATGAAGGAGCGCACTGGTCCTGATGAGTGCCGGGTGATGTACGGAAGTGTAGAATCCCTACAGTGTACATCAGAAACTAATAATATACTGTATGTTAACTAACTAGAATTTAAATAAGAACTTAAAGAAATGTGTAATATTTGTGGAAACTAATTTATTCATTTTCCCTTTCCCTCAATTCAAAAAGCCTTGAAAAAGCAGTCCCCAGGAGCAAGGGTCATGCCTGGGAGCAGCTCCCACCTTCTCTCCAATGTCACATGTTAATTGTAAAAAGAGGGGTTGATAAAGAGGTTTGAGGAAGTTCTTTCCTCCTGAGCAACAAAGAACATTTTAAAAATAAAATTCATCAACTTATGGCATGCACACCGTGAAACAGTCTTGAATTCTTTGTTTTCACCTGATGTGACCCATAATGTTCTCTGGATTATGAAATGAAATGGCTTCATTCAGAAAGCCCATGGTGGGAGCTGGAGCGTCACTACCAGTGAAATTCCAAATGATCCAGAGGAAGAGCCCAGTGAGTCATTCACACGGATCCATAGGCACAGCCTTGTGAGTCATTCACACTGCGAGACCACAGCTCCTGACTCAGCCCTATAGGAACGTGTTTCCTCCAAGTTGCCAGGAGCTGAGAGACACATAAAACCTCTATTATGAATCATTCCACAGCCATCAGTGTGCATGGAAGGCCCATCTGTCCTGCTTTGACAAGGCAGGTTGCTCTAAAAAGAGATCTTGGAACAAGAATGGAAATCTCCAAAACATAATGGAAAAAAAGATTAACTATACATGGTTGTTTGCTTATTTGTTTGTTTTGGTTTTTGGTTTCTGGTTTGGTTGTGGGTTTTTTTTTGGTTTTTTTGTTTGTTTGTTTGTTATAGCTTCACTCTTCATTTGTCTACACCCTTCAAAAAAAGTTTTGAGTAGATCTGGACTATTGTTCATACTCAAGATTACTACTGGTTTAAATTTAATTATGGAAAGAACTCTTCATTGGACTTGTAAGACAGCCCCAAAGAAAAGGTGTTAACTGGAATAACCCAAAGCTCTTTGGCAAGGATGGATGCTACTACCACCACCCCTGGGAGAACATGGAGTCACTGTCCTCCATGCACTATCCAATCAATCATTGAACAGTTACTGGGCACGGAATTAACTATGTAACTCCCTGTTCTAAGTATTGGTTACGGAGCGAAATTGCTGTCATTAGATTATGTCCTCTGAGAATGGCTCCAGAAGGCCTGCAAAAGATTCAGAGGGACAACTGTACATAAATTTCCCAGGAAGAAAGGCCCAGAACCAAGAGATCACTACTCGGTTAAGTTTCTTAGCTAAGACACTCCTCTTAGATAACGTGAACACGCAAAGACAGAAAGCGTAACTCTGGAGATTGAGATGACAATAAGGCAGCTACATTTTTAATAGGGAGGGCCGAGATTAGAGGTGCAGAGACCCTAGGTAATTCAGGAAGGGCTGTGGGAGCCCAAGAAGAACTGTCCAGAGGGAGAAGAACCAGGAGTCTCTGGCCCTGGGGTAGGCATCCAGGAAAGGATGCTGCAGATACCACAGTCATGGAAGAAAGAGGGCCGCCTATGCAATGTTGCCTTGTGCCAGCCAGCGCCTTGAAACTGCCTGCAGATCATTGTGCAGATATGCACCTGATTGTAATTTGCTGCTAATTCATAAATATTAGAGATATCTTGTGGCTTTCCAACAATGCTCAACGGTAAAGGAGAAAGGGGTGCCCATCAAAAATGATGAGGACTCCCAAAGGGCACTGGTTTTGGTAGTTTATGTCCCACTCTGCTCTTGTGCTTAAATATCATCAGGATACAAAGCACATTCTTCTATACTATACATTATTAGGAAAGCACAGCCTCCTAACAAAATTCTGAATATATGCCAGCATAGAGAAAAACAGAGCTTAAGCGTTGCATAATCCTTGCAACAGTATAAAGGGATCAGGCAGCTGAGCTCCAGAGTCCTAACTTGGCAGCACATATAATCATCTTGGGAGCAGAGCTCACACCTCCAGAGAGAGCATCTCATAATGGTGAATAAAGAAATGACAAAGGGGAGAAGCTATGAAGCAATTCCTGTAACTATCATGGCAGCTACAGCAAGCCTGATCTAAATGCAAAGCTAATTTCATTGAAATTACAAGGTCTTTCTTTCATGTTATCCCGTCACCAACGGGAACAATTATTTATTTATGGCAAGCTATCACAGCAAGACATGGGGGAAAGTTTTCAATCAGCAATCGTACTGCTTTGGATAATCTTCAGTCTATGATGATGCCACTATGCAAAGATAATAGCAACAATTAACATCCTTACGATCAACATTATCATAAAAGCAGCAGCTCATATGATGAACCAGCACTTACCATTATTATCAAATCCATGTGTAAACTCATGTCCAACAATTACTCCTATAGCTCCGTAACTCAGAGATCTGCAGTACAAATGTATAATTTGAAGAAAATTGCAAGCATTAATCTCAGAGTATGATCCTTTGATTTTTTTTTTCAATGAAAGCCAAGATACTCTGTTTTCTAGTAACCACAATAACAACTTCATAACCACACCCACAAAACTGTAAAAAAAAATCTAAACACACCCTTCTCACTGAAATAGGCAAAGAAAATAAATTCTAACACTGTCGCGATGACCTATATGATATTAGGGATATGAAAGAGATCATTTCTAAAGTCCCTTCCAGCCCTAAGATTTCTATGATTCTGCATCTCTGCTCTAGTTAGCTTGTATCTATAAACATCCAAAGTGGCAGCAGGGTTTGAAATGATCCTGTCAGTAAACATACCATTTATTTTTTTTTTAATCTGAGAACTTGTTGAAAAATCACTCTAGACTTAAAAGGTAAGTTGTTTCCCAAATGTAATCATAAAAAAGGAACAGAGCAGAGATTAAGAGGGATCACTGCTTTCAGAAGGGAGTCACGTTCCCTTCTTCAGTGACAGACAGACAAGGTCACGAGTGAATGGCAAGGATCTTGAAGCCTTAACCAGATTTGGACACTGCAGAATCATGAGCCAATAGTGGTTGTGTGGTAGCACTTGCTTATTAGGTAACAATACATGACTCAAACAGAGCATATTAATGATAGAAGAAGAAATCCGCAAAGAGGCTTCTGGATGTGTGTGGGGGTCTGGAATGTTCTCTCTCAACTACAAGTTCCGAGAAGGCCATACGCTTGATCACTGCTAAATCCTCTAACTAGTACACACTAAGAAAGTAGCAGTGATTTAACTCATTGGTTAATTAACTTTACCATTTCACGCAAGTGACAGGTCCGCATGTAACTTATTTTAGTTATTTAACATGTGCATGAGGATTAAAGACGATTTAAAATCCTCGTTATGAGGATTCTTCCTGAGATTTGCAATTATGCTAAAAATATTTCGCAGTTGGCTCCTGACAAGCTAAATCAAAGTCACCCGGCAAATGGAAAGGACCCATAAGTGGAAAGAACAAAAATTTTTGAAGCAACATGTTATTACAGGACATAATGATCCTTAACATGCTAATTGTTTGTCTCAACTATACCCAAGGAAGTGCTCTAAGATTTAATTTTTCCCCTCGGTGGCAATTCTTTCCTTTGTTATTTCTTCCCTGCAAGGTAATTTGCATTTGAAAAAACGCTTCCTACTGTTTTTACATCATTGCAAACCTTCATTAAGGAAGTAAGAGTAAAATTATGCATTTCAATCATGGAGCTCCCATGACAGTGTGGGACAAACTTGTAATTTTACATAGTGCTAGTTTCTGCAGCAGGAGCTATCGCTATGCAGCCTGTAACACTGTGTTTTTTTTTCATGCCTCTCAGCCTCTATGACCACTGGTCAATGTTGGTGACTGGCGAGCTGAAGGGATGAACACTGGAAGTTTATAGGAACTGCACTGCAATAAATGTCCCGTAAGAGGGGCTGCTCTGATGAACATCCTATTTGCAGAGGGTAATAAAGAATTCAGAAAATAACTGAATCACTGTAAGTTCCAACTCTCAGTCACATAATCGTGATCCTTTGGAGGGGAGACAAGGAAGAGTAATTTTATATGACTGAGCCTTCCAATGATAATGTTTCATAATGCTGAAGGCCCATCTTCCATTTCATCAATGGACATTATTAGATGAGCATGCCATAAAAATAAATAAATAAACTCAAAAGCCTTTTAAAATGGGACTGGCTGGCCAGAAACAAGAAGACTGCTGCAGAGAAAAATTGAGCCTTCCAAAAACGAAATAGAAAAAAATGACCATTTTTCCACCTCCTCGATTTCTCTCGTGTTCTTACTACCCCCACGGGTTTAACATGTGCCCTGGATTCTACTCTCAACCAGAGGACAGCCAGGCCACTGTCTGCAGCAGCTGTGATCTCACACTGTCACCAAGTGAGGGCTACTCTGTGCCTGAATCAAAAACTCATCAAAATCTCGGATTCAAAAGTGGCGTTCAGGTTATCTACTTTGACTCCTCAGCAGAGGCACGGACCTCCTCCACAAAAGCCCGTTTCCGTAGTCTTGGGACTTCTCCTGATCCATAATCTCTTTTCTAAGTCTTCGATCTGTTGGTCTCGGACAGTCTCTAGCCGAATATCCCCTGGCCCCTCTGAACACAGTAAATCGTCTGCCAACTGAACTCTCCTTCAAAAATGTGAAGACACTTAGAAGGCTCCCCTTCAAGTGACCTCAAGTTCTTTCAATTGTTTTTTCTTCAGCCCTGAGTTCTAGAGAAGCATTTCCCAAAACAAAGGTAAAGAGGGAGCTTAGGAACCTCTGAGTTAAACACATTTAAATAGGTTTCTTTCTTACAGGTCTTCTTGGAAATTCTTATGCTTCAAAACAAAAGGGAGGGTGACTTACCTCTATTACTACTTTGGGGAACAAACACTTTGGGATGTTGTCTTAGACTACTTACAATCCTGATTCTTTACTCTAGGAACAATTTTGCTTTTTAACGTCCCCAGAATTAAACCCCAAATTCAGGGAAGGACTAAGCTGACTAGTGTGAACATAATGGTTACCCACTTCCTGGTCTGGAGGCTATCCATCCAAAAGAGATGTATGGGAATCCAGCTGATTGGACTATGGTTCCCACATCTCCAGCATCTCCATCTTTCCAATGCCAAGTACCCAAAATATGCTTAATAATTATTCACTGAGCAGATATCATAATAGAGGACGGAAGGCTTCAGTGAGGACCTAGAACTCTTTAGGAAAAAAACACAAATCTCTCTCCCACCAAAGTATCAAATATGGCTCAGCATAAGGCTGAACCCAGAGACACTAATGTTATTTCCTAGGTTTCTATGATTTTGACTTTTAGACTAGAAAATCGTGCTCATGGACCCAATAAACAAATTCACTGAATCAGTAACTTCAAAACCTAACCAGACTGTTTTTCCAAGTCTCTAGGTATATAACCATAATCACAGAAGCTCAGTTGAATTGCTAAAGATAAGCAGAATCGAAGAGTTCTAGGACATTTTTAGTTTGAAGGAAACTTAGAGAATATTTAGCCTAGATCTTCATTTTTATAGAAATAAATGCAAGCTTTTAATTTGAATAATAGGGGAAAATCAATTCCAAATACCTGACCACTAATAAGAAACTATAAAGCTGAGGCCTGGGGTGATAGTAAGGGATTTGGTTAAAGCAAACCAAGAATTTTCATTTATGCTAATGGAGTGCTTCCCTAAAGTAAGCTTTACTAATGCCTGCTCCTGGTCCCCTTGGTACTCACCATTTTTGAGCACACCAATCCCACATCTTCCAACTGCCAACACCTGAAACTAGTTGCCTGAGGACTTTTTCTGGCTACCAGAGCCCTTGTGGCTGAGAATGGGGAATGCCAGAGAATTAAGACAGCAGGTGACAGCCCTCAGATCAATGAGGGAAGGGGAACTGGATGATCAACACCCCAGCAACCTTGCCCCTAAAGTGGGATTATGCCAAAGCATGCTCTACAGTTCCCCAGCAAGACTGAGCCCCAGTTGCTCACAGTGATAACTGGATCTGAAACACATATGTGGTAGATAGAATAATGGCTCCAAAAGATCTCTGCATGCTAATACCCAGAAGCCATGATCTGTGATGTTATTACATAGCAAAGGGGAATTGCTAATCAGCTGGGCTTAAAACAGGGAGATTATCCCGGATTATCTGGGTGCACCCAATATAATCACGAAGGTCCTTCCAAATGGAGGAGAAGTCAGAAAAGGAGAGTCAGAAGGAAATCTGACTATGGATCTATGGTCAGAGAAATGCAACTTTGCTAGTTTGGAAGATGGAGGAAGGGACAAAGAGCCAAGGAATGTGGGCCAACGTTAGAAGCTAGAAAAGGCAAGGAAACAGATTCCTCCCTAGAGCTTCCAGAAAGGAATGCAGCTGTGCCGATATCTTGTGTTTACCCCAGTGAGACTCAGGTTGGACTTCTGACCTATAGAACCATAAGCTAATAAATTCCTGTTTTTTAAGCCACTAAATTTGTGGTGATTATGGCAGCCACAGAAAACTCACACAACACAATTTATTGGCTTCCTTCCCTCCTGTCTCACATCTCCACTCTCCTGCTGATGTTTTCTGCTGTCATCTCCCATAAGAACTCCTCAAACTCAAATCCTTGCATAGGGTCTGTTTTGAGTCCAAATCAAAATATTGCTACCATATTTCTTTTACTTTTATAGGTACATGATCCCATATGTTTTTTAACCTACAAAATATTTAAATTGTCACTTATCCAAACCAAAACAAAAGACACTAAACTTCTAAAAGCAAGACTAAATTTTCTGTGTACTAAAGCACCAGAGCAAATAAAGACACATAATAAAAGTGGTGCTATTACCAACAACGAATAATATCAGAATTCCCACTATATATGTAAATTCAGCATTACTTAAGTCTACAATCTGTTGGTATTAATGACCTTTAATATCTCAAACTCCAGAGACTGTCCATTTTTGACCTATTGCATCACTACCCAAGTTTTATTTTAAAAGACAAATCTGATTATCTTTACTTGTTCAAAAACGTCAGTATTTTCTATTGCTTGTTAATGGCCAGGCTCCTTACCTGGCACCCAGAGCCCTCCAATATCAAATATTAAACTTATTTTCCCGATGTCTTTTCCACTACTTCCCTTCATATACTACTTGGACCAGCCAAACTAAAATCTATGCACACTTCCCTTTCCTCTTCTCACATTATTTCTTCTATGGTGTTTGACCCATTATCATCAACTCAAATCCCAACAACCCTTTAAGGTCTAAATATTTGCACTACGAGTCCATGCACAGGTGAATAAATGCATAAAAATGAAAGCTCCATGTGTAGAAGTTGTCTCTCCTATCCAGAGATACACCCTGGGAGAAAGACCAGGAAGACAAGTACCTAAAATGATGAAAAGGGGGACTGACCCACACTGGGTTCCATGCCCCTCTTGGGCATGAACAATCACTGGCTTTGTTTTTTGTGACTTTATATTCTATTCTCTGCCAAAGCAGCACGTTCTCCCCTATTTGTCAAAAACTGGATTCTTCACTCATTTACTTACCGAGGATATTCTGTTCCCCAAAAAAAAGGCTTCTGGAGCTCTCCCGCTGGAAACCCTGGGAGAAAGATAGGCAAAATCGTAAGGGATACAGAGACTGATTCGATGACGAGGACTTGGTTCAAGCTTTAGCCTGGAAGTTTCAAATGTCCATCTGAAAGGTCCTCCTCATGGAGCTAGGAGCACTGTAAGAGAGTCAACTGTTTCTAAAATGATATGAATTCAACGTTTGAAATAAGGGCATCACATTAGTTTCAAGGAAACCACTTTGCGTGAATACTCTCTTGACACTGTCCAGCCTGCGGTGAACCGGACTCCTTCATACAGTGTGTGCAGGAGGCTTCTGGCTGTCCAGCAGCTTTCCCTCATATAGAAAGGGCCAGCTACATGGATACACAACCTATGTGGCCAAAGGGGCTCCCCCCCAGGTGCCCCACTTGCATGCAGCATTCTTCAGACTTCCTATGAACACAGAACTCCACTAGACCCACAATGTGTGGGAATCCAGTGAGAGGCAAAGTGAGTACAGGCAAAGCGTGTGACATTTAGGACTGAGTAGATGGCGCCTCTGGAGGCCATTTCCATTGGAACCAGGATTTGATTACCCAAAAAAGAGACAGTGGCATTCTAAGAAACATGAATGACCAAGGAACCCTATCATATCCTTTCTTACTTCAGTTACTACTTCTCTGTATTAGCCAACCACATACACTGAAAATTACATAGAAGGAAAGGAAAGACAGGACCACCCACAGCTCCTTCTCCTTTCCGTCCTCCCATACTCCGTTACTCATCAGTAAACCAGAGGCAGAGAACGTGAGTAGAATGTACACGTATTAAGAAATAACATCAAAGCCGCTGGGTTAGTTTTGGGCAGCGTTCCCACTGGCCTGGTAAGAACAAAATTCCTATGCGTGTATAGGTTACAAAATACAAACTGTAAAATTTTGGTGATTCCACACACAAGTTAAAAGCTCTTATGTTTTCATTTAAAACTGACATTGCACAGGGACGCCTGGGTGGCTCAGTTGGTTAAGCAGCTGCCTTCGGCTCAGGTCATGATCCCAGCGTTCTGGGATCGAGTCCCACATCGGGCTCCTTGCTCGGCAGGGAGCCTGCTTCTCCCTCTGCCTCTAGCCTGCCACTCTGTCTGCCTGTGCTTGCGCTCTGTATCTCTCTCTCTAACAAATAAATAAAATCTTTAAAAAAAAAAAAACAAAAAACAAAAAACTGACATTGCACAATATATAGATGAACCGTAAACTTATGCTGATGGCTGAAAATGTTGATTTTTCTTACAACTCAACAATGACATTAAAGAACAAATAAAAAACCTGACAAGTCTAGAGAAAGAGAGGCCACGGAAGGCAGGACAAAGCTGCATCCTTGAGCACCTTTAACTGCACTCCTTCTGGCTCTCTGAACAGGGGGCTCCCATATTTTCATCCAGCACTGGGCCCTGCAAATTAAGTAGCAGGCTTGGTGCAGATGAGCAGAAGAAACGTTTTTTTAACCCTGGGCTGATCCTGAGAGCTGCATTCCCAAGTCTTAACAATCAGGAATGCAAATAGTAACAGAAGCCACAAGCGAGCGAGGATGAGGACAAGTGAGCAGCGGCGTTCTTCAATGCCCTCGCCTGCTCCACGGCTCCAGCCCCAGTGAGACTGAAAGCTCTTTTAGGATTGAAATATTTTCTCTTCCGTCTCTTCCTCTCCACATTCTGTCTACACCCCAGCCACGAGATGATACCACAGCACTGGGAGAAGCAGCGAGGGTGGGAAAGCAAGTTCTTAGTTTAGAAGTGAAATGCTGATTCCGTATACCCATTCTTTATATTTTCTTTATATCAGTTTGAAATTTCAAGGGACAAAAGGCTCATGGCAAAAACAGAGGTGGGTCCAGCTGGAGTTCTCTCTTCCTGTTACTTGCATAAAGAGGAAAACACATCACTTTGAAGGGGCAACATCATATTTATCTTCATCATTTTAAAATTGCCTTAGATTTTTTTTTTGCATCTTTACATCAATATTCCATCCTTTTTTGGTGATTACTTGTAGCAAGTCATTCAAACTTGGAGAAATATATGCAAATATATATTACATATATATGCAAATCACAGTGTTTATATGAAAGTCTCATCTCACATAATACATCATCAAAAAGCAATGATATTTCCTAATAAGAACAATGATCATGAACCAATGGGATCTAATTATGAAGTCATTACAGCGTTCCTGCTTGGTGTGGTGCCCAGCTGGAAGCACTTCTGTCCACTGCCAACCTCTTTACAGGAAGACATCTGACACCTGCACACTCTTCCGTTTCTGTGGCTTTTGCTGTCAGGGGTCCCCCGACTCGCAGGCCTTGGCCATCGCATGCCTCGGGGCAGCTGGATCTGCTCAGCCTGTCGGGACCAGGGAACCCTCCACTGATCAACACAAGAATCTGACGCCCTTACGGCTGTGTTGCTGAACTGAATGGCTTCACAGCATAAGCTGCAGGTGTGAAGGTGTCCGCCGCGCCCCCCCCCCCCCCCCGACAGAGTGATAGATCAAAGCCCAACAGCACCAACTCGGTATCTTATCTCAGGAAGTAGGTAAGCTGTATTTCACAAAGGTAGAAGTAAAAAATAATTAAATAAACAGGAAATTCTCTCCCTTTTTGACAGGCTTTTTTTGTGGGTTTTTTTTTTTTTTTTTTTGCAAATCCATTTTATTTCTTTTCTCCCCCCATTTCAGCACTGTGTCACAAGTTTCACACTTTTTTTTTAAAGATTTTATTTATTCATTTGACAGACAGAGATCACAAGAAGGCAGAGGCAGGAAGAGAGAGGGGAGAAGCAGGTTCCCCACTGAGGAGAGAGCCCGATGTGGGGCTCGATCCCAGGACCCTGGGATCATGACCTGAGCCCAAGGCAGAGGCTTTAACCCACTGACCCACCAGGTAGCCCCAGTTTCACAGTTTTAAAGCCTTTTTCTTAAAGCTCCTTATCAGTATATTTATGGGAGGCACCCTCACAATGTAAATGTATGTATGTACACACATCCATGTGCTTGCATCCATATTACATACAGACACATGATGCCTACAAACATGGAGATATCCACATGAGAAGAGAGAGGGAGGGAGAGGAAGGAAAAAAATGTAACTATTAGACTGGCAAAAATTAGTCAGTTGGTAATGGGTAATACTGGCCAGGATGTAGGAAGGATGCTGGTGTGAGCGTAAACTGTTGCAAGCATTTTTATGAGTAATTTAGTCATCTCTTTTTTTTTTTAAGATTTTATTTATTTATTTGACAGAGAGAGATCACAAGTAGGCAGAGAGGCAGGCAGAGAGAGAGAGAGGAGGAAGCAGGCTCCCTGCTGAGCAGAGAGCCCGATGCGGGACTTGATCCCAGGACCCTGAGATCATGACCTGAGCCGAAGGCAGCGGCCTAACCCACTGAGCCACCCAGGCGCCCCAATTTAGTCATCTCTTAATGCTTTTTTTATTTAAAGATTTCATTTATTTATTTGACAGACAGAGATCACAAGTAGACAGAGTGGCAGGCAGAGAGAGAGGAGGAAGCAGGCTCCCTGCTGAGCAGAGAGCCCGATGCAGGACCCGATCCCAGGACTCTGAGATCATGACCTGAGCCAAAGGCAGAGGCTCAACCCACTGAGCCACCCAGGCGCCCCCTCTTAATGCTTTAAATACCACTTCTGTAAAATAAATAACTATGAGCTGACACGGAAAAAAAAAAAAACCCAAAAGATATTAAGTGAAAAAAAATATTAAGCAAAAAAGCTGCATTCAGTCGTGTATGTGGTCCTTTTCTGCAAAGCATATGTATAAACATATGCATAGGTACATTGAGTCAGGACTGCTGTAACGCTTTCCTGGAAGAGGCAAATTTGCTCAAAGGTGACTGATACACTGGGGAAAAAACTGGGGCCTAACTCCCAATTTCACATTTGCTTATGTGTGATTTTGTCCTCCAGAAATGCTAGATGAAAGCAAGAAATGCACCAAATGAACTGAGCCACACGGGAATACACAGAACTCAAACATCCCAACGCGGGCCACTTAGTTACCTCAGCTCGCCGCGTGTGTTAGAAGCCCCAGCCACCCCCCCACACACACCCCCCCCCCCCCCCCCCGGTGCTCAAACGTCCTTCCAACTTCAGCTCACCCTCCTTCAACCGCGACACATTAACTCTAACTCACGAGCTCCTCCAGCACCCACTTCCACAGGCCAACTTCAAGTCTTTCTGGGGGAAAATGCCATATTTACTGTAGTATTCATGTATTTACTCATTTAACACCTGTAAGACTGTGCTATCGTTTTATTCAAGATCTACTTTTGGAGAGAGAGAGAGAGAGAGAGAGAGAGAGAGACGCGAACATGTGCGGGTGATGGTGCAAGTGGGGGGAGGGGCAGAGGGAGAGAAGCAGACTTCCTGCTGAGCCCAGCGCCTGCTGTGGGGCTCAGTCTCAGGGCCCTGAGATCAGGACCTGAGCTGAAATCAAGAGTAGGAGGCTTAACCAACTGGACCACCCAGGCGCCCCTGTACTATCATTTTTCTTAGGCTCCCGGCTTTTGTTTTCATGCATCATTGATCATGTTTTTGACTGTTGTGTTCCTAACTCCATTTTTCTCATAAACCTGTGGCTTTTATTGCACAATTCTGCATAACGTAGTGACATTTAGGAACTTGTGTGTCGCGTTACAGCAGAGCTAACTGTGTAGGTACATGTGGGCATCTATGTGTGTATGGATACATATACATTCCTGCCAGTGGCCCTCAAATTTTATCAGGCATCAGAATGACCTAGAGGGCTTAATGCAACAGATTGATGAGCCCCACTCTCAGAGTTTCTGAGTTAGTAAGTCTAGAGAAGAGGCTAAGAATTTGCGCCTTTAACAAGTTCCCTTGTGATGCTGAAGCTGCTGATCTAGGAGCCACACTTCAAGAGCCGCTGCCCAATCACTGGTTCATGTGTACTGTGGAGTCATGGCTAAATATGTTCATTGCTGCATCGCTGTAATTGAGAAAAGTGTGCTGCAAGCCAGATATCCAACAGGAAAAAATGACTTAATTATGGCATAACTGTACTATGGACTGCTCTGCAGCAAACGAAAAGTAAGAGGTAGGTCTTAATGTTCCAGCACAGAAAAAAATCTCCCAAGACATGTTGTTAAAATAAAGCAAAGCACAGATATAGATATATAATACCATTTCTATTTTTAAAATAAGTACCATATCCACGTAGTACATGAATGCAAATGCACAGAAAAGGTCTGTAAAATACATATCAAAAGGATCATAAGGACTGCTTCCTGGAGCTAAGGGGGACTAGAAGGTGATGACTGGTTAAAGGGATTTGGGACACAGATGTAATATTGTAAATTTTAACTAGTCTCAGGTAATCAACTTGTGTAATGAAAATTAACTCTTATAGACATGTGTACACATTGTAGAAAATTCTTCTAAAGGTTATACAAAAACTTAACAGTTCACTAAGCTTACATAATAGCATTTTCCTCTGACATTTGTCAACACCAGCAAATTCCATTCCCATTTCAAGCAAAAATACAAGTTGTTGGTATGTAAGTCAAAAGACTAAAATTCTGACAAAGGAAAATATTATCTATATGTTGTAATAACCTCATTGTTTGTTACTAAAAATTTCTCTTTCTCAGATCTGCACCCAGCAACACTACTAAGGCCTGCTTTTGGCTTTCTACTAGAGTCAAACCTTCCTTTTTTGCTGGAGTTTCCCTACAACTCCCACACCAGTGAATAACGGACTAACCTTGAGGGCTTTTGTTTAGGACAGACATGACTGCCAAAGAACCAACCATATTCACTGCACAATTAACTCAGGCAGGTTCAACTTTTTGGCCTTTGAACTCACAGAGTTACATCTTAACTGTAGCAACAGCTTTCCAAGGAAACTTAAATGCCTCAGCACATTTCAGTTTCAGTATCTATTTTGTTACAGGAAAATCCCACCGGTTAGGTTCTTTAGTATAGACAAATGAGGAGAGGAAAACAAAATTAGTCCATAATCCCATAGCTCAGATGCAAGAAAGCAAAAATACATGCGTACTCAGGGATAGCAAATTCATGCTGTATGAAGAGACATGAACAAAATCAATAATTTCCCTTCTCTCCACTCCTCTTTCCCAATGCTGGAGCTTTCTTTCCACTACTATCTGCAGAGCTTGCTTCAGATATTTATTCAAATGTCAACTTCTCATTCAGGCCTTCCCTAGCGCTTTTTAAAGGAAAGGGGGTGTTATCCTACCCCTTTCTTTCTTTATGTTTCACCATAATGCCATCATCTATAGCACTCTACATTGCATTTCCTTTGTATAAATTACTGTCTTTCTCCCAACTAGAAAGTAAGCTCCATAACAAAAGGGATTTTTATTTTCACTATGCTTTCACTG
Source organism: Mustela erminea (assembly GCF_009829155.1). Taxonomy (NCBI): domain Eukaryota; kingdom Metazoa; phylum Chordata; class Mammalia; order Carnivora; family Mustelidae; genus Mustela; species Mustela erminea. The sequence continues at coordinate 17,770,176 of NC_045635.1, read as the reverse complement.
CATTATCTGTAGAGCCAGAACATGAGCTGGCATGTGATAAGCACTCAGTAAATATCTGTTGAGTGAATGGAATCTGCACCTTGTGAAACTTGAAGGTATAATCGGGGTTAAGCATTACCTATGATTATGAGTATATATCATTAGCCAAAGTGGAAAACATTACATGCTACTATTGGTATCATCAATGTGCTACTTCCTGAACTTTCCATATGCAATACCAGAACAGAGATACGTTCCATTATTCAAGTTGTTTTTCCTTCTAGATTAAGGACTTGGTTGATTTCATTCTCTTGCATTTATAGCAGAACTAGTATAGTTCTGAGGTTGGCACTTTTTCTCCCAATAGACTCTCATTTCAAAATGCAGATTTTAACAAGATGAAAAGCCCTGTCCAGCTCCCTGAAAGTTCCATCACCCCTGTGTACTCTTAGCCCTCCCTATGGCCAAGGAATAAAGTAGGGTATGCTCCCTTTCTATGGTTGTGACATGTGCTGAAAAGAGAAATCAGACAAAATGCTGGTTTAGATCAGAGTCCTTTGGTCCCAACAGTACTGGATGACTATATTCTCTTTTCCCTACATCCTTTGCATGCTTTCATGTAACTGCCACATTAAATTTCATACCCATAAAAGCCTATAATACAGTAAAGTTATCATACAGCAATATTTTGAAAGTGTGACTTTCCAAGGTATTATGTTATGTGGAAGTCTGAGGGATTTTTTTTTTATATTGACGCTTAAAAATGGTGATTCTTTTAAGAAAACTGTGCTCAGATTCAACCATCTTTTCCTGTTGTGTCCATGTTTGGTCAGATTTAACAAAGTGGGAGGCCTCCAACTTTTACTTGCCAGGCGTTAAAACCCAGACAGGATTATCAGCTTCTTCCCTTTTTCTACAGCAAACTTTTGTAAATATACTAACACAATGGAAGACAACTCAGACTCAACTAAATTGGGAGCAGTTCATTCTTAAATTCAATCTATCTTTTGACTTCTTTCAAGAAACTAGCATTAGTTAATTTGTTCAGTTAGGATCCCTCCAGCAGCCTCTAGGGCAGAAGAGGCACATCCAGGGCCAAATGATAAAGATTCAGTTCAAAAGAAGGTGATACGGATGGGCAGGGGTCGGGGCGGGGAGGACAGGATTCTAAAGAAAAATCCAATGGGCCAGAGAATGTGCAAGCCAAAGTACATACTGACCTCTTTATTATTCAATTCATTTTCATATTTGCTATAGCTGCTTTCTCCAGAGATGTAGTTGGATTTTCCACTGAGTGTGTACCTGTGTCTGTTTTCTTTTCACTATGGGTGTTTGTGGTATTTTTGCTAAGGGGCTGACTGTATCAATGCAATGTATTATTAATTTTGTCAAATAACAGGATGTTTAGTCTTTCGCATAGATTCACTAATGGATTAACATGGCTTTATTCTAGTGCATGTTATGACTGTTATTTTCAAAAGTCTTAAGTATATACTTGCATTACTGAGCTAATCCTTGTATCAATCTACATTTCAGGACTTACTGCTGATGTATCATCTTAGCAACATTATTGTACTTCTTGGTGAGATTCACTTGTAGTTACTTCTGCTGGCTTGATTATTTTACTCGTCCTACGCAATAATAGCTCCTAGTTCTACAGCTCACTAAATGAATGTATTTTAGGACCCAATTTTTGGAGATGTTAATATAATTAAAATGCCATTATAAAAACTACCAGGAAGAGCTGAGTTTGCTTATGATGATGCTACTTGTACACATAATCATTGGTCGCTGACATTTACGAAGCACCTGTGATGTTCCAAGCCATACAGGGAAGCTGTGAACATACAAATGTCCTCAAAGAACCTACTATCTAGTGAAGGAAAAGAGATGTAACAAAAAAATTCTGTATTGTAATATCTAAAAAGGTGAACTGATACCAAAGCTCTCTAAAGTGTATGTTTTCAGTGACATTTGTTTTAAATTCAGTAAAGACGCATAGAGGTGTTTTGGGAGAGGGGGAGCTATACACATGTCTACACTAATGACTAAATATATGATCAGTGACATCAGTTGAGGTTTGAGGTAGAAATGGTTTAAGAGAATGACACTTGGTATGTGGTCATGGCCCAGCAGCATCAACATCACCTGGATGCTTGTTAGAGACACAAATTATTGGGCGCCACACCAGACCTGCTGAGTCAGGAACTCTGGGGGGTGGGCAGAGTTTTCAGCAGGTGCCCCAGGTTTTTCTGGTGCAGGCTAGTTGAGACCTACTGGTTTAGGTCAGGGTAAAGATTCTCAATCCCAACTGTACCTCAGAATCCCTTGGGAAGCTTTTAAAAAGTAGACCCACGTCAAAGGCCCTGCCCAGACCTACCAAGCCATAATCTCTGGGATGGAGCCTTGAATGTATGTATGTTTTAAAAGCGCCTCAGGTGATTCCATTATGCCAAGAAATTCAGAACTCTCGGGTTAGGAAAAATAAGTCACTGCTTATACTGAACTCATGGGTTTAAACCAGCCCTCCCGTCTCATTCTCCTCTCCTCACCTCTTCTCAAGACTGTAACATCCAATCAGATATTTTTCTTATAATTTTGCAGCTATACTTTAAAAACTGAAACTTTACATGGTTAACAAATTATCACTGTACAAGGACAAAACCAGTTTTAATTTCAACTGCTTTGGAAAATCCAGAATGAATGCTCACACTAAGCGGGAATGAACGTTACGTCTTCTTTAGGCTTCGTTCTCATAATCAGGTAAACTGGATAGCATTCTTTCAGAATCTAGAAGACCATCAGTTGGGACATGGAAATTGCTGTAATTACAAAGCACTTCTGGTTATATTTTCTGCTGTAAAGAATTTCATTGTCATCACTGCTAAGATTAATAGTGGCTCTTTTTTTTTTTTTTCAATTTGGCATCTTGCCGTAGTTTGGTGAATGCCAACCTTCCCCCTTCCAGAAAGTATCCAATACTAACAGCTGTGACTCATGTCAAGGGATTCAGCAAGATGCCTTAGCCATCTGCTGGCTTCCTACAGGTAACCTCCTGCCACTGTATCTATCAGCCTAGAACTGACAAGCAGAAAGCAGCTTCTAAAATCTGCCCTCCATCTTGAAACTTCCTCTTCTGGCCTTTCTGTTCTTTTTCTGCCATAACCACCTTCAGGCTGCAACAAAGAGAACCTCCTCTCTTTTACCAGTGTGATGAACCACCTATTTGCCCAAGTCTGAGGAAGCTCCTGAGATACAGAATTTTCAGTGTTAAAATTGGGACAGTCCCAGGCAACCAAGACAAGTTAGTCCCTTACCTTTACCCAACCAAGTTGACCTCTTTTGAATTTGCTGCATTTTTATACCTCAGGGGTTCTCAAACTTCAGCAGCTAGCAGACATTTGATGGTTAAAATCTTCTTAAAATATAAATTGCTGGGCCTATACCCAGTGTTTGATTCCACAGCTTAGGGGTGGGACCAGGTAATGTTCATTTATCCCAAGTGATGCTGACACAGATGATCCAGGGACAACGCTCTTAAGAACCACTGCTACAGTTCACCATCTGGCAGAGAAAACACAAATTTCCTCCCGCTATAAAGCTCAGTATCTCCTATTCTACTATTATGCCAACAGGTTGTTTCATACACACAACTGCTGTACTAGGTATTCAAAACTGACACCAAAGGCTGTGATGTTTAGACCAGGCCTGGGATTATAATAGATATTCAGCAAACGCCTGTCTGAGTTCCCTGAGCCATATCTGGGTTTGAGATAATGGTCTTAAGAATCAAAATATGACTAATATTTTCTCTTATGTCAATTCAACAACAACAACAAAAATCTCTTTCATCTCCTCCAACAGCATCTGTACAATGCTTAACTCAAGAAAAGAAAACCATCTCATCTGTTGTTAATGGAAATATGAACTGGTACCGCTTTTCTCAAGAGAGGTTGCATAAGATGTATTTTAAAAAAAAAAAAAACCCTAAAAGGGACATACCATTAGACTTAGCAATTCCTCCACATCTAGGAATTTACTCTAAAGAAATAGACTCAGATTTGCATAAAAACATAGACACAAAACCTACCACAGAGTTTGTTTTTTTTTTTTTCTTTTTAACAGAAAAGCAAACAGCCTAAGCATCTATAGGTAGGAAATTAACTGAAGAGGGGCATCTGGGTGGCTCAGTCATTAGGCATCTGCCTTCAGCTCAGGTCATGATCCCAGGGTCTTGGGATCGAGCCCCGGATCAGCCTCCCTGCTTGGCGAGAAGCCTGCTTCTTGCTCTCCCAATACCCCTGCTTGTGTTCTCTCTCTCACTGTGTCCCTCTCTGTCAAATAAGTAAATAAATAATCTTTTTCAAAAAAAGAAATTAACTAAAGAAATCAATGTGTTTTTATTTGGTAGAATACTATACATGATAACTTAGGATTATATGTAATAAATGGAGACAATATTCATGTTACAATGTTTGGGGGGCAGCATTGTTGGATGAGTCCATATTTAGTTTTAATTTTTTAAAAATATTTATTTATTTCACAGACAGAGAAAGAGTACGAGCAGGAGGGGAAGAAGGAGAGAGACCCTCAGCAGACTCCATGCCAAGCATGGAGCCCAACACAGGGCTTGATCTCATGACTCTGAGATCATGACCTCAGCTGAAACCAAGAGTCGGACATTTACCAACTGCACCGCCCAGGCACCCCTAGTTTCCATTTTAAATGTGTAGATAAACATAAGTTTGAGAGGTGTTCAAAAAATCTTTAAATCAGGGCAAAAACTTTAATATTTTTTAGCTTAAAAACATGAAAGAAAGAAAGGATCAGAGAAAATCTTCAGAAACAACCATAAAACAAGGAATAAAATGGCAGTAAATACATTCTACCGATAATCATTTTGAATATAAATGGACTAAATGCTCCAATCAAAAGGCATAGGGTGTCAGAATTAATTAAAAAAATACAAGACCCCTCTCATCTATATGCTGCCTACAAGAGACTCATTTTAGACCTAAAGACACCTGCAAATTGAAAGTGAGGGGATGTGGAAACATCCATCATGCAAATGGATGTCAAAAGAAAGCAAGGGGAGCAATACTTATATTGGACAGAACAGACTTTAAAACAAAGACTGTAACAAAAGAAAAAGAAGAGCGTTACATAATAAAGAGGACAACCCAACAAGAAGGTATAACTATTGTAAATATGCACCCAACACAGGAACACCTAAATACATAAAACAGTTAATAAAAAGTGTAAAGGAACCCATCAATAATAATACAATAATAGTAGGGGAATTTAACTCCCCAGTTACATCAGTAGACAAATCATTTAAACAAAACTCACAAGAAAACAATGGCTTTGAATGACGCACTGGACCAGATGGACTTAACAGAGATATTCAGAACGTTCCACCCTAAAACAGCAAAATACACATTATTTTCAAGTGTACACAGAACATTCTCCAGAATAGATCACATATTAACCTACAAAACTAGCCCCAACAAATTTAAGAAGATCCAAGTCATATCATGTGTCTTTTCTGACCACAACACTATGAAACTAGAAATCAACCACAAGGAAAAAATCTAGAAAGTCCACAAATACGTGGAGGTTAAACAACATGCTACTAAAGAATGAATGGGTCAACCAGGAAATAAAAGAAGAAATTAAAAAAATACATGGAAGCAAATGAACATGAAAACGCAACAGTCCAAAACCTTTGGAATGTAGCAAAAGAAGTCCTAAAAGGTAAGAAACAGCAATACAGGTCTACCTCGAGAAGCAAGGAAAATCTCAAATAAACAACCTAAGCTTACACCTAAAGGAGATAGAAAAAGAACAAACAAGACCTAAAACCAGCAGAAGGAAGGAAATAGAGATGAGAGCAGAAATAAATGATACAGAAAGTAAAAAACAAACAAACAAAACCCAAAAAACAAAAAACAGATCAATGAAACCAGTAGCTTGTTCTTTGAAAAAGATCAAAAATGTTGATAAATCTCTTGCCAGACTTATTAAGAAAAAAAGGGAAAGGACTCGAATAAATAAAATCACAAATGAGAGAGGAGAAATAACAATACCAGAGATATACAAACAATCATTAGAGAGTATTATGAAAAGATATGTGCCGGGTCACCTGGGTGGCTCAGTGGTTTGGGCTGCTGCCTTCGGCTCAGGTCATGATCTCAGGGTCCTGGGATCGAGCCCCGCATCGGGCTCCCTGCTCCGCAGGAAGCCTGCTTCCCTCTCTCTCTCTCTCTCTCTCTGCCTGCCTCTCTGCCTACTTGTGATCTCTGTCTGTCAAATAAATAAATAAAATCTTTAAAAAAAAAAAAAAGATATGTGCCAACAAGTTGGACAACCTAGAAGAAATGGATAAATTCCTAGAAACATATAAACTACCAAAACTGAAACAGGAAGAAATAGAAAATTTGAACAGATAGATAACTGCAAAGAAACTGAGTGAAAAACAAAACAAAACTCCCAACAAACTAACGTTAGGGACCAGATGCCTTCACAGGCAAATTCTACCAAACATTTAAAGAAGAATCTACTATTCTTCTCAAACTATTCCAAAAAACAAAAAAGGAACCAAAACTTCCAAATTCATTCTATGAGGCCAGCATTATCCTGATACCAAAACCAGATAAAGGTGTCACTAAAAAAGAAAACTATAGGGCAATATCTCTGATGAACGCAGATTTAAAAATCCTCAATAAAATACTAGCAAACTGTTCAACAGTAAACTTAAAAAATCATTCACCATGATCAAGTGGGACTTATTTCTGGGTCATAAGGGTGTTTCAACATTTGCAAATCAATCGACATGATATATCACATCAATAAGAGAAAGGATAAGCATAGGATCATTTCGGTAGGCACAGAAAAAGCATTTGACAAAGTACTACATCCATTCATGATAAAAATCATCAACAAAAGTAGATTTAAAAAGAACATATGTCGGGGCGCCTGGGTGGCTCAGTGGGTTAAAGCCTCTGCCTTCGGCTCAGGTCGTGATCCCAGGGTCCTGGGATCGAGCCCCACATCGGGCTCTCTGCTCGGCAGGGAGCCTGCTTCCCTCTCCCTCTCTACCTGTCTCTCTGCCTACTTGTGATCTCTGTCTGTCAAATAAATAAAATCTTTAAAAAAAAAAAAAGAACATATGTCAACATAATAAAAGCCATCTATGAAAAACCCACAGCCAACATCATCCTCAATGGTAAGGAACTGAGAACTTCTTGCTGAAGATCAGCAATAAGTCAAGGATGTCTACTCTTACCACTTCTTTCGACATAGTATTAGAAGTCCTAGCCACAGCAATCAGACAACAAAAAGAAATAAATGGCATCCAAATTGGTAAGGACAAGTAAAACTTAAACTGTTTGCAGAAGACATGATACTTTACATAGAAAACCCAAAATACTCCACCAAAAAACTAACAGAACTGATAAATGAATTTGGTAAAGTGACAGAATACAAAATCAATGTATAGAAATCTGTCGCAGGGTGCCGGGGGTGCTCAGTGGGTTAAGCTGCTGCCTTCTGCTCAGGTCATGGTCCCAGGGTCCTGGGATCGAGTTCCGCATCGGGATCTCTGCTCAGCAGGGAGCCTGCTTTCCTCTCTCTCTCTCTGCTTGCCTCTCTACTTGTGATCTCTGTCTGTCAAATAAACAAATAAAATCTTAAAAGAAAAGAAATATGTTGCATTTCACTATGCCAATAATGAACCAGTGAAAGAGAAATTAAGAAAGCAATCCCATTTACAATTGCACCCAAAATAGTAAGATACCTAGGAATAAACCTAAGCAAAGAGGTGAAAGACCTGTAGCCTGAAAACTATAAAATGCTGATGAAAGAAACTGAAGATGATATAGAGACATTCCACACTCATGGAACAGAAGAACAAATATTGTTAAAATGTCCATACTACCCAAAGCAATCTATATATTTAATGCAACCCCTAATAAAATACCACCAACATTTTTCACAGAGGTAGAACCAACAATCCTAATGTTTGTATGAAACCATAAAAGACCCTAAATAGCCACAATCTTGAAAAAGAAAAACAAAACTAAGACATCACACACAATTCCAGACCTCAAGTGATATTACAAAGCTGTAGCCATCAAAACAGTATACTGGCACAAAAATAGAAATGTAGATCAGTGGAACAGAATAGAAAAATCCAGTAATAAATCCACAACTACATCGTAATTAATCCTCAACAAAACAGGAAAGAATATCCAATGGATAAAGGGCAATCTGTTCAACAAACAGTATTGGGAAAACTAGACAGCAACATGCAGAAGAAAGAAACTGGACCACTTTCTTATGTCACACACAAAAATAAATTCAAAATGAATGAAAGACTTTAAGGTGAGACCTGTAACCATAAAAATCCTAGAAGAGTGGGTTAAGCCTCTGCCTTCAGCCCAGGTCATGATCTCAGGGGGTCTTGGGATCAAGCCCCACCTCGGGGTCTCTGCTCAGCAGAGAGCCTGCTTCCCCCTCTCCTTCTGCCTGCCTCTCTGCCTGCTTGTGATCTCTCTCTCTCTGCCAAATAAATAAATAAAATCTTTTTAAAAAATCCTAGAAGAAAACACAGGCAGTAACCTCTTTGACATCAGCTGTAGCAGCTTCTTTCTAGATATGTTTCCTAAGGCAAATGATATCAAAGCAAAAATAAAACACTGGGACATCAAAATAAAAAGCTTCTGCACAGGAAAGAAAACAATCAACAAAACTAAAAGACAACCTGTGGAATAGGAGAGAAGATATTTGCAAATGACATATCTGATAAAGGATTAGTAAACAAAATCTACAAAGAACTTTATACAACTCAACACCCCCAAAAAACAAATCATTTGATTAAAAAATGGGCAAAATAAATAAAATCTTTAAAAAAAAATGGGCAGAAGACATGAAGAGACATTTCTCCAAAGAGGACATATAGATGGCCAATTGATACATGAAAAAATGCTTAACATCACTAATCATCAGGGAAATGCAAATCAAAACCACAATGAGATATCAGCTCACACCTGTCAGAATGGCTAAAATTAAAAGGACAAGAAACAACGGGTGTTGGTGAGGATGTGGAGAAAAAGGAACCCTCTTGTACTGTTGGTGGAAATGCAGACTGGTGCAGCCTCTGTGGAACAGTATGGAGGGTCCTCAAAAAGTTAAAAATAGGGGCACCTGGGTGGCTCAGTGGGTTAAGCCGCTGCCTTTGGCCCAGGTCATGATCTCAGGGTCCTAGGATCGAGCCCCGCATCGGGCTCTCTGCTCAGCGGGGAGCCTGCTTCCCCCTCTCCCTCTGCCTGCTGCTCTGCCTACTTGTGATCTCTGTCAAATAAGTAAATAAAATCTTTTAAAAAGTTAGAAATAGAACTACCCTATGACTCAGCAATTGCACTATTGGGTATTTATCCAAAGGGTTCAAAAATACTGATTTGAAGGGGTACATGCACCCCAATGTTTATAGCAGCATTACCTACCATAGCCAAATTATGGGAACAGCCCAAATGTCCACTGACTGATGAAATGATAAACAAGAGGGGTGTGTGTGTGTGTGTGTGTACACGTGCACGCATGCACACATGTGCCTGCAGTGGAATATTACTCAGCCATAAAAAGGAACAAAATCTTGCCACTTGCAATGACATGGATAGAGCCAGAGTCTATAATGCTAAACAAAATGAGTCAGTCAGAGAAAGACAAATACCATATGATTTCACTCCTATGTGGAATTCAAGAAACAAAACAAAGTGGGGGGAAAACAAAAGAGAGAGAGACAAGCCAAGAAACAGACTCTTAATGCTAGAGAACACACTGCTGGTTACCAGAAGGGAGGTGGGTAGGGGGGTGGGTGAAACAGGTGAAGGGGATTAAGGAGGGCCCTTGTCCTGATGAGCACCCGGTGAGGTACAGAAGTGTCCGATCACTATTTTGTACTCTCGAAACTAACATAATACTGTATGTTAACTAACTGAAATTAGAATCAAAACCTAAAGAATATTTTTGCTGGAAAAAAACTTTTTCAGTTTAGCTTAACACTTTCTAGATTTTCTATAATAAATATTAACTACTTTTGTAATGAGGGTGGAAGACTACTGATTCTTTCAAGGGGGCACAAGTGAGATTGTGACCACCAAGATAAATGAGTGAGCTTTCGCCCTGACTTCCCATCTCCCACCACCACAGCTCTGTGCCAGCTTCCTGATGCTCGCCTCACTCTGGCTCACATCCGGGTCACCCCCACGGAGTGTCCCACTCGCACTCTGCCTCGTTCATTAGACTGCACCCAAAATCATGCCACGCTTCCTGCCACCAGCCCTGCAGCGAGGCTGTACAGTCCTGTGTCTGGAAGCCGCATCTGTCCTGCCCCACAAGTATGTTTTCAGAAGTTCCCTGCAGGTGGCAAATATGTCTCCCTCCAGGCACTGGCCCTGGGAGTCGCCACAGCAAAGGAAAGGCCAATGCGACTGCAGGGCTTCCCAGCTGAGGGTACCTTTGTCCTCTAGGGGCAGTACCTAGAATGTCCTTCTCCGCTGCCTCCTTGGATAGGCCTCAGAGCCAGGGATGGGGCAGGGTTGGAAGTTTGGAATGGACTGTATTAGGAACTCCAGAGTCCTTGACTAGGCCAGGGCAAGAACATCTTGAAGCAATTGTAGCAGGCGTCCCACAACCTCCTAAGTGCATCACCTGGCAATTGTGCAAGCTATTCTAAGTTTGTTTATGACAACTTCAGCTCATTGAACAAAACTTCTTAAATCTCATAGGAAATTTTATGAAGGGAAACATTTTTGGAAAGTACACCGGAACATTCTTTTTGAGGTGGCTGAAGGGATCTCTCAGGTAACACCTGTTCCACTCTGCCCAAACCCAAGTCTGCATGGAGACAGTGGGCCTGGCTAAAGGGCCTGCAGTAATAAACTACTGCTCCTGGCCACAGCCCATTGGGATCTGACATCGGCGGGACCTGGGAACCATCTGACCTTCTGACCCTCACCTCCTGGGTGTCCCCAGATCTTGTAGCATCTTCTTCCCATACCAGATGGAAACAATCTTCCCACCACACGGGTGAGGGTATGACATAATGCTGATAGATCCTCTAACAACCATTACATTCTTCACCTTTTCATGTGGGCTCACATGTCTCAGTTCATGTAATTCCCACTTTTCCAATGCAGCAACGAACAGCACGGGGTGAAGATGAAATACATGCAATCAGAGAAGCGAGGCTACGACTCCCAACTCTGCCATTTGCTCGCTGTGTGGTTTGTGGGAAGTGACTTTAGCCTTCCGAACCTCAACTTCCTCTTCTGTAAAATGGGCCCAGCAGGCCAAGATCACAGAGCTACTGGGAAGATGTTAAAGTAACTGTCACAAGGCTGGGCCTGTGAACAGCTCTTAGTGAGGAGGAGCTGCAGAGAACACCGAGAACCTTCATTTTTATGGGAGTCCTTTGCGGCATCGCCGGACAAGTTACAAAACTGGCACACGTATTCCCACCGCATGCTTACCTGGGAGCCAGCTTTCGGGATCTGACTTAGCCACTCCCTACTCCAATCACTGTCACTGCCTGAATTTAGGCCTCTCCATCCTTCTCTTAAACCACTTGCCAAAATTCTAACTGGTCTAAGTGACCTCACTCTTCCTCTCCAAAGGATGCCACAAGCTTTAAGACAAAGGAAGAACCTCTCGTCGTCCCCTCTTCCTGCAGGGCCCAAGCTCCCTTATTGGCCTAGAAAATGTCTTTTTCATTTCACTGGCAACTCAAACATTGCCATCACTGTGCAGCTGCTCTTGATTCCCCCCACCCCTTACCCCTGATCAGCTACCCCTGCTCCGTGGCTCCCACGAAATACTGAATGCCCTTCTGCTGCACACTCACTGTGTCGTATAAATAACTGGTCATCTTTGTCTCTCTCAGCTCCTCGAAAGCAAGGACCTTAAGAGCTAAAATTTATTGAACACCTGCTAAAAACCAGTCTCTCTTTCACTTACTACTATTACCTCTACTTTACAGAACATTATACTGAGGCTTAAAGATGTTAAGGCACTTGCTCGAGATTGCAAGTTACTAGTGGCCAAGCCAGGATTCAACATCAAAGCCCACGCTCAGTAACTAGCATAATATATTACAGTATAAGACCTAGCAGCAAACTCAGTATCTAGCAAGCCGTAATGTCTCTATTATTTCTCTTGCTGTGTAACGAAGTGTTTCGAAACACAGTAGCTCCAAACAGTAAGCAGTTACCATCCCACCGTTTCTGAAACTCAAGAATTCAGAAACATTTTCTATGGGTGATCTGTCTCAGGGTTGCTCAGGAAGTTTCTGTCAAGATGCCAGCTTTGGCTGCCATCGTCTGAAGGCTTGGCCAGACTGGAGAATCTGTTTCCCAGACGGTGTGTACACGTGCTAATGGTTATGGACAGGACGCCTCCGGCCCTTCGCCTGCAGACCTCTCTGCCAGCTTCTTGAGTGCCCTTAAGTCATCCTTGCTGGCTTCCCCCCAGAGTGACCCATCCAAGACAGCAAGGCAGAGAAAACAACGTGACCCAGCCTCAGACGTCATACTCCATCATTTCCACGGTATCCTACTAGTTACAGAGGTCAGCTTTATTCAGTGTCGGAGGGCACTACACACCAGGGTGAACATCAAGAATAATCAATGGGAGATCCATAAACGCTAAGTGAGTAAGTGGGAAAAAATCCTAACAATCGCTACGAGCGTCAGAATCTCTTCTAGATAATGAGAAATTTGGATAAGTTAACCACTTAAGTTTCCTCCCTTTTACCTCCAAAACCATTAGAAGACTATTCCCAAATTGTCCCCAAACAGAGTATCAAATGCATTCGAGGCTTTACTTCCATTAAATTCTGCTAGAGGCTACAGGTGAGTATTTGCTAACTTGGCTTCTACTTTATGGTTTTAGGCAGAGTCAACAAAGTATAAGAAATTCTCTCAGTTTGAAATATAATCGTTTCCTTAACAGCAAAACAAATCTATGTTTGATTTCAGGATTAACACTGTAGTTTGATGCCAGTGTAAGCCCAGCCTCTGGTCAAAGGCTTATCTCCTTTAGCAGAATATCTGTGATTAAACCCAGGTAACCAAATTCCTTGTGTATTACAACAAAGATAATAGTATCTTTGGTTTTAGCCCTCAGCCCGTACTTATTTTCAAGCCAAGGTTTTATTTGCTTGCAATAATTCTTTAATATGATTTAAGACATAGGATGAGAAAAACCAATACTGAAATGAAGCATTTTATAGATACACACTGAGACTGAATACATGAAATGAACTTTATTCTAAAGACCAGTCCATGTCAGCAGAAATGAAAGCCAAATATGAGCTGTGCTCTCTACTGCCCTTGGTGCCACCACATGATTGGATCCGAATTAGTGTGTAAGCTGCGTCAGAGTACTCTTCAAGTCTCCCTGGGTCCCATCCACTTGCAGTGCTCTCTACCAGGGGTTGGCCAACTAGAGCCCATGTAGTTTTACTAAAAACACAGCCGTGACCATTTGTGTATGAACTCTCTACGGTCACAGCAGCAGAGGTGAGAACTGACAGCAGAGAATGGATGGCTTGCAAAGCCAAAAACATTTACTATTTGGCCCTTTACAGGAAAAGTTTGCCAATCCCTGATCTCTTCCTCTGGATGCCTGGCCTAACGTAAACTGTTACAAGCCCAAAAATGTGTATGCATGTTATATGCTGATATAAAACATTTTATGGGGGGGGGTGTGAGAGAGTGTTATTGTTGATGTATGATATGCATATAGTAATGACATAAATTTTAATGGTGGAACACGATGAGACTTTATACCCTGTGCAACCACCTCCCATATTGGGAAAATGATCCCTGTGGCCCCTCACAGTCAATACCCCCAGCAAAGGTAGCCATTGTTTCCAATTCCATCACTTAGATCCTTTTGCCTCCTCCTGAACCTTAGATGGCCGGAAGCATGCAGTGTGTCACTGAGCACTGAGGCAGTGGCCTTCTCCCTTATTGCAGCATGGAGCGGTTTGTTCTTCATTGCTGTGTAATAGTCACTTATACGAATATACCACGATTTATCTACCAATTCTACTTGTGGACATGAGGTTCTCTCCAGGTTTTTGCTGTTATGAATAAAGCTCCTATGAACAGTCAATGTTCGTGTGTTTTGATGGGCATAACAACGGACTTATTTTATGAAGATGGAATTTCTGGGTAATAGGAGATACCAACAGGAAGGCCAGTTGTGCAGGTATCACAAAGTTAGGAAAGGCCAAGTTCAGGCAACACTAACCCAGCCTCTTGGTTGTCCTCTTTAACCACCGTATCAGTTCAAATATAATTAAATTCTGCGACAGCTCTTCTCTGTAACTCCTCCTATAGCAGACTGTACTCATTATTATGTTACACCGCACTCTGTCTGAAGACACTGCTCCCCAGCTTGACGAGGGTAGAAAAATAAGAAGCATGCCCATGCTGCAAAATTCTAACACTGAAATATGGCCACAAGTCATAGGGTTTCAGACAAAGGCAGGAATTTGCAAACAAAGAACAAACAAAAGCAGAACAAACCGAAAACCTATAGGCTTTTGTGTTTTCTACTTGAGTCTCTACCGTGAGCAGAAGTGGACTTAAGTGGCATAAATCAGAAAATGATAACAGAGACTGAATGAAATTCTCATAAATCATGTTACTAAGTATAGTTACGTCTTAGATGTGAAACCCAATTAAACAGATGGCCACATGCTGTCAGAATCAGCTCCTAATCAATAAAGATGTTCATTTCAGAAAATCACCTTAATTTTTCACTTCTTCAGTGAAGGAAAAAGAAGACAGTTGGGGGTTTGGGCAGGGGTGGGGGGGGGAGTCCCAACAAACCCAGTGGGGAAATGTCTCAAAAGGAGCTCCACCTGTCTTAATTTGTAGTCCAGAAAATCAGAAGAGAGAGAGAGAGAAAGTCACCCAAAGGATTCCTTGTCATCTTGCCTGGGAATGTAATTTACAATGAGAGCAAGCACTGGTCATTAGGAAAATAGAAACAGCTTGAATCTCTTAATTAAAACACTGCTTCAAATTGTTCATTTCAAAGCCCTCTGTTCCTGAGCTTTCCAGAAACCAATGGGTTACCCTGAAAGGGCTGTTTCTTCAGTAAACCTGTGATAGGATCAGCTCTTCCAGACAAGAAAAAGGCTGAGCAGGAGTGAATCCCAGAGGCAGAATATTATTAGGCATACTTAAATCCCCAAAGCAGCCGTAAGCATTCACTGACATTGGAAAATAAGCGTGAGAAGAATCTGTTAACAATCTATCTCAATGCCGCTAGATTGGGGAAAATGAAGTCTACCAATGCCAAGAGGTGGTAAAAACAAGAGTTGATGAAAACACTTCTGGACTTTGAAATACTCTCTTTGCCACCCATTTGGTGTTATCTGGTAGAGTTGAGTATTTGCACACTTTACAGGCCAGTAATTTCACTCCTAGTATACACCCTAAACACTCGTCTCAGGGGACATGAACAAGAATGTTCACAGTAGAGACACTGTTTACAAGCGCCAAACCCTGGGGTGGGGGAACACGTTGGTCTGTCAACAGATAAAGTCTGTAGTACAAGTAAGCAATCTGAGATACAGTCATGCAATGGAATATTATACAGCAGGGAAAATGAAAACCCCACTACCACATGCTACATGGATGAATCTTAATAACATGTAGATTAAAAAAGCAAACCGGCTTGACACTTCACGCAGTATGATACTATTTTATCATGCTATAAAAATAAACGAATGGCTTAAATTTTATTAAAAAAAGAAAATGATAAACATGAATATCAGAAAAGTAGTTACCTCCACAGTGAAGAAGATGAATGGGATGGGGAGAAGCATGGACAGATGCAATGAGATCAGGAATGTTCTAGTTCTTGGTTGGGTGGGAGATTCATAGGAATATAATTTATATGTTTTAACATGTTACATATATTCTTTGGCATGTACCAAATATCACATAATAAAACATCTTTTAAAATGGATAATCTAGTCCAAATCTGGGCAGTTTCTGGACCCAGATGAACCCTGACTGGTCAGGTTTTATTCTCCGCTGGACCCAGTCTGATTCCTGCTGGTTTCTGGACCCCATCTGGAAGAAATGTTCTATGAGTCAAGTCTGAAAGCTCCTAACAGAAAAGCTGGGCAGCTGGGATCCAGGCTAAGAGAAGGACTTATCCACCTGCTCCAGAAACAGAAAGAACGCACTAGTTCAAGGAGCTAGGAAGGCATCTGCTTCAATTACCAATAAGCAAGTTGAGGAGCACTGTGAAGCAAGATCCTCGCAGCAACCCCAGAGAGCTCCTCGTGGCCAGAACTGAACACTCTGAGCAATGACACAGAGATTCAGAGTATTGGATTAGAACCCACAGAATAAAATAAATACCCATGGGTGAATGGACAGTCCCTTCCTTAAAAGAGAATTCACAGCAATACAAATGCGGAAGGGAAGAAATGGAAATTTCCATTGAGCGAACAGTGCAGGGACACTCGTTGCTTACAGGTTTTAATAATGGATGCTAAAATCAGTGAGGGAAAGATTGGTGAGAAAGAGGATACATGCAGTCTCAGAGATATAGTTCCCAACATATTGCCACCTCTTCATCAGGGGGAACAGCAGCTTTATGGTGGAGTAACCCAGCAGAATCCACCTTCTCCAGGTGATCGAGGGTCACATCGCATCAACAGTAAGAAGACACACAGATAGCATAAACTCGATAATATGACTCACTAAGGATGACACAACATCACTTCTGTGACATTCGTGCCCCAAATGCGTTAGCTTCACTCTGATCATGTAAAAACACTAGACAAACACAAACTGAGGGCTCTTCCACAAACTAACTGACCAGTACTCTTCAAAGGTTTCAAAGTCCTAAAAGACAAAAACTAAAGAACTATTATACTCTGTAGGAGACTAAGAAGAAATAATGACTTAAATGCAATGTGGGATCTTGACAGGATTCTGAAACAGAAAAAGAACGTAATTGGCAAAACTAGTGACATTTCACTAAGGCCTTCAGTTTAATTAATGGTGTTACAGCAATGTTAATTTTCTGGTTCTGATCATTGCACTATAGTTACATGTTAACATTGGGGTGGTTGACTAAAAGATAAACGGAAACTCTGTGTTCTGGTTTTGTAACTTTTTAGTAAGTTTAGAAGTAGCTCAAAATAAAAAGGCGGGGGTGGGGAGGAGCTGGGTGGCTCAGTGGGTTAAGCATCTGCCTTCGGCTCATGTCATGATCTCACAGTCCTGGGACTGAGTCCCGTGTTAGGCTCCCTACTCAGCAGGAAGTCTGCTTTTCGCTGCCACTCTGCCCTCACCCCCTGCTCAAGCTCTCTTACTCTCAAATAAGTAAAATCTTTAAAATAAATAAACAAATAAAATAAAAAGTGTGGGGGGGTTAGAGCAAAGGATAATCTAAAGAATTGTCCATTGCATAATAGGTTATTCCAACTATTATAATTAATATATAATTATTATTTTAAATAGTAGTTAAAAGTTAAAATCTTAAATATCTTGGGGCACCTGGGTGGCTCAGTCAGTTAAGCGTCCAACTCTTGATCTCAGCTCAGGTCATGATCTCAGGATTGTGAGATCAAACCCCACATCAGGCTCCAGGCTCCATACCAAGCATGGAACCTGCTTAAGATTCTCTCCCTCTGCCTCTACCCCTCCCTCCCCCACTCATTCTCGCTCCAAAAAAATAAATAAAATAAAATAATATAAAATAAAACAAAGTAAAATCTCAAATATCTTTAGTTCCTATGTAACATATGGGTCTTAGTTCTCAGTTTGGAGCTATATGAAATCACCACGGTGCACATATACATACACACACTGTCAATTAGACGGCAATGACACTGCGGGGAGAAGAAAGCAAGTCTTTTCATAATAATGAGTATTTCTATAGGAAGGAGTGACATTCAAAATATTCAAAATATTTAACAACTTATTTGATTATACAAATTAACATAGAAATCCAAAATTACCACCATCTGCTTGTTTCCTTCTATTTATTATGTTCTCAGACCAGTCCTTCAGAGACTGCCATTTCCAAAAGTGGCCACACAAGGGCGACTCTAACGAGCTGTGCCTGCTGGGAGTTGGCATTCAGAGCTCCAGAGCTGTCCTGTCTGGCCAGGGAGCCCTGTTGGGATGAGGGTCAGCAGGGAGGACCTACAGAGGGTAGGCAGGGCCCCTCACCGAGAAGGTGGCATTCAAGCAAAGATTTAAAGGAAATGGGAGCATGAACCATGCAGATCACCTGGGGAATTTTCCAAAGCAGACAGCCTCTTGTGTAAATGCTATGAGAGAAGAGTCTCGTGTTCTAGAAACAGGAGGGAGGCCAGTGTGGCAGGAACCAAGGTGACATAAGACAGCAGTAAGAGGCTTGAGGGCCATTACAGGTAGTTTGGCTTTTATTCTAAATGCAAAGGGAAGCTGATAACCGGTTCTCAGCAAAGGAGAGACCTGAGATGACTGTAAAACATCTTTAAATGTCTGCAAT
This sequence comes from Mustela erminea, assembly GCF_009829155.1. Lineage (NCBI taxonomy): Eukaryota > Metazoa > Chordata > Mammalia > Carnivora > Mustelidae > Mustela > Mustela erminea. The sequence continues at coordinate 17,751,624 of NC_045635.1, read as the reverse complement.
ATTCGATTTAGAACAGCTTGAAGGGGAATACAGACGGAAGCAGGGAGACCAGTGAGGAGGCTATGGCGGTACGTAGTGAGGAGGAGATGGCTCTGTGGCCAAGGGCGGCAAGTCTTTATAAGTTCCATCCCCCACATTCAACAAAGTGCACTGAGATTAAAAGTGTGAGATTAGATGTTATCACCACATGAGGGAGTAAAGACGAAGACCAGGAGAAATGCAGGAGGGAGGAGAGAGCACCAGGACCTGAGCAACAACAACAACAGGTCACTGCCAACCTCAACTCAAGTGTCTGTCACTCTCAGGAATGTCTTCGTACTTTCACTCAAAAGGCTATACCTCCAGACAATATATAGAAGTGTTTTTGCACGCTCTTCAACTTTTTTATATGGTATCATACTCGATATTATCCCCAGTTGTCCTTTTCCCCATACAACCAATATTTATGAACTTTATCCTCATTAATAGCTGTTGCTCTAGGCTCTTCATTATTCACTGCTACCCGGAATTCCTTTGGGTGAACATGCCACACTTGAGCCATGTTCCTGCAGAGGGACACATAGGTCACTCCCCTTTTTCTGCTATTACAAACGACACCGGTATGAGCATTCTCACATGGGCCTCCTCAGGGAAGACCTCTTGGCAATAGTTCTCAAGCTATGCAGAGTCACCTAGAAGCCTAAATAAAACAGATTTCTGAGCCCCACAGGGTTTTTTTTTTTAACATAGACCTAAGATGGGGCCCAAGAATTTGCATTTCTAACAAATTCCCCCACGATGCCATTGCCATTGGTCCGAAGACCACACTGAGAGACACGGCACTGAGGCCCACGCCAGGAGTGCAAATGGTGGTCGGAGACAGGCATGGACACCTTGCCCTTCTCCAGGCATTGCCAACGGCTCTGCAAAGCTGGCGAATCGATTTACCTTTCCACCCGTGTAAGTACATGTGTCCCTGCTGCCAACACTTGGTGCTGTCTCATTTTTTATTTAATCTGATCTTTAGTTATTTTTTAAATTTATCATGGCATTTATAATTTTATCTACTCAATGCATGTAAATAAAAGCAAGCTAAGACTTTACATCCTAGGACTTTTCTTTATAGCTAATCCCCTCAGGTTCTGTCATCAGCCCAGCTACCGCTTGTTTTTCCCATAAATCCTAGAAAAAGACACATGGTTTGGACGAAATCATTAAGATCCTGTTGAAAGGAAAGTGGAAGCTTGCTCCTTTTCATGGCCAACTGCACTGTGTTTTACTTAGTGCCTTTTGTTTGTTTGTTGACTCAATAAGATGAAGGGAGAGAGGAAAATCTGGCATGTGGGGAGAAGGGAAAGTGTGCTCACCAACATACCTGATCCCTTTTGGAGGGCAATAAAGAAATCATAGGGAGGGAAGGGTTCCTTCCACTCCGTGCCAGGTTAACAAGGAGACAAGAAGCTGGGTACTCACGGATCTGGTTGGTGGACGCACTGTAGAAGGCGTTGACGGTTGTTGGATTTGTGAACCACCTGTAGAAAGAGAAGCAAATACCACCAGGCAATCACCATGATCCATGCGGAAGGGCAGCAAGAATGAACACGACGTGGCAGGACTTATTAGCAAACAACCAGGGAACACTGGGGAAGTGGGGTGTATGGGCAACTTCTCACCTCAGTTTAGGGTTATTGCTCTGTGCAGTGAACAATGTCATCCTGAATTGAACAGGGTTCAATGAGAATATATGATCATATGCCTGGTTATGCACTCCTCCTAATGTAATGGAAAACATCATCACCGGTGCTTCTGAAATAGCTTTCAGGAGAAATTCTAGAATCTAGGGGGCTCTCCCCAGAGATGGAAAGAGCAACAAGCTGATGTTCGGTAAGGCCTGCTCAGTGGGTCCATGGGACAGCTAAGTTTCTACAAGGCATCACCTCTGAATTGTCCTTTAGAGGTTTTAGACTGATGACAGCGTAGAGACCCATGTAGAGAGACATGACTAAAGCATGACCATGTTGCCCAGAGGGTCTGCGGGCTCCAGGCACGAGTTCATGGATTTTTTTTTTAAGATTTTTAGTTATTTCTTTCAAAGAGAGAGAAAGTGAAAGAAATCACAGAGGGAGAGGGAGAAGCAGACTTGCCACTGACTGAGAGGAGAGCCCGAGGAGGGGCTCGATCCCAGGACCCGGAGATCATGACCTGAGCTGAAGGCAGATGTTCAACTGACTGAGCCACCCAGGTGCCTCTGAGTTCACAGATGTAAGCTCCAGATCTAAGGGCTCATCCTGCCTCTCTCGCTAAGTCGCCGGGTTGTGTTGCAATAGCTGCCCACCTTCCTGGGGTGTGGTTTTAACTATAAAATTTAGGTACTGCATTAAGAGGTCTTGGGAGTATTTTCCGGCTATAAAGAGCCTACATTCCATTTGAAATGCATACATTACTTACAGTAGGGCTTGGCAAGTTTTTTTCTGTCAAGAGTCAGATGGTAAACACTTAGGCATTTTGCAGGCAAAGAGGCAAGAATCCAAGATGTTATATAGGTACCTCTAGCGTAGGAGCAAAGCTTCCACAAAATGATATTGATGAAATTAAAAATGTAATAACTGAGTACAATTTTTTTTAAAGACAGGCCATTATGAGAAGAATGGAATTCTTCTGGGGCAGAATAACATTTTTGCTTAATTGGGATTCAAGGTTAGTGCTTCCTATCTTCAATCGACTGCAAATATTTATCTCTCAGAATCACTCTGCGCTCACGGGCCATACAAAAACAGGCGTCAGGCAAGATTTAGCCTCCAAGTTGCAGTGTGCGGACCCCTAATTTAGATGCCAGTGAGTTTCTGCCCTTTAGGATGAAAACCAAGCTATCTGAAGCTAAATTGTTCAAAATAAACTCGTATAAATCCCTTTGCGGAACAATCATTTTAGTAGTTTATATTTAATAGGAGAATTACAACAAGCTAATAATTTATGTCAGACTAATATGAAACTGGTAGGAAATCCAAGTGTTGATTCTTGTTGATCCACACATACCTTCTCCATATAAAGAAGTCTACAAATAGGTCATGGTGTTGTTCTTATTAGTGGTAGTAGCAGCGGCAGCAAACCTTCACTGAGCACTCACAATGCCCTAAGTATGCCCTATTCCTCAGGTTTTCTTCCCCACAGCAACTATAGAAATTATTGGCCTATCTCACAGATGAGGACAGTGAGACTTAAGCATTACATAACTGCATAAGGTCTGGTCTGAGTTCAAGCCAGTTTTTTTTTTCCCCCTCAAAACCAGTTCTCTTAAACATTGTATCCTACTGGACACGTTCCTGGATATCAAGAAAACGAGTGCCTCCTCTAGTCAAAACTGAAACCTATACTCCTTTCCATAAAATGTGTACTCTTTGCCTTCAGGTTTAAGAATAGTATTTCAATAAGCACTAGTGTTTAGCAAACAAACCTACTGACTGGTCTACTTTCTTGAGGAAGTAAGTGAAGGCAAAAGCCCCTTCATTGCCCTAACGTCACTCCCTATAGTAGGTAGAATTAGGGCTCCCCAAAAGATGTTCATGTCCTAATCCCTGGATCCTATGAATAGGATATATTACATCCCAAAAAGGACACTGCAAATATAATTAAGGGTAAAGTTCAAAACAGAGAGATTACCCTGGATATCCAGGTGGGCCCAATCTCTCACTAGTCCTTAAAAGCTGAGACTGTTCCTTGGCTGGAATCCAGAGATGCAATTGAGGAAATCAGATTCCAAGAGTCAAAAGGATCCGACATGCTGTCGTTGGCTGAGATGTAGGGGCCATCATGCAAGGACCAGAGAGAAGTCTCGAGAAGGGAACAGCAGCTCCCAACTGACAGCCAGCAAGGAAGTAGGGATGGCAGTTCTAGAAGTACCAGGTGGAGGAGGCGCCAACATCTCAGCTCAGAACTGAATTTTTTTTTTCATTTTTTGTAAGTTTTATTTTGGGGAACTTTTTTTTTTTTTTATAAACATGTATTTTTATCCCCAGGGGTACAGGTCTGTGAATCGCCAGGTTTACGCACTTCACAGCACTCACCAAAGCACATAACCTCCCCCATGTCCATAACCCCATCCCCCTTCTCCCAACCCCGCTCCCCCCAGCAACCCTCAGTTTGTTTTGTGAGATTAAGAGTCACTTATGGTTTGTCTCCCTCCCAATCCCATCTTGTTTCATTTATTCTTCTCCTACCCACTTAAGCCCCCATGTTGCATCACCACTTCCTCATATCAGGGAGATCATATGATAGTTGTCTTTCTCTGCTTGACTTATTTCGCTAAGCATGATACGCTCTAGTTCCATCCATGTTGTCACAAATGGCAAGATTTCATTTCTTTTGATGGCTACATAGTATTCCATTGTGTATATATACCACATCTTCTTGATCCATTCATCTGTTGATGGACATCTAGGTTCTTTCCATAGTTTGGCTATTGTGGACATTGCTGCTATAAACATTCGGGTGCACGTGCCCCTTTGGACCACTATGTTTGTATCTAGTGCAATTGCTGGGTCATAGGGCAGTTCTATTTTCAACATTTTGAGGAACCTCCATGCTGTTTTCCAGAGTGGCTGCACCAGCTTGTATTCCCACCAACAGTGTAGGAGGGTTCCCCTTTCTCTGCATCCTCGCCAGCATCTGTCATTTCCTGACTTGTTGATTTTAGCCATTCTGACTGGTGTGAGGTGATGTCTCATTGTGGTTCAGAACTGAATTCTTCCCAGAGTCTCCAGCTACGAGCCCAGCCCACTGACACGTCAATTCCAGCCTCATGAAACCTGGATCTAAGAAAGCAGCGAAGCCATCCTGTACTTCTGACCTCCAGAACTGTGTTTTGAGTTATTGTGTGTTTTGAGTTGCTAATGTTGCATTAGTTTGTTACAGCAGCAACAGAAAATTAACACATTACCCAAAGAACCCAGCATTTCTATGCCTGAAGTTTGAGTCAAGACAGGAGAATCCAGGTACCTCTGAACTTGGCCTCTAGATGACACTGGTCTGAAGCATACTATGCACCAAAGATGATGTGTATTCCTAGAGCTCATCCCTTCTCTTCTCCCCCTCCCAACTCCCCCTTCCCTTTAGCCAACAATCAACTTGCAAAACATGAAGATAAGGGTCCCTGCACAAAAAATGTTTTTAACTGCTGATGGACAAAGGTGGACAAAACAAAGAAATCAAACGATCAGGTGGGGCCCGATGGGGCCTCTAAAGCTTCAGCAAGAGTGGCTGAAACGTCCTATTTCATACACATGATCTCACCTCTCCTGACTTCCCAGAGCTCTTGCTATCTCTGTGCTATGTCTGGAGTCTTGATTATACCCAGAGCTGATATTAAGTTGCTGCACCAGTACATCCTAGCACTTGCAGGCACTGGTATTTCTTCTCATTGGTCAGTGCCCACGCCATCCAGCCATTAAATATGGCGTCTATCTGCCTCATTATAGCCAAGTTTATTATACATTCAGTTTTACTATTCTCTAATATAAGGCTACCAACCCTGGTTTTAATATGTGTTTATAATTTTTTTTCACATTCCTCCCATTAAGAAGTGGAGCCTAAATTCCTCTCCTCTGGATTATGGGCTAGCCTTGGTGACTCGGTTCTACAACATAAAATGCAATGGAAATGACACCACAGGACTTCCCAAACTAGGCAATTTAAAGGCAGTACAACCTCCCCCCTGGTGTACAAACACGCTCCCTTCCGCTTCTCTTTCTCAGGAACTTGCCCTTTGATGCTTCTTGCCCAATCAGCATGCTGTGAAGAAGCCCAGTTCGCGAAGCCACAGGAGGCGCTCCAGCCAACAGCCATCATCAGCCACTAGATGTGAGAGAAGCAGCCTCCCCACGACACCAGTACCAGCCACTCTCTGACTGCAGTTACATGAAAGACTGGAAGCAACAGCCACCCAGCTGAGCCCAGTGCAGGCCAGAGCCACAAGACGGGATGAGAGAGAGAGAGAGAGAGAGGGAAATCTTGTTGTTTTAAGCCTCTAAATCTTAGAGTGATTTGTTACACAGCAGTAAATAAATGAAACATTGAAAAGTTGGTTGTCCATAGATTACATTGTAGCCACTGGGTTGAATTTTCCCATAAAGATGTTTAATTTGCCCAACATGACCGTCTTTTAAAGAACTGAATTGGAATTAATTTAAATGAGGTTCTCCACAGTCCCCACCACCCCTTAGCATTTATACTCGGGAAGGTCACCATTTGCTAACTGACTGAGCCTGGAAAGTGTATGAGTTCATGCGAATTATCTCCCAACAAGATTTTAAGCTCCTTATGGGCTAAGACTATTGTCTAAGTGGCATGCACTGAACAGAAGATCATTATATCTATTTAAATGACTGTATTGCTATATATACATCTGCTTGAATAAAAAATAGCTTTAAATTCAAGTGCTTCAAATTCTTCTTACCACTACTTTGGGATGTTCTGTGTTTGGGGAAGGATTTGATAGAAAAGGTATGAAGAAGCCTCATATAAATTTCAAAGGGAAACTATATGGGGATGAAAAGATACTGGACAATGGAATACACAAAATGGGTATAATAATAATAATGAAATACAATTGTCTAAAGACAAAGACATTGGTACCCTAATTTCTACGGACCATATAAAAGAGATGTATACATCAGGCTAAAGTTTGACATTTTACCCATCAACTCTTAGAGATAGTTGCAGGAATGGCAAAACCACAGAATATTTATTGCCTTATTTCTAATATCCTATAGAGTATATCCTTCCCATTTCATAGATAATGCTGTTGCAAACAAAAATTATGGGCAAAACCATAAGTTGTATAGACATTTCATGTATTTTTACATATTTTTAAAAGTTATTTATTTTTACTTATTTTAGAGAGAGAGAGCAGAGGGTCGGACAGAGGGAGATGGAATCTTGAAGCAGGCTCCCTACTGAGCACTGAGCCCAATGCAGGGCTCAATCCCAGGACCCTGAAATCAATGACCTGAGCCAAAATCAAGAGTCAGCCGCTCAGCCGACTGAGCCACCCAGGCACCCCATATTTTTAACATATGTTTGAAAAGATAGAGAAAGAAGACCCAGACATGTTTGGTCACAGCCGAATGAGAGTGAGTTAATAGGGAAGCTGACTTAAAGTCATTTCTGTCAATGAGAGGGGACGCTAAGGGGAAAGAATTACTTCTGATTCAAGCCAAGCAGTAGACTAAATCCTCTATTTTTAAGCAATCTGACGAAGTGACAATTCTGAGAACCAGCCCCTAAATATGCACCTTCAGGGATGACCACCCAATTAATTCCATTCTTGCTGACATTTCCCACTGTGCTAGAAACTTCTTAATACACATTAGTTCAGCTGAAATGAATTCCACAAGAATGAAAGATAAAGGGTATTTATCTCCTATACCCACAAAGAAGCAAAACGGTATTTCAGGGCTTTGTGGAAATAAAATCATGACGTGCTGTTCAAAGTAAACTCGTGTAGTGGAGCTACTCCCAAATCATCCCCACTAGATTAACCCATCAATTTTCAAAACTAAAAGATGTCAATTAAGGCCAATGTGTATCACAAAGCTAAAATTTCCTACGATGCCTGAAAAGGAGCAGCCCAAAAGTTCTTTTAAAAAACTAACTATCCTATCACCTTACTACACAAAGAGGATCTCCAATTTCTTAATGTTGCTTTCCCTGAAATACACGTATAGTCTGAGGAAAGAAGAATTAGTACTACTGAGAGGCGCCTGGGTAGTGCAGTCAGTGAAGCATCTGACTTGGTTTCCACACAGGTCCTGATCTCTGAGTCACGAGACAGAGCCCTGGGTCAGCCGCTTCACTCTGCGCAGAGTCTGCCTGAGATTCTCTCTCTCTGCCTCTCCCTCTGCCCCTCCCCTCTGCTTGCACGTGCACTCACTCTTTCTCTAAAATAAATAAAAAATTTTTTAAAAAACTGTTAGTGCTATCGCACTGATTTTCATTGCTAGATAGAATTTCCAGAAACATTAACCAATTTAATGTCCTTGTGAAAGAGGTATTGCAACAGAGAAGAAAACTACACAAGATCACACAGTTCACCTAAGCCCACAAAGTCAGCCAGCATTTTTCTAAAGCATAAATAAAATATTAGAAATAGTCAAGGCCATTAGATTAGAATCTGACAGTCCATCAGTATTTTAGGATGATGTTAAAGAGGACACATTTAGGGATTTCTCAATTAGCAACCTGGGCCTTGCTACACAGCCAAATGAAAAACGCATTTTGGAATTAAAGAATTACTTTGACAGCATCTCTAATATTGAGAAGCCCAAAGCCTGAAAATTCAGAAAAATACTGGTGACAAAAATACCTTGAATTTTCCACAAATTCCAAGAAGAGTTTGAACTGATCTGAAGTAGATCTGAAAAAGAACCAGGATGATTCACAGAGATCTGTGATGACCATACTACATGTAGATGGCTCATCAGGATACTGGAAAACATTTGCTGAACTTGTCAGAATCAAGAAGCTACTTTTAGAAGCCTACATCTAAAATGTCTATTGAATAACTGAGGTTAGGAATGAAGCAGGAGAGATGGACAGAGAGATGTTGGGATGACAGGAGAGAACCAAGGACAGTGGAACACAGAGCTTTAATGCAGCTGTCTGTCATTTCCAGAGATGTATGAAAGCCTTCTAGCCTCCTCTGTTCTTTTGATTGGAGTCAGGGATGGGCAGGGGAATAGTTCAGCTGTAGGCCCCCTCCTTCAAGTCCAACAATTGTAACTAACTTTGTGGGTATGTGTTGTAGGAAGGCTAGAAGGGCAAAGGGTAGGGATTGGTAGGGGGCAGCCATGGGGAAGAAGGACAGGCAGTAATCACAGCTTAAACCAAGGGTTGGTACACTTCCTAGAGTTTCTACAGTCTAGAAGAGAGCAGAGAGTTGGAAGGGAGAGTAACAAGAGACCCGGAGTATAAAAGGTCTGGAGACCAGAATATCAGCCAAGGTTAAAAAGTGGTCCATTAAAAAAAAAAAAAAAGTGGGCCATGGGATCCAGGTTTCCAGCTAGAAGGATATTAAAAAGTCAGCAAATACTTTCCATAAAAATCAAGAATAAAACTGGACAAAATCACAACAAACAACCACTTTAGGGCTCTGGGAATTGATCATCAAAGCCAACAACACACTGAAAAATGTTTATTTTGAAAAATTGCTAGAACTTAGGAGTAAATACAATAGAAGTCTGTGGCCTTCTTGCCAGGGGCTGCTCCCACCCTTCCCAGCTTGGCCAGTGAGAACTTAGTTCTATCAGGAGAGGTAAGGTAGTGGCACCTGGGTGGCTCAGTCGGTTAAGTGTCTGCCTTTGGCTCAGGTCATGACCCTGGAGTCCTGGGATTGAACCCCACATCGGGCTCCCTGCTCAGCAGGGAGCTTGCTTCCCCCTCTCCCTCTGTCCCTGCTTGTGTTCTCTCTCCCCATGCCTTCTCTGCCAAAGAAATTAATTAAATCTTAAAAAAATAAAAGATAGGTAGGGCTGGCTGGAAAACCAGCAGCTTCGCTGCCACAGGGGGTGAACTTGATTGGGAGTGGAGGTGAAAACCTTCAGCTTTGTCAGCTAAAAGTGGCAACCTTGGTGGAAAACAAAAAGGAATACCCACAGCTCCACGAGCCTGAAATTACAGTTCCCACTGGGAAGATGGTCAGACAAGCCAGAAATTTAAAAGGGAGATCTTGGAAATGAAAGAGTCACAGAAGGTGAGATCAGCTCACTCTGTACCCACGGCTGACTGGACACTAGGCACGTACACAGAGGAGACTCGAGAGAGCCCAGTGGCAAGCAGACTTTGAGGCTGATGGAGAAAGGTAGTTGTAGCCCCTGAACAGATCAACAGGCAGAGAGCAGAAGCCCTACAGACTCAAGGTGTCTGAGCACAAGGTCTGCCCCAATCCCTGTCTGAGCGCTAAGCTATGCACAGGGACAACCTCAAGTAAGAGAAACTAAAAAATTTAAAAAATAAGAATTTTAAAAATGAGCAGAGACATCCACGGCTGCATACTATGGGAGAGATAGATTCTGCCGTCTAAAAGTTACTTTTTTTTAAGATTCTATTTATTTATTTGACAGAGAGAGAGAGCACAGGTAGACACAGTGGCAGGCAGAGGAAGAGGGAGAAGCAGACTCTCCACTAAGCAGGGAGCCCAACGTGGGGCTCGATCCCTGGACCCCGGGACCATGACCTGAGCCACCCAGGCACTCCTAAGAGTTACTTTTTAAAAAGCCCCAGAAAAATAAATCAGAATCCACAGTTGTTACCATATATTATCTAAAATGTCATTTTCAACAACAAAAAAATTATGCACTTTTCTGCAAAGGAGAAAAGTGTTAGGAAAAAAAAAAGTCAATAAAAACTGACAGAGCAAAGCCAGGTATCAGATTTAGCAAAGATCTGAAAGCAGCCATTATAAATAAGTCCAAAGAATTAAACTATATTCCAAGAATCAATGGTAAATAGAACGAAAATGACTCAACCAGTAGAAAATCATGGGGCACGTGGGTGGCTGAATCAGTTAAGCATCGGCAGGGTCGTGAGTTCAAGCACCATGTTGGGCTCCATGCTGAGTATGGAGCCTCCAGAAAGAGAAGAGAAGAGGAGGGGAGGGCTGAGGAGGGGAGCGAAGGGGAGAAAGAGGAAGAGAAAGAGCGGAAGGAAAGGAAAGGATGAAGGGAAGGAAGGAAGGAATAGAAAGAAGAGCGGGGAGAGGAAGGGAAGGGAAGCGAGAGCAGGGGAGGGGAGGGGGGGGAGGAAGGAGGCAGGGAGAGAGGAAGGAAGGCAAGGAAAGGCAAGGAAGAAAGGAAGGGAAGGAAAGAAGGAAGCAAGGAAGGAAGGAAGAAAGAAAGGGGGGAGGAGACAAGAAAGAAAGAAAATCACAACAGAGAAACAGAAACTAAAAAACAATCAAAGGGAAATTCTGAAATTGCAAAGTACAATACCCAAAATGAACAAACAGAAATCTAAACCTCACACGTAACACTCTGTCAAGTATATGGTCAAGTAATCCAATTTTTGAAAAAGTAATCTAAACCTGAGCTGAAGGATTTCTCAACGGTAAGCCTCTTATTCATTTGTTAAGTGGGGATGGTATTATTTATTGATAGTGCCCGCGCCTAACAGAAATGAAGAGAGGATGCAATTAGTTAGAACAGGTAAAGTACTTCCTAGCACACTGTGAACATAATAATTTTAGCTGCTATCAGTTATCTTCATCATACATATTTTGCTAGGGAAGGACATCATGACTGCCCCCGTTCCAGAAAGTTCCTCGGGAAGATGTCTTACCTAGGGAGACAGTCCCTACAGGCAGCTGGGAAGAAAGAGGGTAAATCCTAACTTATACTGGAAAAAATAATACAGCCAGCCGTTCTCTGACACTTATTACTTTGATAAAAATCTCCTAGTTACTTCATAATTATATAATTACTTCTACATTTGTAACTACACTGTATTTTTTAAGCACTTGTTCTTTTTTAAGATCTTCGCAAGTTTCTACTTGAGCGTGAAATTCTAGGCAAACTTGTTTTCTATATACATATATTCATACCTACATCTAGAAATGACTTAAACATCTGTATCCTAATAAGCCCTCTTACATCGTTTTGGTACTAGGAGTGGGGCAACCATCATCAGAATGGAGAAGTGATTCATATCATATCAGAAATAAGAGTTATCAAAACCTAACATGCTTTGGCCAAACCAAGGTAACCTGCCAGCCGGCTACTCTGACCAGGGGGGATTACCCAGGTTGACCTAAGGAGACTTCACTTCCCACCAGCATACTTATTTCTTTCCCTTTCGGGTTTTTATGGTTTTTTGTTTGTTTGTTTGGTTTGGTTTGGTTTGGCTTGGTTTGTTTGTTGTTGTTGTTTATTTGTTTTGTTTTTTAAAGATTTTATTTATTTGACAGACAGAGATCACAAGTAGGCAGAGAAGCAGGCAGAGCTGAGCAGAGAGCCCGATGCAGGGCTCGATCCCAGGATGCTGGGATCATGACCCGAGCCGAAGACAGAGGCTTTAACCCACTGAGCCACCCAGGCGCCCCTTGGTTTGTTCTGTTTGTTTTGTTTTGTTTTGTTTGTTTGTTTGTTTTTACTCACTCTGTTTTTGGAACCGCTTTTCGCAGCCAGAAGAAATCAGACTGTGCTAAGTACTTGCGGGTTTGCAGGACATTGCCAAAGTAGTCGGATTCTGAAAACTTGATCTGAATAAAACAAACCACAACCATCATTGTTCTAAGTGCAGATAAAAGAAACAAAGTCTGAACAAAGTCTTCAGCACACAAACGAGCAACCAACAAAGAAGCTACACTCCTCCGGACACCTCTCAGCCATCACCAGTTAACCCAGTATCCACAGAGCCATGGAATTTAATCTCCGTGATTTTCTTTTACAAGAAAAAGTCCCCAAAGCGATATGATTATTTCTGGATCATGGTAAACAAACAAGAGATGCTGCAGTAATTTATGACGCATTTCATTTGCTTTATAATTGAAAAATCTACTTTAACCTTTATAGGACATATCCTCTTAGGTTTAAAATTTCTTGGCTCACACAAGTCCTTGATCTTTTCTGAAATGTGTTCTTTATTTATTTGTCACATAGGTTCTTCTAATAACATTCAGTTTAGTCAGCTGAAACCTCATTTAGCTTATAGATGATGATTTAGTCAAATGTTAAGATCCAATTTACTGTAATCAGCATTTGCTCATGAAGGGAAACAATGCAAGTGGTTCGGAGATTTATTTCTCCCACTAAGCACAATGGAGTCAATGGAATCATTTCATTATTAACAGAATTTGTCTCTTACCACTCAAAAAATTCTCTGGTCTCTAAAAATTAATGAAACTACAGAGGCAAATCATAGATTACAGCTTGCATAGAAAAACAGAAACTTGATGCATCACAACAATTTGTGTATTAAAATAGGGAGACAGACATAAATGACTCCTGAGTTCCTTTTCTTTTTTTTGGAAGGAGAATGGTAAACAGCTGGAATTCTCTAGGCATTCTATCTACAAAACAAGCAGTACTTAACCTAAATATTGCAAATAGTATCTGCATAACAGTAAAAGCAATGGGATGTAGTGATGGCTAATTATTTGGTTTGAATATATAGTACTGGGGCACCTGGGTGGCTCAGTCAATTAAGCATCTACCTTGGGCTCAAGTCATGATCTCAGGGTCCTGGGATCGAGCCCCACATCAGGGCTCTCTGCTCAGCACAGAGTCTGCTTCCCCCTCTCACTCTCCCTCTGTGCTATCTCTCTCTCAAATAAATAAATAAAAATCTCTAAAAATATATACTACTGTGGCAAATAAAATAAGAAAAATACATGTTTGAATAAGCAAATAATCAAGAGTAACCAAAATCTTACTAGTTGTAAGTTTTTAATAAATTTAAACCATACTCTTCTAAAAGGAAAAATTAAAATATAGCAAATACATGTATGTGAAATCCACAGGCATTACATTATAAATATGAATACATGCATAGCAACTTGATGGCTATAGATTTGACAGTCATCTATATGCTGGCCAACATCTGGCTCACGTTCATCTCTTCCCTAACATACGAAGGATACTCATTATATCTGTGGAGTAACTTTTGTTAATGATTCATCTTGCTCTTTCCAGAGGTCAGCCAAAATGTAAAGGAAGGAGCAAAATAACTAAAGGCACAGGGAGAAAGGCAAGAATGCAAGTATCGATTCCTGGCATCTTTGGTGTTCTACCTGACCAACCAGCTATAAAGATAGGACTTTAAGTTGTCCCTCCTTCAAGCCTCTTAGCGGGGTGGCTAATAAATAAATTGAGGTATAGTTTCATAGTGGAAAATAATACAGCAGTTTAAAGAATGGTATATATATATGAATATGAGATAATCTCAAAAGCAATGCTGAGTGAATAAGGCAAACTGTATGTATGAGAGAATTTAAAGTTTTAAATCATGTAAAATGATACTGTATGTTGTTTATGGATATATACCCATATAGCAAAAGCATAAAGAAATACATGGAAATAATAAACACTGAATTCCAGATAACGTTTATATTTAGGGAAGGAGGTAGGCAGGAAGAAAGGACATTACTAGATCAAGGTGGATTACAAAAAGAATATCCGATGTATCTTGCTCATTTCAAATGTCTATGTGCATTATAAAGCTAATACAACAATGTTTAATATTTGTTAGAGGTGTTCCAAATAGGACTTTACAAACTCTTCCAATGTTTGAAATGCTTCAAAATAAAATCCTATAATTGACTGTATTTAAAAATAGAAGTTTAGGGGCGCCTGGGTGACTCAGTGGGTTAAGCCGCTGCCTTCGGCTCAGGTCATGATCTCAGGGTCCTGGGATCGAGTTCCGCATTGGGCTCTCTGCTCCGCAGGGAGCCTACTTCCTCCTCTCTCTCTCTCTGCCTGCCTCTCTGCCTACTTGTGATCTCTCTCTGTCAAATAAATAAATAAAATCTTTAAAAAAAATAGAAGTTTATAGTCAACCTCAGAAGAAAGAGAGTAAGCTCCTTGTTTTAGCAAGCAGCCTTAACCAACATCCTAATGCATTCCTGGGTCATATAGTTAAAAGATGTGTCCACTGTTCAACCCTTAGCATTTTTTTTTTAGCTTTTGTTCCCAAGACAACTCTGACAGATCCTTCAGAATATGAGTGCAACTGATGAAAAATTCAGATTCACTCTTGGGTTCACAACACTTTCTGGGAAATTCTCTCAAAGGAATTACCTTTATAAATATTAACTTTTCTTTTTGGTAATATCAGTGGGGTCAGTTGTTACTTTTGGAAGAGTTTGCTAATTGTGATACTTTCCTGTTCAATTTGAAAAAAAAAAAAAACAGAAACCTTGATATGCAGGTTGTTCTATAGGTATTAAATGGAATACCATCCAAAATTTTCCTTAAAAAGAAGAGTACCGAGTAAAAGTATACTTTAAAATAAATAAGGTCCTACCATTGCCTTTAAAATAATCATGGGGAGCAAAACTCAGAGGCAAGTAATTACAATTAGCCAATGGTGTATCTATGTTTAGAAGGGCAATTTTAAGGTTATTTTAATTATTAAACAGAATATATGCTATTTCTCAGCCTAATTTAATTGATCTATTCCATTTATTTAGTGGAAATCATGGGTAATAGGGGACAAAATTTTACTTCTTCCTGTGATACCGGTTAAGTGTTTGTGGGTAGGGAAGGACTAGCCCCTGTTATTCCCAAATAATAGATGGGGAAAAGAGCTGAGGAGATTATGGAACTTGGCAAAGCCATACAGTTCAAATCATGAGTTTCCTAACTGCAGTGTTCCTTTCATTAATCCTTATAAGGAAAACCGTGATTAGACAAAAACAGTACAGGGTGGGTGGCTCAATGGGTTAGAGCCTCTGTCTTCAACTTGGATCGTGATCCCAGGGTCCTGGGATTGAGCCCTGAATCGGGCTCTCTGCTCAGCAGGGAGCCTGCTCCCCCCACCCCCGTTCCCTCTCCCTCTGCCTGCCTCTGCCTACTTGTGATCTCTGTCAAATAAATAAATAAAATATTTTTTAAAAACAGTACAAGGAAGGAGGAGGCAAAGGTAAGAATTAAGGGTGGGAAAAGAAGCAGTGACTAAATAAGTGATGGCAGTTTACTTAACATCATACAGCTGTTAAAATAATGCTAATTTGTCTAGGGAAGTCAAGACCAAAACAACGGGTTAATGGTAAAGGTCAATAGACAAAATTATGTATGTGTCAATTTCAGCAATATAAAAACAGAAAGGCAAGATAACCATGGTGAAATAGAAGTATGTATTATTATGTTCTAGTACCATTATGGGTGCTTTTTCATGCCTTTTCTCTATTTCCCAAATTTTCCACCATGTGATAATACTTTGATAAGCGTAAATATTTCAACAGGCCCTTGAACAAAGGGAGAAACAACCATGAAACCCAGCTACCACTGGGAAAATTCCACTTGTGGAGACAGCAACAAGAACAAATGCACATGAATATTTGAAAACCACCTGTAATCTTCAAAAAAAAATGCTTAAACCCTGCAACAGAACATAATTGGCTTGAAAGCCTCTTGTCCTACCCATTACTGGTGAAAATGTAGGTCAAGTTGATAATGACTTTCAATCACTTACATCTCCTGACTTATCAACTGGGTGATCTCTGGGAAACTCATTGGGGCTCTTGTTGTCATATCCTAGGAATAGTTGTCCAGATCCTAAAATTCAGGGGAATCTGAATTTCTCCTCCTGGAAATCCTATCCAGGATATGAAGTACCAAGTGTCACAGACTAAAGGTATAAAGGGATAAAGCTTTTACGACCCCTCAAAGGTGAGGAACGTGTAGTAAGGGTAGAACAAGAAAATGCTTGTAGCTTCTCAGTAGAATAAGTACATGTTGATAAGATACTACGTGAGCCAATAGGAGAAAGAGATTCTAGAATACTTTTTAAGTTAAAACCATTTAAAGATACTCAAGAGATATATCTGAGTGTCCATGAGAAGGATTTTGTTAGGCACTCACAGAATTTTCTAAAAACTTGATGGAATTCAGATTTTGTACTTATATGTTTTCCCTAATTTATAGCAATGTAATATTGAGAATTGCTGCATTTAGACAGCTTTGTCCTTAAGTACTCTGTGTGTGTACATACATACATACCTACACAGAGACGATATCCAAACTGTTTAACAACTTACATAGATGCTACACTGTGGATGACGCAGTTCCTACAAGCAGCCACCTAAGGGTAACTCTGAGGAGTGCCAGCTAGCACACTACCAAGGAACCAGGTACCCCGTAACCACCACTGGGGGACAGGGGATGACTTGGTCTGCTCTTGGGGAGGGAACAAACAAGATGGAGGCCAGCATGTGGGAGTTACCGGAGACTGGCTGGAAGGCTGGTAAGCACCAGGGCACTCCCCTCCAGTGCCCACTCTTGGCTCTTCTGGGCCATGGCCAGATGACTTGGTCAAACTTAGGACCATGTTTGATTTTGTTTCTTTACTTATTGTACAGAATTACTTCAATATTTTAGCAACCTGTTTCTCTGGAGCATGTCACCTAAATCTCACCTCACTCTTGGACAGTGACAGTAGCACTCTCTGTCACTGGTACATAAGCACGCATGCGCGCGTGCGCGCACACACACACACACACACACACACATTCTACTGGCTACAGCAGACCAGGACCCACCCCAGAGAATATTATGCAGGTTCACACATCTGTGTATCTCTATACGCATACTGATATGCTTATGTATGTGTGTGAGTATCACACACCAGAAACACTGATCTTCTCTAAAGAAGTACCCAGATCCAATGCTCCTAAGTAAATAGAGGCCAGCTGGGACTCTGACTTTAGCCCTTAGTCCAGTTCTCCACTGGCTTTCACAAGAATGAGTGAAATACCCAGTAGGGCCAGTTACTTACCTACTGTCTTTCTCAGCTACATGCCTAGCCTTTTACTCTGTTCTAGAACGATGGGGCAGGGAATCTGAAAACTTTATTTACCGAGTGCCAGTTGGCTTCCTGCCAACAGCAGGCACTGGGTGAAGTCAGCAGGTGACAGGAAGGGAAAGAATGCTGTGTTTGTCATCTTTCATTCTCTCTCCTCTTTCTTCTGACAATGATTCTAGAAGAATCTTCAGCCCCTCTTCCTATGAAATCTCCTCTCTTTGAAATACCTAGTGTGGTTCTGGTTTTCCTGACTAATAGAGCAACTTTCCCCAACTGGCCTCAACTTGCTCTTGAGTCCATTTTCATGAAGGATCAGTGAAGGAACCCTTTGTAAGGCTAATTTGAAAAATGGACTGATGCCTACGTATTTAAAGCTAACCAGTAGGTTTTCCCTGCATGCTACCAGGGGTTCGCACAAAGGGTATCTCCTCTCTTCTTGCTCTTTTCAAAGACTAAAGTAAGATTGCTGTTCAGAAATACTCGGCTGGGTATCTTGGTTTACCCTGTCAATCTCAGAGAGAGGAAATGTTTTTTCTGAATTCTTTACATTTGCCTCCAAGTTCTTTTCCATTTGCTCTTATCTCCACATGAGCCCAAGTTCAGTCTTCCGCCTTTCTCCTTGACCTTCATCTGATCCATTACTTAATCTCTATCCTCTTTCGCCTTTCTGCCTGATGAAGCATATCTTCGCTTGCGTCAAATAAAGTAAGCTGTTTTTCATTTCTAACAGCCTCTTGTGCTCAGAGCTTGTATTACCAGAAATTTCTCACAGACCCTATAGTAGTCCTTATCTACGTGTTTCTCAAAACTGAAAACACAGCCTTATTATACCCCAGTAATACTCTAGCCCTACTGCTATTCACCTTGGCGACACTATTACTGTCTATCGCATCAAGCATCCTTTACCTATATTCAGGTTGGTTTTTATTCATTTTTTTCTATCCATTTCTGAACACAAATGTATTTCGACTTCAGTATTTGGATGTTTTTTCGCCGTCTGTTTTTTTTTTTTTTTTCTAAGCTGTCAGAAACTCCTGGGTACAACTGTGTCTACTCTGGGTATGAGTCAGACAAAAGCTGTTTCTTGACTAAAGTGCTTAAAAATCTTGGTGTGCAATGGCTTCGGTTCAGATCCTGGAGAAACAAGGAAACCCACCTAATACTGCAGCCTGTCTTGCATCTGGTTTCTTTTCACAAAAGATGCCGCATTCGGCGAGTACTCACACTTTTGGGCACTCGCTTCAGAAAGGAACAGACTGCCAACAAAACCTGATCAGCTGAGCATTGTGAGTGAGCCCTGAATGCTATCTTACTTGATTAAAGCTTGAGACTGTTCCATCCGTATAGCTTTTTAAATCAATTTGAGGCACCTGGATTCTGCACGGGTCAATTCATAATGACTTTTCCTCACCAAAATAATGTCTCACATACAAATTGAAGATGTTACAACTAACACTTAGACTATGCTTACTGCGTGCCTGAGTCAGTTTTCCAAAATGCTAAATATGTTAACTTCTCTGATCTCAACAGCCCTATAAGGGAGAGGTTATTATTCTCAATTCCATTCTGATATGAGAAATCTGAGACACAGAGACGCTATATAATCTACCCTGGGTCACATAGCTAGTAAATGGCAGACAACTTCAGGCACCCTCATCCCAGAGTCCGTGTCACCGAAATGCCTCTCACACCTTCTCATCCGCATCCTTAACTTAGGATGATTGCCAGTCTCATCCAGGCTTTCCTTCAAAGGCATTTTGTGCCCCAGTGATGAACTTCTCAGCAGCAATGGTTCAGATACTGATCTCCAAAGTACCAGTGAGCACTTAAAAGGAAACTACTTATGCACCAAAGCATTATGTTAAGCACTTTCATAATTATATACTCTCATTTCATCCTCCGGACAATACCAAGACTTGGTTATTATTATTTCCTGTACCAAGGGTTGGAGAAGGTCATCAAAAATTTGACTACAACTTGACCTGTGAGATGGACCTGGGCAGTCAGAGGCTTCCCACCCCCTATTCCCAGGAATGTGGCTTCTACTTGCCTTTCCCGCTCCCAGGGGCTGCTCAGGGGACACAGCCTTGAGAACGGGATGCGGTGTGGGGAACATCTGCACACTGTACATGACTGAACCTAGTTAGGATCTCTATATAAACTTTTAAAATCTGGCAGGCAGGTGCAGGGTTCCACTCGTCTTGCTGCCCTTGTATGTACGCTGCCTTGGCTTGTGAAACCCACCACCTACCAACCTGGAAGGGGCTAGTTTTGGGATACCCCCAGGAAGGCAAGCTAACTGAACCTGCGCAAGCACAAACAACTAGTAAATGGAAAAGGCAGAAGCACTCTGAGGTCTGTGCTCTTAACCACTTAACGATTTGACCTCCCCTCTTTTCTTCCCTTCCAACCAGCTCCGGAAAGGCAGCTCCCACCAATTCCTCAAACCCACTACTCTTCCTCCGGGGCAGGGGCCTGAGAAGGACCGTGCAGAACCCCTGCTCTGATTAGAGGCAGAGCTTTCTGGACCCGGATTTCAGTCCTGGCTCTGACACTATGTAGGACACTGAGGAAACCACTTAACATCTTTGAGTTTCTACGCCCTTTTCGGCAAAATGGAGATAAACACCATCCACTTCACAGGATTACTGTGGAGGTTACAATATAATGTACGTATGTGTCAAGTGCGTCAGTATTTTTTTTTAATTTTATTTATTTATTTATTTGACAGGCAGAGATTACAAGTAGGCTGAGAGGCAGGCTGAGAGGCAGGCAGAGAGAGAGGAAGGGAAGCAGGCTCTCCGCCGAGCAGAGAGCACGATGCGGGGCTCGATCCCAGGACCCTGGGATCACAACCCGATCCAAAGGCAGAGGCTCCAACCCTCTGAGCCACCCAGGTGCCCCAGTGTTTTTAATTATCATAATAATACTGAGATTTTTCAGCAACAAAACAATGTATGAATTGGGCTGAAGTGTATTATCCTCCTCCAGGGCAGCTGGAGTAATCCTTCAAAGGCCATATCTTGGACCAATGGAGAAACTTTATAATGAAAACTTCTCTCACTTTTGAATAATCTTATAAAATTCTGATGTTCATCTACAAATCCAGGACTGCTTTTAGTTATGTGACTTGTCAAACCACAATTTCAGGAAAGACCTACATCTCAGAACCTTACTTATTAAACTCTAAAAAACTACTTTTTCAAGAAAACGTAGTGAATGGTAAAAACAGGGGGTTTGTGAGGAAGAGAAGTTCCTTATCAGGACTATTTGTAGGAAAGGAAATAAACAGTGGTTGTGATTAGAAAGGCCTATAATGAATGAATCTACTGGAAGATACATGTCCCAAAATATCAGAATACAAAAGAATTATTACTATTCCTCCATAAGTAGGGTACTGCAAATATACAGTCCAACTCACAATAAATTAGAGGGTCATATGTATATGCACTTAATCTGCCAAAACACTCATAAAGTTTAATGAAGTTAACTCCCAGCAGGCAGATTTGCTACTAGTCATTTAGTATGAATGAAGCACATGAAGAATGTTTGACAACAAACATCATGCGTTTTGCATTAGAACATGCCCACTAATTATAAAATATTCAGTTTGCTTAATTCTTTCCTTTATGATCAAATCAGACCAATCCAGGTCCGTGTGCTTTACGGTACCCACTCAGCTATGCATTCTTTCTGACACTTTCTTTATTTTGAATCTGTGCTAAATCTTGTGATTCGCCTGGCATATCAAAGCTCATATATAGCCAAGGGATGAATCAAAAGTTGGTGCTTTCTGGCACTACCCAGTCTAAGTGCTTGGGCTTGGGTTAGCTGAAAGGCATGAGGCCAGTAAAAGTTGCCAAAAAACAAAAATACAGTATATTTAGCACTTACTGCCTTCAGGTCTTCATTAACATAAGTGTCATTCATTATAAACTCAGGATAGCCAACTTTCGCCAAAACAGCTCTTGCCTATAAGAAGGAAAAAGAAAAATGAGGTCAGAGTTTCAGCACTTAAATCATTAATAATCACACAATGTAGGACGCGATGTTCATCTGAAAACTCTCGTTACTGAGTGTCTAGTAAATGCAACCCACTATGAAATGCAAAAAAAAAAAAGTAACTTAGTCCCTGCCCTCAATATACTGACAATACAGTGAATGCACAAACACATAGTAAAAATAAACAAAGTAAAAGTTTCAAAAGAAACACAGTATTGTTATCAAATTCCTGCAGAGAGACTAATTCCTCATGAGGAAAATGCTTAAGGTAGATGATCAAACTGAGACTTGGAGAATGGGTGGGATTTCAAACCGCAGAGGTGAGAGGAAGGACACTGCAGGAGGACACGAGGACAAAGACAGGGAGCTGGAAAGGAAGGTCACTGCACAGAGAGGGACAGGAGATTTGCTGTAGCTGGGCTAGGAAGCACCAGGAGGGGAGAGGAGGAGGCGAGGTAGGGAGACACACATAGGAAAACTGGCTGGGGCCAGTTCATAGGGCTTCCCGAATGCCAGGCAACGAGTCTGTTATTTTCTTTCACAGATAGGAGAGAAGGAAATGTTTTTAGCAGGAGTAAAATGCGATGAGTCACCTTTCAGCCAGATTATCCCACCACACTGAGAATGATGGCTGGAATACCAGAAAAGATTGCAAGGAGGGGGTCCCGACTAACTTAAGATCTGCCATAACCATCCTTTTGATAGACAGAGGACTGACTCCCTGTGCTCTGTAGCATAAAGGGAATGGATGAAGGAAAACTTACCTGAGGCACATGCAAGGAGCTCTCCACAGCTGGACTGGCCAGCTATGGCCCCGGCCCCATCTACCGTCCCCTCTACCCCGCCCCCCGCCTCCGGCTCTATACACTTGTATCCGAACACAGCCAAAACCCCTCCTTCACGTGTAATCTGTGGCGGCTTTCACACCACCAGTGGCGAGTTGAGAAGTCGGAACAGAAACCCCGCAGCCCACAAAACCTCCAACATTTACTACCTGGCCCTTAGAGAAAAGGTTTGCCAACTCTGGCTCTGGAGAAACTTTACAGTTCCGCATGAAAATGTGTCTCTTTTCTCTCCCTGGATGCTGGGTTGCACAAAAACAGAAGAGTGGCTTACTCCAAGACTAAGTACCTGGTAAGGAGAACCTGCCCAGACCTCCACTCCTGCCCCCCGTGCCAGGGATCCCTCGTATTGCTTCCGTACAGCCCTCTCCAGTATCTAATGGTCTTTTCTTCTCAAATGGCCAGCACTTCAGACTCCTAGCAGGCCTGCCCTAGGGCTACTGGTACCCGAGACCACACAAAACGGTTCCAGGGAGTTGATCTGCCTTGGGAACCCACCCCCACCCCAACCCACCCCAGCGGCCTTCAGCCAAAGACCGACTGAGGCAGGAGACCGGAAGTTCTGCTCCTTCGTCTCCATGAAGGACAAACCGTGAGGTCTAACTTGCCCTCTAGAGGTCCCCTGAACGATCAGGCTGTCTGAGACTTCCCCTGAAGTCACACCCTGGCTGGCCTCCCCCATCGCCTTGCTGCTCTCTCGGGAACACTTGCTGCACGACTCCTAAGCCACCTGCACGCGCAGCTTCATCTCCAGCTTGGCCTCCAGAAGACCCAGCGGAAGACACCAGGCAACCACAAACATGTCGGTTTCATTCCAGCGCAGCAAACCAGGGACCTCTGCACATTGCTCTCCCAACAAGTTCTTTCCTTCAGTCCCTTTCCATTTTCCTCACCCATCAAAGAAATGGAACAAGATAGTATGTTTTTCTTATCTTCCTTGAGATAATTCAAACATTAAATATCACCAGAAACCTGAAACTCAAGACTCGGAGAAGATTTTACAAGTGCCGCACGACCCAGTCATAATGGGTTTTGCTGTTGCAGACTCAAATACAGCACAGATCCAATCCTGCCTTCGAAACCCTGTGAGTAAAACAAACAAACAAACAAAAAACAAACAAAAAAAAACAACCCTGTGAGTGACACTGAAAGCCTGAGGTGACCCCGAGAGCCGATAGCTAGCCATTAGGACTCTCCCCCAACACCAAACAATACCTCCTATGTCTGTAAGTTACCTGGTTTCAAGCCCACTGTTTCATTTCCCTCATTGCACTTAGTTCCTCAGTGTCTTTTATGAGCTCACCACAAGTCACAAGCATAACCTAGAGCAAATAAAGAGCTCCCGATAGTTACCCCAAATGAAGAAAGAGAGAGAAGCTGAGTCATCCGCAACTGTTTTCTGAACACTGGTCTTTCTGGAGCATGCTGATGAATTATGCATTGTTTTGCAGACCTCACGCTCTGGGACCCCCACTGCACGGTGCAGCTTCACAGAATATATTACCTTCTACACTGTGCATGCGGGTCACTGAATCCTCTTTATTATTTATTTAGCAATACCATGACTCGAACAGAGCCGGCAGAGAGATGCAAAGAATCTCTAAATTCATCTCCCAAGGACACGCAGAGAGAATAAGGTGATGATACTAGTAAAACACGGCCAACATCTGGACACGGAGCTCTTCTTCCCCAAACATGTGCCTCCATTCAAACTCAAACGTCCTTCGGTCAGACAGTCCGGGGTCAGCTCCACGTCATCCCTCCCCAGGCCCTTCTACATTGTTCCCCGAGAAGCTTCAGAATTCCATCTTCAACCCATCCCACAGGGCACGGCTCCAGGTCAGCATCTGCCAGTGAGAAGCACTCACAGAAGCCTGGAAAGGCAGACAAGGAGACACCATTTTCTCACCTGCCATTGGCAGCGATGGGCAGACGCAGACACAGAGGCCGCTGTGCCAGCAGCTTCCAGGCAGTCTCCTGAGGAGACCCCTTCTGCGAGTGGGAAGCTGCTCACTGGGAGATCGGGCCCTTCCCCCTCCGGCCCTCCCAGGGACCGCATGAGCTCCGAGTGCCTGTATTACACAGATTCCTGTTGATACACTCAGATGGGCATTCACACTCCTGCATGAACTCTGATACACGCTTTAAGGCAAAGAGCGATTACTTCACTTCTTAACCTCTCCAGAACGAGATGAACAAAGCTCCAACTTTGTTGGAGTCCGATGGCTTGTTGAATGGCTAAAGTATTGGTGGGAGGTCTGCAATTAATCACCCCCTGGGCTGGTTACATGGACAAGAAGGAAAGGCAAGAACCAGGGCAAATACTGAGAGAAGAGTGGAATAAACAGAGAAGGGACCGCATATCGTGTTCTGCAAGCAGTATTTCCGGGGCTGCTTGTGGCTGCTCAAAAGCTCCCCAGTTTTCTGTAACCACTGCAGGCATTTCATCCCTTATTCACACAAACTTCTGAAAAGGCACTGCACATCACAACCAAGCCTCCTTCCTCAAGAGGCTCGAGCCACTGCTAATCTTCAGTAACTCTGTGACCTTGGGCAAAGTACTTATTTTCTGAAGCAAATATGGCCTACTGTCTGCCCAATATCCATTCTCCTTTCCTTCTCTTAGTAGCAGACCCCTATTCTGCTCAGGATGACAATGGAGCAAACAAAAAACAGCCACGTCACCCAGCATCCTTTCCAGCTAGGACTGGCTACGGAAGGAGATTCTGGCCAATGGCACATAACAAATTCCCTGTTCCCCTTACAGAAATCCATTTTCTCAAAAGGACAGATTTGGGGAGCACCTGGGTTGGCTTGGTCAGTTAAGCATCTGTCTTCGGCTCCAGACATGATCTCGGGGTCCTGGGATGGAGTCCCCAGGTTGGGCTCCCTGCTCAGCTGGGGGCCTGCTTTTTTCCCTCTCTCCTTGCTCCTCCCACCTGCTGATTCTCTCTCTCTCTCTCTCTCTCTCTCTCTCTCTCTGTAAAATAAATAATTTTTTTAATTTAGTTCTAATACAAATATAATGAAAGAGAGTTGAAAGAAATACTGGAATAATAAAGGAACTCGGAAAGGAAAAGTTGAACCACCTAAATCAAGGGTGAGCAAACATTTTCTATAAATGACTACTTAGTAAATATTCTCAGTTTTGCCAGCCATATATATGGTCTTTAATCCAACTATCTAATTCTGCTGCTGTACCTAGGAAAGCAGCTGTAGATAACACATAAATGAATGGCTCTGTCTGTGTTCCAATAAAACTTTATTTGTGGACACTAACATTTGAATCTCAAATGTCTTTTATGTACCATGATACATTCTTCTTTTGATTTCTTTAAACCATTTAAAAATCCATTCTTAGCCGTGGGCCAAACAAAAGTAAACAGCATGCCAAATACGACCCAAGAGTCATAGTTGGCTGCGTTGATGTACATTATTCGGTGAGAGTAGACTGTTCATTGAGTTGCCTCAATCGGTGGCACAGGGCCTAGTACACAGTAAGTGCTCAACGATGCTTGCTAGACTGATTCATGCGGAACAGCGGAGGGCAGTGGGCCTGTATGTGCATGTGCTTGCATTTTTAGCTAGTTTGTGTTTCCATCTTGCTCCTTGCTATTACTAACATGTACATACAACTAATCTTAATCACTTAAGAGTTTATTCCTTGCTCTAAAGTCTTAGCGCTAGAGCTCTAAAAAATTACAATTAATTCTATGGAGACAACAGAGAGTTCATAAAGTGAGGATTATTACATTGACAGAGAGAGAGAGAATAATCGCCACAAACGAACTCTGAAAAGCAAGGAACGTCGGAAGTGTAAAACACAATGTGATTTAAACACTCAAGTCACCCCTCCTCCCCAGAACTTTCTACAAGGTACACTACAACTTGACAGGGCCAGTGGCAAGCACAGAACAGAACATAATTCTGCTTTATTTGGCTGCGACGATGAAACCGTGTCTAATTTTTACACAGATGACCAAAGTGATTTAAAGACTGGTTATGATGATGGCTTTACTCCAGAATTTTCAAAGCCACTTAGTATTAAGCTGATTGGCAAAAAGCAAGATGGAAAACTCATTTTTTTATAGATTTTCATTTATTTATTTGACAGACAGAGATCACAAGACAGAGAGGCAGGCAGAGAGAGAGGAAGGGAAGCAAACTTCCTGCTGAGCAGAGAGCCGGATGCAGGGCTCGATCCCAGGACCCCGGGATCATGACCTGAGCCAAAGGCAGAGGCCTTAACTCACTGAGCCACCCAGGTGCCCCCGAACACTCATTTCTTTTAATCCCCACTGACTTGGCTGCTGAGGAGAGTCAGGTAAATTCTCAAATGTCTTGCATGTGTTACATCAAAGGGATCACTTTAATCACTTAATTAAACAGCTTTGTGTTTCTGCTCCCTGGTTAAGTCTCTTAGTCTCTTATTTTTTTTTCTTTTTTATTAATTTAACCAACATAAGAAAAAAAGGAAACTGATGATCAGCTGCCCTTCTACATGCAACTTACAGCTCGGCTTCCAAAGGCTCTGAAAGCTTCTGCCAGGCTTAACCACAGCGAGGCCTCATTTTCTCTGATGAGTTCTATAATAACTCTTAACCATCAATCAAAACTCTGAGCTTTAAGCATATCTGAAGGTTCAGGAGACCGTAGGTGAGTTACACTATCCTTCAAAACAATGGCAGTTTTCATATCAAACAAATGATCGACTAGAGTAGATGGCTTGGCTGGAGATACTATCCTAAGCAGAGCTGATGGTATGGATGAAAATTAGCCCTGGGGAGCAGGCTTTCATATCCACTGGGGCTATCTGGATCCCACAAATAATAACAATGCATTTATCTAAAAGATCAAATTTTATCTACTCAGTAAGGATGGCACTGACTTATTAGGAGTCGTGGGAAACTTGAACTTTGCAAATTGCTTTTGGGTGTGGCTCAGAGGCTCCTGCATCACGGTGCGCAGAGGACCAGTTAAGCGCCCCTATGAATCAGAAGGCTTTATATGTGCACGTCTCAGTAGGGATTTTACAAGAGCTGGAAGACAGGAATGCTCGGATTTCAGCTCTTCCATCTTAAATCCTGCCTGAGTAATGCCCTGGTAGAGCAGACAATCCCCATTTCTTGCCAAACACAGACAATGTTCTCGGAAGCATTCCAAATCACGAACCAGCTCCATCTAGCCCTCTCCTTTCTCGACAACACCAACTCCATGCATCTTGGAGGTGGGCAGTCTTTTCAGTCTGGAAAAAGGAAACTACGCAGGCGTGGGTAAGCTATAATTTCGCTTGAATGACACTAAACCTTTCCCCAGGGTGTCTGCGTCGGTCCCCTGGTCTCACTTGGTGAGCGCTGCACCAACGGAGTGAAAGAAAGAAACCAACGTTCAGGTTTTCTTTGTAAATAAATGGAGCAGGGAACAATAACAGAGGTAAGAACCTGAAACCATCTTATGATTAATCTGTAAAACAACAATATCCCCCTCGGGGTGGGTAAGGGTATTATTACCTTAAAAATAGAGGTAGGTCTCATACACTCCCTTTAAAACTGGATAGGAGAGTAACTAGATCATACACTTAAAAAAAAAATCAATGTCTTTCTGTACTTTCAATCACATATAGTAAACTGCTTACAAATTTTTGTAAATAGAACAGCTGCCAGACCTTCTCAAATGAAGATCCTAAGCCTCAATTAGCTAAATTCATTTGTCCAGACATAGCCAAGATGATAAAAGCCCAAGAGCTAGAACAATCTTATATTGTAGTTAGGCTTCTATATGGGCCAAAGTAAATGTTTTTTTTCTCTGTCTCCCCCATACAGGGCTCTACATCAGGTCAGCAAACTATAGCCTACAGGCCAAAACCAGCCCACCACCTGTTTTTGAAAATAGTTTTACTGGAACACAACGAAGGGGTCCAGAATATGTCATCATGGCCTAAGAATTATTTTGAACTGAAGGCATTTGAGAATCATCCAATGCAGGAAGAGGCTTTCTCTGCACCACCGTTATGTGCCTAAAAGCAGAGCCTTCCAGAAGAATTCCACTCTCATAAATCCCCTTCAAGGGAGGCTTCCTAATACCAGAGGGAAAGACTCCTACAACCAGAAGTGAGAACTTACTAAAACAAACTTTACCTTCCATTAGTTTCCCCCATATATTTCTCAGTCATTTCCTACCTTTCACTGTCCCTTGAAATCCTAACCCACGCCCCTTGTTCCGATGGTATATAAGCCCTAAACTTTCAATGGGGTTTTGAGCTACATTTGAGCTACATTTTCTGTAAGCTCCCACCTACTTAAGGAATAAACTTTGTCTTTTTTTCTTGGTAACCTGTCTCTTGTCAGTTGAGTTCACAGGCCCCCAAAGACCAGACCTCAAAGGGTAGAGGAAAATCCTCTACAACAGCCAAGCTTCTTTGTTTACTTGTCTCTGTCCACTGTCATACTCCAGCTGCAGAGTTGAGTAACCACAAAAGACACCATGGGGCCTGCAAAGCCTGAAATATTTACTATTTGGCTCTTTGCAGAAGTAGTTTACCTCTTCAAGATAAAGGTTCCCAGACTTTTTCAGAACTAAAAGACAGCAAGGGTAAAATAAGGGACAAAGCATAAGTCTTTGGACAATTTCGTCAAGATATAAACATGTGACTCAACTGTCATACTTCATCTTTTGTTGACGTAAATACCTGAATTTTAAAACAGAGCCAACATAGGAATATTAACCCAAAGCAGGAATTAATACCATGGAAAAATCAAAGAAAAAATGCAAATAAATTATTAAAAATCATTTTCAAATGTCAAGATTCAAAGGGCTTAGAAATGCACAAACAACAGCTAGTCCCTAACACCTAACATTTCTCGGGTAAATTTAATCAGCTATTTAATCTTCCTTCAGTTGTTAAATCACATATTGAAATGGCAGGCAAACTGGAGATGAACTTAAATAAACACATCCCACTCTCCCATCAACACTTCAACTGAGAGGGTATCACGGTCATTCCTTCCATTAAGGTTTACCTTGGACATGAACAATTCTCCACCAACGTGAAAAACATTTCAACCACCTCCCTCATAATGTGGGGCAAAGGTCAAATGAGGTAACTTTGAAGAATTATGAAATCAGGCCAACATGAACTGTCATGTAGCTTTCCTACAAGAGAGGGGTGCTGTAAGGCCACTACCCAGTCAGATGGTGCGTGCCATTGACACTCTAGGCCTCTAGTTCAGGGCTTCTCACAAAGCTTTGTCCCTGGACCGGTGGCAGCAGTAGCGGTCCTTGGCAGCTCGTGAAAAATGCAAATTCGTGGACCCACCTCAGACCTACTAAGGCACAGTGCCTCTGGGTTGCAGTCCAGGAATCTGCATCACTGTGAGGCAGGGTCTCTCAGCCCTGGCACCAATAACATTTGGGCCAAACTATTCTTATTTGTGGGGCTCTGTCCTGTGCACCGGGGGGTGTCTAGCAGCATCCCTCATCTCAACCTACTAGATGCCAGTAACGTTCCCCCTCCGCACGTCACAGCTGTGACCAAAAATGTCTCCAGGCCTTGACAAATGTTCCCTGGGGGTACAATAGCACCCTGGGTTAAGAACCAGTGTGGGAGTGGATTCTCCTGCATGCTCAAGTTTTTGCTACATTGCTAGATGCTTTAGACTGTGATGCTTACCAAGGCTTCCAGACTCCCTTCTGAGAGCCCCTGATATATATTATCCATCCACTTCTTCAATATTCCTTAGGCATCTCACTAGTAGTCACCACTATTACGCCAGCAGGAGTACTTTATGAAGAAAATAACATGATCTTTCCCAACAATTTCTGAATGTGCCTCAAACACTTGCAACTCCACATAATTTCTGGTCAGTGCCACCCAAATCCCAGGGTGACAGGGGCAAACAATTAATCAACAACTGGAAAATGCTTTGCAACTACAAGTCAGGATACAATTATACCCCCAAGATCTCAGAGATGTTTAGATCAAAAGTTCTAACAACTTTTCTCTCAGGAACTTGGCAAAATCTATTTTAAGCACTTTGAAGCATCTAAAAACCACGTTAATACAATTACAGTTCACTGAAAAATTAGCATGCAATCCAGTTTGAAAGCTAAAATCACTCATAGCGGGGTGATATTCCATTTAATTATAAAGATTAATTCAACCTTCACTTATTTGTGCGTGTGCTTGGTCTTTTCATTTTTCAAAGAACACCCAAGATTCAAATGCCATCTGGCAGAATTGCCACACACTTGTCAGTGGCATCTATTAGAGTCGTGGATTTCATTTCCAAGTATTGATAAAAGGACAAGGGAGGGAAGGAGAAGAGGGAGGTGGAAGCAGTAGAAACTCGATGAAAAAATGAGGTTTTTCACCGAGTGGATGGGACTGTGTCCCTCACTCTCTTTTGTTCCACCTGCACAAATGGTCCCAAATAACAAACCCTATTTTCTAGGTTTTTTGCAAGAGCCAGGTAAAGATTGAAGCAGTGTTGTGAACAACTAATGTGAAATCTAATTATGACACCCACTGTGTTTTTCAAAATGTATGTGATAACTGTCTTAAAATTTGGCCATAGTCCCATGGTGATTAAGACTGACCACTTCAACATATCACCCATTCAAAAGTCAACCTTTTATGGAATGACGAACGATTGCCAAGTAAGTACTGTAGACTGGAAAACACCTTTCTAAATTTTTAGTGAGCTGTAACATACACAAAGTACATAAATATTAAGTGCACAAATCAAAAAAAGTTTTTATTGCACACACAGGCCTGTGTTTGTACCTCCAAGACAAGGTTTAATACATTTATAAGCACCCAGAAGTCTCCTTTGGGTGTTCTGCCAGTCAATAACTCCTTCGCCCCAAGACAAGCACTATTCTGACCTCCACCTCCACAAATGAGTTTTGTCTGTTCTTGAACTTCAAACAAAGTGTGTACTCTTGGTGTCTGTCTTCCTTCACTCAACAGTACATCTGTGAAAATCATCCATGTTGTTGTGTCTAGCAGGAGCTGAGACAGAGAGTTTAACAGATTGCATTCCTGTCCTCAGGGAGTTCACAGTAGAGCATATATGGAGAACAAAATGCAGAAGGAAGAGAAGGAGAGAGGGGAAGGAAAGGAAGAAAAAAACACTACAAGAATGTAGAGGATGGGGTGTGAAGGGATGGGAAGAGAACAACTTTGTGAAAAGGTCACCTTCAAAGAGGAGATCTCAGAGCCAAAAATGAATTAGTAACAGCAGAAATAACATTTTTCATAATAACAAAAGTAATGCTCTTTATTGAACCCCTACTATGGGCCAGGTACTGGGTTAAAGGCTTCATTTATTCATCAGATCTAAATTTTACCTCAACTCCACCAGGTAGGTATAGGTCAGTCCATGTCACAGCTCAGGGAGCTGAGACTCAGAAAGGGTAATTAACCTCCCCATGTCCTGACATTTAAGGGCCAAAACCAGCGTCTTAACCCAGATACATTTAGCTTTAATCTGACTTCAAAAAGCCCATGTTTTCCCAACATACACCATCTTCTGAGGAGTGAAAAATAGTATTCTATTATATGGATATGACTCACTTTAAAAAAATCCAAATGAATTGAAAAATATGTAATGTACACACCTCTGCACCAGTAACCATATTCAGCACGCCCAGACAAATAATCTTTTCAGCTACAAGAAAGACAAGACACATGTAAACAGGGTTCAAGAATACCTTTAAGAAATTTCCATCCATCCCTAAAAATCAGAGTAATGAACTTTTGGTTCTGGACACCAATAGAACTAAAGTTTCACCAAGAGCCCCTAGCAGACCAAGAGTTGGCCAAGAGGGGAGGTCAAAACAGAAAAGGAAAGGCAAGAAAGTATTTCTAGGGGTGCCTGGGTGGCTCAGTGGGTTAAAGCCTCTGCCTTCAGCTCAGGTCATGATCTCAGGGTCCTGGGATCAAGCCCCGCATCGGGCTCTCTGCTCAGCAGGGAGCCTGCCTCACCCCCTCTCTCTGCCTGCCTCTCTGCCTACTTGTGATCTCTGTCTGTCAAATAAATAAATATAAAATCTTTGAAAAAAAAAAAAAAAGAAAGCATTTCTACTCAAGAAAATCAGAGCATCTATTCTTCAGACTAGTCAAGGTAATGAGACCAAAGAGATTTCACCAGTAGAAGGAAGGTTCTAGGCAACGGGGACCCAGCAAGAGAAGGTTATCAATCTCCTAGAGGAGATCCATCGGCAAAGAACCACCATGAAAAATGGTCTATCATGAGCATCCCTAGCCTAAAGAATCCTGGCCTTTTTCCTCCTGTTTTGAAAGAGGAGTAACATCTCTCCCTTCGGGATTTAAGCACTGTCATAAAGACAAATGAGAGCCTGTTTCAATTTTGAACCAATTAATTTTTTTTAAAAGATTTTATTTATTTATTTGACAGAGAGAGATCACAAGTAGGCAGAGAGGCAGGCGGGGGCGGGGGGGGGGGAGCAGGCTCCCCACAGAACAGAGAGCTCCATCCCAGGACCCCGGGATCATGATCTGAGCTAAAGGCAGAGGCTTTAACCCACTGAGCCACTCTGGTGCCCCATGAACCAATTAAATTTAAAACTTTCCTATAAAAGGGCAATGATCTCAGCTCAGGTCTGGATCTCAGGGTCATGAGTTCAAGCCCCACATTTGGACCAGCTTAAAAACAACAACAACAAAAACAAACAAACAAACAAACAAAAAACACTTTCCTAACTAGCTTTGGAGTTAGAAATGAAAAAAATGCACCAAATGCACCATTTGGACCTTACCCCAAAAGCTCATGAGATGGAACATTCTGTTCCACATTTGGGTCCTCCAAAACTCACAACTTGGTCCTGCACTGTCTGTCTGTAAGAATATATCATCAGCAGCGTGTAACTTTCTGCTGCCAGAATAGCCAGACCTATGAGTAGGACGTACGTCAATGTAAACTGTGTGGGTCCAGGTCCCTTCTTGCTCTCCACCTCTCTGAAAGCCAGAGTACCAGCCTCTGTCCCTTGAGAGTAAACTCCAGGGGTGAGTGGCGGAAGACAGATAAAGGAACTGAAATCCCCCACAGTGACTCTGCCTCCAGAGTTCGGCCGTGGTTATTTATTCTGGATGCCCATGGGTCACATTTTGGAACAAATTTTAGCTTTGTTTTGCTCTACCTCTGAAAAGGCAGTCTAGGGAAGGAAACCAGAAAGGCCACCTATACTCAAGGAAAGCAATGAGCCACAGCCAAGGGACCTTGTGCACTGTTTGTAAACAGCAGCCTAAATGTCATCATCAATTATTCATCATTCAACAAAGCGAATGAGTAACCTCTTATGAAACCACTTAATTCTTACTCGAGATTTGGCCCAACGAGAGGAAAGCAGCAGGTGTTGGTCAAAAACTTGAGACTAAGAAAGCTCTAGACCAGGTCGCCACTCCTTGGCCTGCATGCCCCATTCCGGCTGCTGCCCGGTTTTGTCAGTGAAGTTGTGTAGACACAGCCACAGCCATTTCCACATGTTATCCACGGTAGCATTCACACCACAAGAGAGAACTGGACATGGCCTGCAAAGCCCAAAATATTTCCTATCTGGCCTTTTACCTGAAAAGTTTGCCAACTCCTGCTCTATACTCTCAGTCCTCAGAGTGCGGTTCATGGTCCAGGGCCGTCAGCCTCACCTGGGAGCTTATTAGAAATGCAGGATCCCAGGCTCCACTCCAAACTTACTAAAAATCTGCATTTTAACAAGGTCCCTAGGAGACTGGTGTGCACATTCAAGTTTGAGCAGTACAACTCTAATAATGCTCTGCTTCTCAAACTTGACTGTCTCATTATTGGTAATAAATAGCCAAGATATGGAAACAACCTAACTGTTCATCGGTGGATCAATGGATAAAGACGTTGTGATATACGTACATATAGGGGAGTATGATTTAGCCATAAAAAGGACAAACAAACAAAAACCCAAACTCATAGCAAAAGAGATCAAACTTGTAGTTACCAGAGGCAGGGGACGGGGGGAAGGAGGAATTGGGAGGAAGGTTTCCGAAAGGTACAAACTTCCAGTTGTAAGATAAATACTAGGAATGTGACGTACAGCATTATGAGCACAGCTAACACTGCTGTACACTATATAGGAAAGCTGTTAAAAGAGTAAATCCTGAGAGTTCTCATCACAAGCAAAAAATTTTTACTCTTTTTTTTTTATTGTACCTATATGAGATCATGGATGTTAACTAAACTTATTGTGTTCATCATGTCCCAGTATGTTTAAGTCAAACCATTATGCTACACAGCTTCACCATGTATAGTAATGTCTGTCAATTATAGCTCAATAAAGCTGGACCAAAAACAAACAAACAAACAAACCTTGGCTGCTTATGACATTCACCTTGGGAGTTGATTTTTAACTACTGATGGCCTAGGTCTGAGGTGACCCCAGGATGAAAAGTTTGCAGGAGCTTCCAACTCCTCCCAAGGTCACCCACAGAGCTCTCACTGTCATTAGACACTAAGATTGGACACTCAAATAAGCAAGCAATTGTTGGAGGAGGAGGCTTGGGAAGAGGGAAAGAGGAGGAGAGGAAGAACTATTTTTCTCTTCTATATCTTCCTCATTTCAAAAATATTCTCTCTGTACTTTCGAGTAATTTTTAATGGAAATCAGCAATTGCTTGGAACCAATGACAGGACTTCATTAGAACATGACTTACTACAGATGTATACAAACTGCTTTGCCAAACCATAGCTTACATTTTCAAAAGCCTAGAAGAACTAGTCAAATTCGTCCATAAACTCATAAATTCATTTTTATAACTAAACATCAAAATTAAGCAAAGTCTCTGTTTCTGTGGCCCTAAAGGACGCAACTTCCGCACCATCCTCCACTTGACTCTGCTCTGGGACATTCAGCTCATTAGTTTAATCCTTAACAAACCCCTGGTCAGAAACTCCATTAGTCACCATCAGTGCTGGGAACACCATAATATACCAAAGGCAGATGATCAGCCCCCTTTACCTTAGGCCACCAAGGACATGGAGTGAGGCACAGCCTTTGCCAATGCCAAGAGTCTTTGGTTATGGAATACAGGAAGTCAGTGTAAGGAGTGTCTATGCTGAAACTTAATTTTATTTACTAAGGAAGTCAATGTAAAACTGAAAAAAATAATTTGTCTATTAGAACGGGGCTGGGTTCCTGGTAATTTAGTCCAACTCTGGCCTCCAAAACCTAGTAGGAATTTCTTACACCTGTGGAGGAAGGTCTGAACAGAATGAGCTTGAGTTATTTCCCCATCACAGCTCAATAATTAGATTACTCAAATAATTCTGTGAGAGAGAGAGAGAGAGAGTGTGTGTGTGTGTGTGTGTGTGTGTATACACACACACATATATACTGGTCTTGAGCTAAGAAAAAGAAATCAGTCAATAATAAGAAACAACCTAACCAACCAAACAAGAAAATAGGAAAAAAAATTTAATGACACTCGGTGGTTAGGTGTTAAAGACAGAGAATAAAAATAATTCTAAATTCTCTAATATAAACAATGAAAAACTGAACACAGAAAAGAGAAGCAAAGGATAGTGATTCCAGGTAGGCAGCTTCCAAACATGGCTGCCAACAACAGCTCCTGTCTTTGTATGCTCACACTGCTCCTCAACCCAAGAGATGAAGTCCCTTCTAGGGATTGCCCTGGTCCCCAGCTTTGACCAAAAGCATGTAGCAAAAGAAAGCTGGGACTTCTGAACCTAGACCTTAGAAACTTTGGCTCCCTCCCTCTTGGAACCCTTAGTTTCCATGCCACCCTGCTGGAGAAAGCAGCCATATGAGGAACAGTGAGGCACCAGATAAGAGTGAAGGAGCCAACTCAGATGCCCAGCCATGACCAATCTATGAATGCAACTGCACGAGACACTCCAGGCGACCCCTCTAGAAGAGCCATCCACCTCGGCCCCAGGAGCCCCACAGAATCATGAGAAATAATAAGATATCTTCTACTCAAAGCCAGGAAGTTTTGGGGTGATGTGTTACACAGAGCACTGCTGTGGGTGAGCCATTCTATCTGCACGAAGAAAAATAAAACCCGCTCTCTTCCCTCTGGCAACTGGCCGACGCAGAGCCAAAAGGAACAGTAAATAACTCCAAAATCTCCTATGAGGAATCAATCGTTCCATAAATTCTTTTTCTTTTAAAGGAGTTGTGTTTATCCAAAACACCAAGAAAGATAATATTTAAAATAAAGACAAAATTTAATTTGCCAAGTTGCCAGAGCTTCTATCCAAATAATTGGGTAATGTCTTTTTTTTTTTCTAGCACCACTTCCCCAGACTTCTCCAAGCCCCAATCATTACCTTTTTTCCCCAGTTTCACTCACTCTTTTTTCTCTTGGTGTTGGGTTGTTTCTCTGGCTCATAAATGAGATTCTCTCAGAGGTGGTTTTGCTGTCATGCCCTCGGACTGCCTTTGCCCAGCTATGCTAGGGTCGAGAAAAATGACACCTCAAAATGCCGAGCTAAATACAATTTCTTTCTCTTTACCCATTTTCCACTATCTGCCTGTCCGGTCCTTGGGTTATTAATGGAACTGACATTCCCGTACAACTGAATGAGCGGGACCCATAGCCAGATAAGAAGGGAGCCGCTGACAGCAGCAGACGCCGCCCCAGAGACAGCAGATAAGCAGATGTGGCAGGGCTCTTAGTCTCATCTTGGGCCAGAGAAGAGCATCACAAAATGTACACAAAGAACTTGAACATTCCTAATGAACTCTTTTCCCATTAAAGTAAAAATCAATATATAAAACGGATTCCTTTTCACTATGTTGTACACCTGAAACTAACATAATACTGCGTGTCAAATATACTTCAATTCAAAATACCAGTTTTAAAAAAGTTTTTTAAGTGATTCTTTTTCTATCAAATCAAACTAAATTTCTAACATACCCAATTTGTATTTGGACCAAAAAAGAATAAACAGAGACATTAAATCTCTCCCACTCATCCCAAGAATAAAAGTAACAAATATTTCCCGTAATATTTAAAATGCAGCTCTCTGCTTTGGGCCTCTGGAATTTCATTCCAAAGCTCTCATGGCATTTTCCCAACTGCTTTCAAAGTCCTACAACCAACCAATCCCTCAGCCAAAAATAATAACTAATAGACTCTTAAGAACTAAACATTTTTACAGTTCTGTATTCAAACCATTAAGGGTTGCTGATATTGTTAAATTTTTTAAATACTTACTATTCCAACTTTCATCTTTTAATATAGTTCCATTTTTCCACATTGTTCAAATCAGTTCTATTTCTGGACACTAGCATAATTTTTTTCATCTATGGCACGGTCATACACTAGTTATCAAGACTCATTTATATTCTTGATGATCAACAGGGAACACAACGCTTAAGAAATCACCAAAAACCATACAGTGAGTATTACATGTATGTCCACTGACATGAGCTAGTGTTCATCACAAATGAAAATTCACATAAATTTCTAACTCCAATTTATGCAGATTTATTATTGAAACTCTGTATTTCAAGTTGGTAAGGAGTCTCTCCTCCATCAAGAAAAAAAAAATCAATACATTGCTCATAGGTGGAGAAACTAATTAAGGCACTGATTTATAATTGCTCAAACCAGTCTGTGATTAAACAGAGCTCGAGCATTAAAAGGATATCTTGTCATGCCAGGACACAAAGACACTATCAGAATCAACTGGAGTCACATCAGAATTCCCTAAAGGGAAAGCTTCGGGTTGGCCAGTATGGGGCAACTGTGCTAAAAAAAAAAAAAAAAAAGACAAACAATCAAACAAGTCAAATACATAAAATTCCCTGAATTTATCTAGACCCTTTAAAAAAAAATTGCTTTGTACTTCCTGAGAAGATGGCAGGGTAGGAGGAGCCTAAGTTTACTCCTCCCACTGAGAGACTAGATAACACCCACATCAGTGTAAATAACTCTGAAGATGGCCAGAAGACTAGCAGAACAGACTCTCCACAGCTAAATATAAAGAAAAGGCCACACTGCAGAGGGAGGAGGGGTGGAGACACCATTGGAAACTAAGTGGACCCGTGGGAATGTCTGCAGGGATAATGTGGCACACAGAGGGGAGAAAACCACACCCTCACACAAGAAACCCCAAGTAAGGGAAACCCACATTGAGAAGAGGAATCCCCAAAACATTTGGCTTTGAAAACCTGAGATGCATAATCTTTCAAGTTCTTCCAATCAGAAAGGCTTACCACCTAGAACTTGAAAAATCAGTAGGCTCAGCTCTGGGAGAGCTAGGCCAGCAAGAGGAAACTAAGTCCCCACCCTTAAAGAGACAGCACAACAGTCCACAGGGATACAGCAGAGAAGCAACAGTTTGGAAAACACATGGGATGTCCAGGAGGGAAATTAGCTTCCTAAACTCAGAGCATATGCTAGAGGGGCAGGGATCCTTGAGAGACTTCTCCATGAACAAAGGAACTGGCAAGTGTCATTTCTACCCCTGCCCTCCAGGCTAGATGCACAGAAACCTGTGGGAATCAGCAGAGAACCAGTAAGTGCTCCCTAACTTGCTAACAGCACACTCTGCCTCCTCATTCTGCTGCAGACATGCCCCGTCCAGCCAGGTCTCAGCGCCATGTCCCCTCCCACAGCAGACCGGCTCACGATCCTTGCTAACACCGTGTGCTTCTTCCCTACTTTCTACTGATGACAGACCCTATCCAATATGCCCTTGACCACAGCCCATCCAATGAGATGTCACAGGCCTGGCAGGGTGAAAGCAGCTCCAACAGGTACCACTACCTATCCAAAGTGACTCTTCCCCACAGAGAGGGGATGATAACCACACACACAGCATCCCAACTGCAGCCCCAACACTGGGTGGGAAGCAGACATTCGGTCTGACTGCAGGCCCCACCCACCAACAAAAGCTTCTCAGGGCCAGACTCATCAAAGGTGGGGGGAGGGGAGAGAGAGGAGGGGGGAGAGAAAGAGAGAGAGAGAATTCCAACAAAGTAAGAAATGAAAAAGGATAAATAACAACCACCAACACAGAAATATAAAGGATTGTAAGAGAATATTATATATAAAAAAAAAAACTGAAGCCAACCTAGAAGAAATAGTTAAATTCCTAGAAACCTATAACCCCCCAAAAATGAATCAGGAAGAAACAGAAAATTTGGACAGACCAATTACCAGCAATAAAATTAAAGCAGTAATCAAAAAATTCCAACAAACAAAATTCTAGGACCAGAGAAGCTTCACCTATTTATTCCACCCAACATTTAAAGAATTTTTAACACCTATCCTCAAAACTATTCCAAAAAAGAGAAAAGGAAGAAAAGCTTCCAAATTCATTCTAAGGCCATTACTACCCTGACACCAAAACCAGGTAAAAACACTACAAGAAAGGGGTGCCTGGGTGGCTCAGTCAGTTGAGCATCTGATTCGTGGTTTGGGTTCATGTCATGATCTCAGGGTTGTGGGGTGGAGCCTGTTTGGGATTCCCTCTCTCCCTCTGTCCTTCCTCTTCTCTAAAAATAAACAAATAAATAAAAACACTGCAAAAAAAAAAGAGAATTACAGGCCAATATCTCTGATGAACATAGATGTAAAAATCCTGAACAAAATATGAGTAAACTGAATCCTACAATATATTTAAAAAATGATTCACCACAAGAAAGTGGGATTTAGTCCTGGGTGCAAGGGTGGTTCAATATTCACAAATCAATCAATGTGATACATTGCATCAACCAGGGAAAGGATAAAAACCATATGATCATTTCAGCAGATACAGAAAAAGCATGTGACAAAGTACAACACCCATTCATGATTTTAAAAACCATCAACAAAGGGCACCTGGGGGGCTCAGTAGGTTAAGCATCTGCCTTTGGTTCAGGTCATGATCCCAGGGTCCTGGCTTCAAGCCCTGTGTTGGTCTCCCTGCTCAGTGGAGAGTCTGATTTGCCCTCTCTTCCTGCCCATTCCCCCTACTCATGCTCTCTCAACTCTCTCTCTCTCTTGCTTACTCCCATTCTATCTCAAATAGATAGATAAAATCTTAAAAAAAAATAAAACCTCAAAAAAGTAGGCTTAGAGGGAACATACCTCAATATAATAAAGGCCATATATGAAAAACCCACAGCTAATATCATGAGAAATGGTGAAAAACTGAGCACTTTTCTTCTAATATCAGGAAAAAGACAAGGATGTACACTTTTATTCAAAACAGTACCAGAAGTCCTAGCCATAGCAATCAGACAAGAAAAATAAAAGGCATCCAAATTGGTAATGAAGAAGTGGAACTTTCACTATTTATAAATGACATGAAACTACATAAAGAAAACCCTGGAGACTCCACCAAAAAACTACTGCAACTGATAAATGAATTCAGTAAGTTTGTAGGGTGCAAAATCAATATACAGAAATCTGCTGCATTTCTATAAACTAATAATGAAGCAGCAGAAACAGAAATTAAGAGAGTCCATTTACAACTGCACCAAAAATAAACTTAACCAAAGAAGTGAAAGACTTTTACTCTGAAAACTATAAAACACTGATGAAAAAAATAGAAGACAACACAACAAATGGAAAGATATTTCATGCTCATGGATTGGAAGACCAAATACTGTCAAAATGTCCATACCATTCAAAGCAATCTACAGATTTAATGCACTCCTTATTAAAATGCCAAAGGCATTTTTCACAGAACCATCCTAAAATTGGTAAGGAACCATGAAAGACCCTGAATAGCCAAAGCAATCTTGAAAAAGAAGAACAAAGCTGAAGGTATCACAATCCCAGATTTCAATATATACTACGAAGTTGTAGTAATCAATACAGTATGGTACTGACACAGAAAAAAATACAAAGATTGATGGAACAGTATAGAACACCCAGAAATAAACCCACATTTATGTGGTCAACTAATCTTTGACAAAGGAGGCAAAAATATGCAATGGGAAAAAGATGGTCTCTTCAACAAATGGTTGGAAATGGTGTTGGGAAATCTATCTGGACACCTACTTGGAGAAGAATGGAACTGGACCACTTTCTTACACCACACACAAAAATAAACTCAAAATGGATTAAGGACCTAAATTTAAGATCCAAAACCATAAAGATCCTAGAACACAGCACAGACAGTAACTTCTCTGACATCGGCCATAGCAACATTTTTTGGGCATATCCCCTCAGGCAAGGTAAACAAGAGAAAAAATAAAGTATTGGGATTACATCAAAATAAAAAGCTTCTGCACAGTGAAGGAAACAATCAACAAAACTAAAAGATAATCTACTGAATGGGAGAAGATATTTGCAAATGACATGTTCAATAAAAGGTTAGTATC
Organism: Mustela erminea; assembly: GCF_009829155.1. Lineage (NCBI taxonomy): Eukaryota > Metazoa > Chordata > Mammalia > Carnivora > Mustelidae > Mustela > Mustela erminea. The sequence continues at coordinate 17,709,964 of NC_045635.1, read as the reverse complement.
CAAAATATATAAAGAACCTGTACAACTCGGGACGCCTGGGTGGCTCAGTTGGTTAAGCAGCTGCCTTCAGCTCGGGTCATGATCCCAGCATCCTGGGATCAAGTCCCACATCGGGCTCCTTGCTTGGCAGGGAGCCTGCTTCTCCCTCTCCCTATGCCTCTGCCTGCCACTCTGTCTGCCTGTGCTCAATCTCGCTCCTCTCTCTCTGACAAATAAATAAATAAAATTTAAAAAAAAAAAAAAGAACCTGTACAACAGCAAAAAAACCAAAATAATCTAATTCAAAAATAGGCAGAGGACACAAACAGGCATTTCTCCGAAGAAGACATCCAGGTGGCCAACAGACACATGAAAAGATGTTCAACATCACTCATCATCACGGAAATGTAAATCAAAACTACAGTAAGATACTACCTCACACCTGTCAGAATAGCTAAAAACAACAAAGTAAGAAACAACAGGTGTTGGTGAAGATGTGGAGAAAAAGGAACACTCATGCTTGGCTTGTGGGAATGCAAACTGGTGCAGTGACCGTGGAAAACTGTACAGAGGTTCCTCAAAAAATTCAAAATACGGGCACACGGGTGGCTCAGTCAGTTAGGCCACAGACTCTTGATTTCAGCTTGGGTCATGATCATGATCTCAGGGTCTTGGAACTAAGCCCTGTGTCAGGCTCCTCATTCAGTACTGAGTCTGCTTCAGGAGTCTCTCTCTCCCTCTCTGCCTCTCCCACAATTTGCACACAATCTCTCTTATTCATAAATGAATGAATGAATGAATCTTTTTTAAAAACTCAAAAAAGAATCACTACAGTAGGATCCAGTAATTCTACTACTGTTCATTTACCCAAAAAATACAAAAATACTAATTTGAAAGGATATATGCACCCCTATATTTACTGCATTATTATTATTATTCACAATAGTCAAATTATGGAAGCAGTACAAGTGTACATCAACAGATGAATAAAGACGAGGTGGTACACATATACAGACACACACACACACACACACACACACAGTGGAATATTACTCAGTCATAAAAAAGAATAAAATCTTGCCATTTGCAACAACACAGATGGATCTAAAGAGTAGTATGTTAAGTAAAATAGGTCAGTCAGAGAGAGGGAAATACCATATCATTTCACTTATATGTAGAATGTAAGAAACAAAACAAAAAAAGACAAGCAAAAAACAGACTCTGAACTATAGAGAGCTCTGGTGGTCACCCGAGGGGAGGTAGGTGAGGGGATGGGTAAAACAGGTGAAGGGAATTAAGAGTTCACTTACAGCAATAAGCAGTGAGCACTGTATAGAATTCTATGAACCACTGCAATGCACACCTAAGACTAATAGAACACCATATGCTAACTATACCGCAATTAAAAAAAAAAAAAACTGCTTTGGCACCTTTGGAGATATTAAGGGACCGACTCATTATACAAATTAATAAAGACAGATGTTTTTGGTGTCTTTCAGCAGTTTACGTCAGTATAAACTATGCCTCGGCATATTTGAGTTGCTGATGAGAAGAAACCTTTTTTTTATAGAATTCCAGCTAATAAATGTGACAGAATCTGAAAATCACTCGTTGCAACACTTACTGAACTCACGTACCTAGGCAATATTATCAATGACCGTGAAAATAATTAGGACAGTGTTTTTCAGCCCTGGCTGCATATTTTTATCTCCTGAGGAGCTTGAAAAACTGCTGACACGCCGGGTAGTCTGGATGCCATTGGCCTGGGGAGCCACCTCAGCATCAGGGTTTTCCTAGGTGATCCTAAGACACAGTGGAGAAAAAAGGATTCCCACCTGAGGCGAAAGGTTGATGGGTGAGTGAAAATGGAAGGATCGGGCTGACAGTCCCCAAACCCACGGACCAGGCTTCTCGCGAGCAGCTTGGTTGGCTACAACAGGAAGCTGACAGCACCGCTCCCCCCGCCACGGCTTCCTGCCAGAAGAAAATCGAACCTGAATCTTCTCAAACCTCTAGATTCCACTAACAGGAAATGGAAAGGACAGAAGAACGCATTAAAAGAAAACACTAGGATACAATCAGCCAAATCAAGACTGCTAAAAACTCGACCAGACCAATGATACAATTTTTTCAAGAAATACATAATTCACAGATAAAACAGGAGTGGGAGCTCTTAACATTTTCGAAGCCTTGAAAGACGGACCTATGAACTGCAATATGTGTACTCCATTTGGATTGTGATGTGAATTGATATTTAAAAAAAAAAAAGAAACATTTTTTAGTTAATTACAGAAAACTATACACGGGCTACCCATGAACAAGGTATTGTTAATAAATATTGCTGGGTATGTTCACAGTTCTGCACTTAGTTAAAAATACTCATCTGGGGGAGACACATAATGAAATGTTTTTAGTAAAATGTCAAGGATTAGCTTTTGAATTCTCAAGCATAAAAACAGGTGGGATGTGGAGTGTATGACTTCAGAATGGCAAACACTGGTGAGACTGGTGGGGGTGGCCGAGGAGGACCTGGGGATTTGTTAGGTATACTCTGGGGCACATCAAAAAATTTAATAAAACATTTAAAATTTTTGAACTGAGTCAAAGTCACTAAAAGTCCACTCTGTACCTCCGTGCCAAAGAAAGCAATTGAACTGGCATCAGTTTTTCTTTCCCAACTTTAAGAGACTGTAATGGCACATCGCATTATTTGGTGAGGAGGGAATAAAAGGCAACTTGGGGGTAGAAAACAAAAATGTTATCTTACTAACACTGAGCATTTGTTCTCTGCCAGTCACTGTGCATACCTTACTTATCGAATCCTCCCAAGCACTCTGTGAAAATGGTAATATATTTGTTCTCATTTCACAGGTGAAGAAACCAAGGTCCTCAAAAGATGTGCATCTCGTCTATGTGTTTGCCAGAGCCGTGATCCTTGCTAAGGTCTGCCCAGTGGCCACAGAAGGGAGTGCCAGACCATGTCAGGTTCTAAGCTTCTAATAATCAACCAGCCAGCCATAGTTCTTCCCTTACAGGGGTCACTTCTGCTCAATAATTCTCTATTCTGGGGTAAAGTTTTCTAGTTATGAATAAACACTATGACGCTATTTCAAAAGCTCGGAGAAGACATGAAAGACTTCGCTATCGGAAATGTTTTTTAAGAAGCCTATTCTGTAATTCTCTTTCCAAGACTAAAAATGAGGAAATGGGTTAAAAAGGATGAACTTTACAACATGGGTGAACCTATAAACATTATATTGAGTGCAAGAAGCCAGATATAAGAGGTCACATATTCTATGATTCCATGGATATGAAATATATAGAACAGGTGAATCCATAGAGTGAAAGCAGAATGGTGGCTGTCTAGGGCTGGGGGAAAAGCAAGAGTGAGGAGGGACTGCTAATAGTATGAAGTTTTCTTTTGGGGTGACAGAAATCTTTGGGGACTGGAGAGCAGTGACGGTTGCACAGCACTATGTGAGTACTAAAAGCCACTGAACTGTAGACTTTAAAATGGTTACTTTTATGTTATGTGAATTTTACTTCAATTTGTTTTAAAAATTAAGAAAAAGAAGTATGAGAAGCTAGGGGAGGAAAGAACTATGAAACAGAAATGATAAAGATTTAAAAGTTGTTGGAAGACAGACTCAACAGGATTTGAGTATTTCCAGTTGGCTGGGAGGGAATATGAGATTTCTGGTTTGGGAGTCTGAAGAGTTGGCTGTACCCCCACGGAATGATGTAATGTGTACTGAGGATAACACGGGATCTTAGAAAGAATGGGAGCCCAGTGAATGTTCAGTATCATCAGGATTCTCTCTCTCTCTCTCTCTCTTTTTTTTTTTCAAATAACACTACAGGGGCGCCCGGGTGGCTCAGTTGGTTGAGCATCTGACTTTGGCTCCAGTCCTGATCTCGGGATCCTGGGATCAAGCCCTGTGTGTCAGTGGGGAGTCTGCTTCTCCTTCTCCCTCTCCCTCTCTCTCTGCTGTTCCCCCTGCTCATGCACTCTTTCTCTCTCTCTCTCTCTCTCTATCTCTCTCCCTCTCTCTCTCTCTAGTAAGTAAATAATCTTTTTTTTTTAAAGGACACTAGTAAAGCAAGGAATATCCAAATGCAATGTAACTGGGCTCTATCAAGTCACAGCTAAATCTGAGCAGGCAGAAAGGAGGAAGTCGATGAGAGTTCCAGGGAGTTGTTCAAAGGAGAACAACTGAACTAAAAATCTACTAGTTAGTGAATTACTTAGCACCCAGCAAAAGACCTGCCACAGAGCAGATTCTCCATGAATCAGTAGATCAGTCTAGAAGGAGTCTCCAAGGGATAAGCAAACATGTCGATTCCACCTCCATTTCGTAAGCATCCTCATTGACAATGCATAAAAACAATCCAAATCAAAGAACAGATTTCTCCCATTATGAATGATTTACAAGTGGAGACAGTAGTTGACACACTAACAGACCCGAGATTTTTAATGGCTTTTTAAGATCCCATTCTAAGCAATTCGTTTGGAACTTGGCAAAAGATTTACTTATGCACAAAATGTTTATCATAAGAATATCATTAACGGCACAAACTAACTACCCAACTATGGAGAACTTGTAAGTCATTTCATATACAGTCAATGGACAAAATAGTCAATAACAATGAAAACTCTTATAAAGACAATGTAATAATAGAATATTTATAATATAAAGGAGAAAAAAATCAAATTCATATCTATATCTATATCTATATCTATACCTATATATGGCATTATTCAAATCTACGGACAGGGAAAAAGCCAAAGAAAGTAGTAACATCAAGATGTTTGTGGTGGTTATGTTTGGATGATGAAACTAGCAATAATTTTTTTCTTTCTCCTTTTGCACTTTACTTCCAAGATTTTCTTCAATGAGCACAGATTTTTGTAACAAAAATAAATAAAGAGAAGGTCCAGAAATATGTATGTATGTATTTATATATATACATATATGTGTATATATATTTTTTAAAGCTGAGCCATGAACCAAAGGTAAATGGATTTAAGTAAGAATAAACATGAAGTTCTAGGATAAGGGTTTAAAAAAAGAAAAAAAAAGCCAAGTTTAGGGCTGGAGAACAGGGCCTAACAACAGTTTCTGGGGGGATTAAAAAAAAGACCTAGAAATTAACTGACTGCAAATTCGTTATGAGCGCACAGTGACATGGCTGAGGGGAAAAGATAGCCATAATATAAACTTTGGATTTTTTAACATAATTTGTATGCAAAACAAAGGCAGTAATAATATTCCCATTGTGCTGTGTGAGTTAGACTGTATCTAGAATATTGTGTTCGGCTTTGAACCTGAGTTTTAAAAAAAAGATGTTGAAACCTGGACAGCAGCCAGCAGGACGAAGCAAGAGAACCATAGCGCAGAGCAGTGATTCCCACACTGGCTGCATCAGAATCACCTGGAGGGCTTACTCAAATGCAGATTCGTGGGCCACCTCCCAGGGCTCCTGAGTCTACAGAACTGGAGTAGGACCAAGAATCTGCATTTCTAGAGACTTCCTAGGTGGTGCTGATGCTGCTGGTCTGTGGCCCACACTCGGAGAGATTCCCCCAGCAAGTATAGTTAAAAGCACAGCACAGCCTGCCAAGGACACAGTTCCAGGCCTTCGGCTGTATGACCCTGGGTAAGCCGGCTGGCACTCAACATGCTTTAGGTTCCTAAAACCTGTGAAGGAAAAAACTTTGGCCCACCTCATACAGATATTAGGGCGTTGAAGCAGCTAATACCTGTGGAGCATTTAGAACACGCAGCCTGGCATATAACATCTGGTAATTCCTGATGAACTCTAGAGTTCTGAAATAGAAACACATTCAACATCTTCAGACATCAGGAGGGCTTTCCCATGGAAGACTCATTCTGCATAGTTCCTGGGGACAGTCAGGGATTTGGGGGTTAGAATTGACGGAGAAGGAGGCTTTGGATCTCTGCCAATGAGGGCTTTTCAGCAGGCACAAGAGCAGTGGTGCAGACGGCTGGGCTGGGTTCTGACGGTCTAGGGTAAGGGTAAGACGGGCGTTTGATGAGTGTTAGCTTGTTCTAGTTACATGGGCTTCGGAGAAGGCAAGTGTCACCTGTGATCACCAACAGTTATCAAAGTGTTGGCGCAAGACCAACAGTGTCACTGAGAACTTAGCAGAAATGCAAATTCCGGGGCCCCACCTCAGAGCTCCGGACTCAGAAACTCTGGGGTGGGGCCTGGCAATCTGCATTTTAACAAGCCCTTCAGCTGGCGCTGATGCCCCTTAGGTGTGAGAACCAGTCACCTAGAGCATCACACAAAACAATACTTCCATGAGGCTCTAGAAGACCAAAACTCAATTAAACTCACTCTAATAAGGTATCAGGTATAATATGTCTTTGATAAACACATGCATCAAACTCCTCACATGAAACATTTGCTTCTGTGTTTAAAATACATAAAATAGGGGCACCTGGGTGGCTCAGTGGGTTAAGCCTCTGCCTTCAGCTCAGGTCATGATCTCAGGGTCCTGGGATCGAGTCCCGCATCAGGCTCTCTGCTAAGCAGGAAGCCTGCTTCCTCCTCTCTCTCTCTCTCTCTCTCTGCCTACCTCTCTGCCTACTTGTGATCTCTTTCTGTCAAATAATATAAATAAAATCTTTAAAAATAAATAAATAAAATAAAATACATAAAATATATATACTGCTGGCTACCAGAGCACAGGAGGGGCAGGAAGATGGGGGAAACCGGTGATGAAGGTTAAGAGTACACTTCCTGTCATGGGCGCCGAGCGGGGTAAATAGATTCGAGGCACCACTGTGGTCCACACCTGAAATTAATGTAACATGGTATGGTAACTACACTGGAATTCAAATCAAAAAACTTAATAAAAATAATACACCCAGAAAACATGTCACAAAAATAATGCTCAGTTTGTTCAAAACCGGAAGATCCAAACTCCACAAAGAAAAGCAGCGGGCCCTCCCACCCCGTCTCAGCAGGGACCGTTCACTCTTAACTGCCTTTCAGCAGATGCGGTGAGGAGAAGGGCAGCGCTGGGACCAGGAGCAGCGGGGCGCGGAAGGCCGGCAAGGATGGAGAGGATGCATACGCCAGGGTCTGCGCCCTAGTCTGAGGATCCCCAAGAGGAGACCCCAAGACAAGGACTCGAGCATGAGCAGTTCACTTCGCAAGTGAAAGAAACACCAAACACCAGGAAGGGACTGCGGAAGGCTGGCTGTCCGTAAAAGGCATCTTCTTGAGCCTTCGAGAGGTACTTCGCAGCGTGTGGTCTTACGTCGCCTACCTTCCTAACCCCGACGAAGAGCCCGACCCAGAAACACACACAGGGACCCTGACTTCCCATCTCTCTCTCCTTGCCAGCCAGTCTCGTCCGAAGCCTCGCCTCTGCCACAGGACAGCAGCTTAGAACAGCTGAATACACTGAGACGTTCTCGTGCCGCGGGGCCTCTTCTAAGTACTTTAAGTATATTAACTCCTGCATAAACAATGAGGTAGGTACTCCTCTCCCCATTTTACAGGTGTAAAAAGTGAGGGTCAGAGACCTTAAGTAACTTCCAAAGGGTCACGCAGCTAAAAAGGGCAGACACTGGCTCTGAGCTTAAAGAGTCTTTCTCCACAGTCTGTAGGCTTAATGACGTCTATGCTGTACTTCCTGTGGAGGCCACTTAGAGAGAGGGGACACAAGATTGAAAGCTACTCCCTTGGCCAGGATGTACCTGTGAGAGAAATGGGGAAACATGGCGGCAGAGAGATGGAGCCCGAGAGCGCCAGCTAGCTCAAGACGGCAGCAGGGCTGCACGTGTGAGCCAAGGTTCTACCGGAAGTGGCGAGGGATGCTGAGAGATGTTTACTTGCTGCTCTGTCAGTTCCTGCGTGTCTCTGGGGCAGCACTGGAGGAGAGGCAAGAACCCAGCATTCTGGAGCACATGCAAACGGCCTTGAATCTGGAACAGGGGAGGGCAGGAGACACTCTGACAAAGGTCTTGTCTTTTTTCCACAGACCAATTTAAAGAGAAAATGTGAAACGAAGCAAGAGTGAAGGTACCAAGGGAAGTGATAGCCGGGCGCAGAGCTGTTGAGAGCCACAAGGAGGAGCCAGAGGAAGTCTTACCCACAGGCTACAAGGGCAGAGGCACTGATAAAAAGGGCGATGCAGAGTGGGCCGTGCCCAAGTCAGGTGCCCCCACATGTGGGCTTGGGCTCCTTAGAATCTTCCTCCCCTACAGCGACAGGCAGGAGCACTTTGTCTCTCCACTGCATTAACGAAAATTTCTCCCCATCTGCGCAGCACCCATGTTCCTGCTATCCTCTCCCAGGACAGTGAAAGCCCTTGCAGAGAAAGGAAGCCACGGATCATCTTTGAATCTACAGCTCCTGCTCCAGCACCTGGCATGTCATTGGTTCTGGAAACGTCTGTGGAAGCGAACTTGCTGAAGTGCTGCGCACACAGACATGCAGTGAAATGTGTTGTCACCTTAAGGCCGGCAAGGATGGAGAGGATGCATACGCCAGGGTCTGCGCCCTAGTCTGAGGATCCCCAAGAGGAGACCCCAAGACAAGGACTCGAGCATGAGCAGTTCACTTCGCAAGTGAAAGAAACACCAAACACCAGGAAGGGACTGCGGAAGGCTGGCTGTCCGTAAAAGGCATCTTCTTGAGCCAGCTGACCATGTGAGCTAGTGGAGCTTAGCCGGCTGGGGAAACTGCAGGAGCCCTGCTGAACACATCCCTGAGGGAGGAGGGGGCATACACAGTAACTCCCATCAGTTATTGAGTGTGTTCATTCATGGGCCCTCTGTATGAGTGGCACAGAAGGTTCCAGTGGGAAGAGAAACCTCTTGGGCAAAGTGCAGGTGCCAGCAGCTGGAAGCCAGACAGATGTGCAATGAAATGGTAACAGCAAGGCAGTGGGCCTCCCGCCACCACCCCAGAGCTCAGCAGGTCTAGGGAGACCCAGGAATTTGCATTTCTAATGCATCTCTCACCTTTCTACCTGGAAGGACAAAGGTGAATCACCAAAGACAACTTTAGACCCTATCCACCTGGAGATAGCATGGGAGTAATCTATGTAACAGACTTCACTAACTAGCCTGTGTCTACCATTAGTTTCCTGTATATTTATCTTTCCATATCTGCTGCTCTTAGAAGTCCAAAACCACTTTCCTTTGTCATTTTTCTGCAAATTTTGTCTTCTTTGTTAAGAATGCTATACAAGCTGAGGTTTGAAGCCACCTCTTTGAGTTATTCATTTTTCTGAGTTTCTCTCATGTATGTATGAGATGTACACATTAATAAACTTCTGGTTGGGGCGCCTAGGTGGCTCAGTGGGTTAAAGCCTCTGCCTTTGGCTCAGGTCATGATCTCAGGGTCCTGGAATCGAGCCCCGCATCGGGCTCTCTGCTCGGTGGGGAGCCTGCTTCCTCCTCTCTCTCTCTCTCTGCCTGCCTCTCTGCCTACTTGTGATTTCTGTCTGTCAAGTAAATAAATAAAATCTTTGAGAAAAAATAAATAAACTTCTGGTTGATTTTCTCTTGTTAACCTATCTTTCATCACACAGGGCCCAGTCAAGTACTTAGAGGGGCAAAAGGAATGATTATTTTTCATCCCAAATAGAGACAAAGCCAAAGAGGTGAAATACAATTTTGTTTGGTCCTCTGCAGGAAAACTCTTCCCACCTTGCTCAAAGCCTATGTTGCATGCCTGTGGCAATAGGACCATGTAGCACACTCCCAGGAACCATGTGTACCTGCTGTGGCCAAGGTTAAGGCCACTCACAAGATCCTGAGGAGGCTGCCTTCCTAGCAGTTCCATCCAAGTCTTTCTCTCTAGGGGTGGCCAGGCAAACACAGATCCCAGAAGTAAAGAGGACAAACAAACAAATATTTCAGGAAGGACCCAGCTTTTGGATACAGAACTGAATCCAGCAGGGGACTAGCCCAATTCAGGAAGCTGTTCCTCCTGATCTCAAACAGAGCTCTCCAGCAGAACTCCTGCCACTAGGGCAGCCAAAGGCAGTGCTGCATCCCTTCCTGCCAGGCCTCAGAATCACTACGTAGTGACCTTGAGATCCTCCTACTCCATTCTGGAAAAGGCAAATCTTCCAGAAGACACCCCCCCAAATAATTTCCATCACCTTACACTCACCCCCCACCTGTGATAACCAAAAACATAACAGGCTTCCTGTCCTTTGCTGCTAGTTTACAGTAAAAGCATATGCTTGCAGGAAACAGAATCCTGAACAAAAATTGGTGCTTATTTCACAATACTAAATTTCCAGTTGAAACCTACGCTGTCAGTTTAGTGGTTTCTAAACCACTCGTGACCTCTTAGGAGATGAGCGGAGCAAGGCCAGGAGACTGAGACAACAGATTTACCCTTCCCCAGAGCAGAGGCAGCCCTGTTGATCTTTTTATGGTGATCACCCCTACTGAATAACACGACAGAATCACATCCCCACAGTTCCACCTTGAAACCAGGGTCACTGACACACAACCCAAGGTGTTAGGCCTCAAGTCACTGCGGCATCGGGGCCTTCCACATTCAGGAGGCCTGGCACTAGAGAACACTTAGGTCAGCACCCAATACAGGATCATTTGTTGCAGCCTAGAGCTTCGTGGTGAGGCAAAGAAAAGCCTCTCCCACTCGCAAATCGGAACATTTTCCCAGCTTTCCCAAGGGGTTGCCAAGTGACTCAGCACTGGCCCAGTGTGGGCACTATTATTGATGAGAAATCTTCCGCCTCGGTGATATACTGCATACAACACATGCCCAAAGAACAGTGCCAAGTCATACCAGGAAGAGCAGGCAAATTATTCACCTCCACTTTCAACACAGGCAAATCCTGTCTTAATGCAGAAGCTACTCAGTATCAGAAAGACAAAGCCCCTAAGATTGTCAGAGATTTCCATCTGAGATTCAAGGAATTAGTAGGCAGAAACTGTCCTTTCTTGTTGACTATTAAAAGGCAATCAAATTGAGGACAGCAGAGAAAAAGGGCAAGAAAAAAAATAATTTTTTCAAAAACAACCCCAGAGCCGAAAGCTGCATAAATGCCTTCAGCTTCCTAAATTCTGTCTTTGCGAGTCTATGAGCTCCGCCCAGAGGTCATTTCCAGAACTGCGTGTTCATTTAATTCAGAAAAAGAAAATCTGCATCTTCTGGGGTCCAGGGCCTGACATGCTTTGGGAAACTGGTGAAAATTCTCAGACAACATCCCCTCTTTCTTGCCTTTTGTTAAAGGAATGTCCCTGAACTCTGAAATACAGGATATTCAGGGAGCCTGGTGAGATCCAGGAGGAAAATTCTCTTTGATATTTGTACCTGTCAAGGAACTAGTTGAGTTCCTGGCAGGTTGAACTCAGCGCAAAGAAAGCAGTGTGTTCAAAGAGTTCTTTTAGAAGAAAAAATGACAGCTCTCACTGAAATAAAATATAAGACCGGAGAGCAACTCAGGGAGCAAACAGGAACATGTCTAATATTAGAAGAACTGAGAATAATGTGCCTTCAAGAAAGACCCATGCGCCACTTGCCTAGAAGACCCAACTGTAAGGTGCCCACCCCTTTACGCAAACTCAGACGATCTCCCCCTGAGGCAACCAGTCATACTTCCCAAAAACTGACTGCAGTCCCCAGAACATTCCTCTGGTGTCCGTCCTGTTCAGCACTTTCACACAGGCTTCATCACTCCACCCCAGCCTCCACATGGGTGACCCTCAGGCCACAAAGGGTCAGGCTAGGATCAAGAGGCCCAGTGCTCTGCACTCTCAACTGTGCAGTGCAAGACACGTTCTGTTCCAGATATCACAAGCTAGCCCAGCAAATAAATGAAGCCTTCAAAAAAACAACAATATGCTGGTGCCAAAAGTTTCATCTACCATCTGGAGAGTTTCTCATCCCAGCCCGCGTGCTCCTGCCTTCATCAGCTTGTGCCTTCCATGACTTAAGATGGCTTTGACAGATTCTCGAGGGGAAAAACATCCAACTTTCCCTTTGTCTTCTTCCAACACCTGCCACCCCCGGCCACCCAAGTTCTTCCTTCACTACGAACAGTGAACAGCCTTTTCATGTCTATTGACAAAAATATCTATGGCAATGTTCATCCCTCTCAGGAGTATTAAAGCTCTAGAAAATACCCTTGCTAAACCTCTGTACATTCTCATTTCAGTGAGGCTAAGCACTCCCAGAATGGTGCCCTCTTGGTTTTTTGTTGTTGTTGCTGTTGCTGTTGTTGTCGAACAGACTTGATTTTTTCGAGCAGTCATACGTTCACAGCAAAATTGAGATGAAAGCACAGCGATCTCCCATAAAACCCCTGAGCCCACATGTGCATAGCCTCCCCGTTAACAAACGCCCCCACCAGAGAGGTGCATTTGCTACAATCAATGAACCTGCACTGGTACAGCATCACCACCCGGAATTCAAAGTTTATATTAGGATTCACTCTTGGTGCTGCACATTTTGTGGGTCCGGATGCATGATGACTCCACGTATCCACCCCTATAGCATCAGGGAGGGTAGGTTCACTGCCCTCCCCTCTCCCCATTTCTCGACCATAGGGCAAAAAGATCTGTACTCAGCATGACTCAGGAGGACTCCAAGCAGTGTTCCCCAGGCGCCCCCCTCCCGAGCAATAACAATCAGCAGGGGGACTGGCTGAAGTCACAAACGTTCAACTGCACCATCTGTCCACTAAATCAGACCTTGCTGGGGATGCAGGAGGGATTCCCTACCCCCTCAAGCTCCATCGGTCTGAGTGTTCATTGTTTAAGCAGCACGGCTGCCAATACTTCTCTCACTGACTCCTTCGTCTTGTTACATGGGACCAGAAAATTGTACAAGGCCCACCAAGCGTCTACTTCTATTAGGCAACATTTTTGCATTCCTACACCATGGTCTACTACTGGTCTGTAAGTTCATAAGCGTGCCATTTAGATCATTTAGAGCAAAATGATGGGTTAGGAAAGTAGACCTGCTTGGTTGCAGGAAAGGACTTTCCCGAGGACATGTGCACACATCGTACACAGAGCAGAAGGACACACAGCCAGTATGGGGTTTTCTTCTTTGGGCCTTGAGGGCTCTTCTGCCAGCTGCTGCCCATGGTTCCCCACTGCTCTGCATTCTGCCACAGCCAATGACTGTTTGTGGCAAAATTCGCTGGGCAGTGGGCCATGTGGCTCTTAGAAACAGCAATGGAGAGAGAAGGAAAGGCTGAATTACAAGGTGTTTGAAATGCAGTTCGAGAAAGAAAAAAGTCAGATCTTATTTTCTCTTACCTCCTGGTGATGAAATCTATACATTCATCCCAAAACAGACACCTGACTCTGGGGTCATTCGGAGTCAAGAGCTCAGTCAATATAAAAATCAAGTACACAATACTGAGCATGAAAATCCATTACACGGAAAGTCGAATTTTTTTTTTTTTTAAATCAAAAGGACTCTTACCTTTTCCTTGGCTTTCCTTTTTGTCCCTGCATCCATCCACTCATTTTCTTTCTCCAGCATGTCAATAAAGGCCCAGCGAATACCCTCAATCAATTCCTCCATCTGCAAGAAAATACCCAGAGAGACAGGTCAAAACCAGGAAGATTCAGACAGGGTTTTCTAGGGCACAAGAAAGAGTTCAGTGCCAAATGTGGTGGGAAACAGCTTCCTTTCAGCTTGACTCCAAGCTCTGGCAATATTTCTTTCCCCAGGAAAATGTGGGTTTTTTCCCCATCACGAGAAGATAATTAACCATTCCTTTGCAGAGAACAATTTGATGGTCTAGTTGTAAAAGGATTGTATGTGGAAAGGAATCCACCATAGGTTATAACTGACCTTTCTCCATCTACTAAATTAAGCCATCCTTACCAAGGCGGCAACTAATTTCAATAGTTAAGGCTCTGGGAGAGACATGCGAAGGCATGGGCTGTGTGTTTCAGGTGGGAATTCCAGAAGCAAGTGAGTGAACAGTTGAAGGCGATACTGTTAACAGGCAAACAGGCAGGAAGAGCCAGCGCTCCAAGGGACTCCTTCCCAGTCTAAATCAGGCTTCTGTCAGGACCTAGTTTTCCCCAAACTGAGTGCCCGTGGTCACGCCAAATGCTTTGCTGTTCTCTGCAATCCTCTTGCTCTCCTCTCTACTCCCCTGCAGCTTACAAAAAGTCTTAGGTTATTTCAGACCTAAAATGGTAGGTCCGAAGGAGGCTTCTACAGGAAAGCAGTCTCCGGAAAGACCTGTTCCCAAGTGTTTCAACAGTGAGACCACATACCACAGCGATGGTATGTTTGCCCTGGCTTTTCTTCCCATGTTTATGGGCCAGCAGAGAGAACTAGGGAAGAGAGATGCTAACTCTTGCCTTCAGAGGCCCACGTAGAGGAGTCTGGGGAGGTCCTGCCTGTTTCTAGGGACAAATCTCCCAAAATGTCATTCTCTCACAGAGATGCATTGATTTTCTTGAACAGGATACTCAAGAAAGAATAAATACTAGGTTTGGCACCAGAATTAAATTGTTCCCTTAAGATTAGGGGGTTGAAAATCCATTTTTAGCATTAATTCTCGAAGGAAAGTTTAGATGTTTCCTTGGTTCTATAAGGAATTGTCGGCACAAAGCTCAAAATAATTTTTTTCTGTTTAATAAGTTTTCAGCTATGTTTTCAGTTCAATAACAGTTGTAAGGGAACCAGAACTGTAAATCAGTGGGCTGGGTTCCATCGTATGTAAATAAGAACAAACAGCAGATGGAAGGGGGTGCGGGGAACTTCACAGCTATTTTTTTCCAACTTAGTAAAAACATTAAGGGAACTCTCAACTTCAGTTTGGGGCATGACTGAAAACACGCAATGATAGAAGAGTTGTGGCCCTTTATAATCATGAAGTCAATGGTTCTCAAGCCTGGCGACACACTATCTCTGAGGGGAGCTTTCAACAATCCTGAAGGCGGCAAGGCGGGAGGCTGATGTCAGGGTTCCAGGGTGTAGCCTGGGCTGGGAGGTCCAAACGCCCCCCCCACACACACACCCCAGGTGATTCTACTGCATAGCCAGGGTGTGGCCTCACTGCTCCAGGGAAGCCACTTATTTTACAGATAAAGAAACAAAGAGTCAAGAGAGTCCGTGATCTGTTCCAGCTCTTGCAGCCAGGAAGGGTCAGAGCCAAGACTCAACCATGGAGCTGAATGACATCTGTGAGCTCAGAACTTCCCGGACCAACAGAGCTGTGCCTCACACATGAGAGGGAAAACGCCAGGGAAGTAAAAGGGAACCAACTGAGAGATGTACAAGTCACAATTTCAAACAAAGCCCGCACAAGGAGGATGTTAGAACGACAAGGAAATCTCCAGTGTCTAGAATTTTCGCCTGTTCAGTCATCAGCACCCTTCAGTCTTTGTGACCTCATGGCACGGCAACCCCCATCAGCCTGCCCATGACCTTCCCATAAGAACTGAAACAGTATCTTCCCAAGTTAACTAAGGAGTGGGCAGCCAGGGTGGGGAAAAAGTGGGGCAATTAATTTGAGAGAGACTCAGTGACCAAATCAATGGAAGCAGGTAATTAACCTTATGTGAGGAAGTGAGCAAAGGACTGGTCAGATTACTTCCCAGGTTTGAGGCATGGGCAACTAGGTGAATGCTCCTGCCATTTCCTAAGACCAGGGATGCTGGAAGAGAAAGAGGGCTGGGGACAAAAGCCTCACCTCGGTGGGATGAAGGGTGCACGGGCAATGGAGGCAGCAAGTCTGGACAACCTGGTCAAGGAGTCTGTCTACTCTCAGAGGGCAAGAATCCCTGACCCCTTCGAGGGTCCTTCTAGCTGGACTAAGAATCAAACTGACATAAGACAGGTTAATAGGAGAAAATCAAATTTAATAGAGTATGTAAGGGGAATCCCCATAGATGTGGAAATTCCAAAGACAGGCAAGATGAGGTACACTCGTCATTCTGAACTAAGGACAAAGGGGTCGGGGTTCTGGGACTTCAGAGGAAAGGGAGGCACTTCACAGGGCAATAAAAAGAGCAAGTGTTTGGTAATTAGATGTTTGTCCTGCCATGCAGATGAGTCATTCAAATAAAATCTATCTCTGCTAATAACCCTGACTCTGGGAAAGACTCCCATTTAGATTCTTCTCTCTGGTTAAGGGAAGGGCGAAAGCCCATAGGGTCTCAAGGGCCTTCAGCTCAGACTAATCTCCATGCCGATGCAGCCCATCTTGGGGCAGCCTGTCCTGGGTTTCTACACTATGAAAGACAGAAAGCAAAGATAAGGCAGAGGGAGATGTAGGGTTGAGAGAGGAGGCGGAGGGTTTGGGGTTTGGGGTTTATTGCTGCCGCTGCTGCTGTTGTGTTATTGACCATGTGAGAGATCTAACTGTGTTTAAGCGTCACTGGAAACCCTACAATGAGAAAACAACCAAAGTGATTTTAAAATGAGCCAAAGACATAAGTCAATCAGAGAAAGACAACCATCATCTGGTTTCACTCATACAGGACTATAGAAACAGTGCAGAGGATCACAAGGGAAGGGAGGGGAAATGGAATGAGATGTCATCAGAGAGGGAGACAAACCATGAGACTCTTAATTATGGGAAACAAACTGAGGGCTGTGGAAGGGGAGGTGGGGGGGGGATGGGGTAACTGGGGGATGGGCATTAAGGAGGGCACGTGATGTGCAACTGGGTGTTGTACACAACTGACGAACTATTGAACACTACATCTGAAACTAATGATGTACTGTGTGGACTAACTGAATTTAAATTTAAAAATAAAGAATAAACCCAAAACAAGCCAAAGACATTAACAGTCACCTCCCAAAAGAAGACATACACATGACAAGCATAGGAAACGGTACTTCCCATGATTGGTCACAGAAAAATGCCAACTGAAACAATGAGATACCACCACCCACCTATTAGAATGACCCAAACCCACAACTCTAACACCGCAAAATGCTGGTGAGGCTATGTAGCAACAGGAACTTCCATTCACAGCTGGTGGGATTGCAAAATAGCAGAGTCCCCCTGGAAAGCAGTCTGGCAGTTTCTTAGAAAACTAAACATAATCTTGCCCCAGGAACCAGCAGCCATGCTCTTGGTTATTTACCCTAAGTAAAGGAACTTACACCGACACAAACCCGGCCAAGGATGTTTAAAGAAGCTTTATTCATAATTGTGGCACCTTGGAAGACCCCAAGATGTGCTTCAGGAGGTGAGTGGCTAAACAAACTGTGGTACTTCCAGACAACGGAATATTATTCGGCCCTGAAAAGAAATGAGCTAGCAAGCCATGAGAAGACAGGAAGGAACCTTAAGTACCTATCACTACGGGAAAGAATCCAACCTGAAAAGGCTACACACTGTATGTTTCCAACAACAGAACACTGTGAAAAAGGCCAAACTACGGAGACAGTGAAAAGACTGGGTTGCCAGGGGGTGAAGGCAGAGCAATGAACACACAGAGCACAGAGGAGTTTTCAGGCAGTGAAACTACACTGTATGACAGCATAATGATGGATACAGGTCACTATGTTTTTGTTTTGTTTTTTCCCAAACCCACAGAACGTGTGACACCAAGAGTGAACCTTAAACTGTGGGACTTTGAGTGATATGTGTCAACGTACATTTGCCATTGGTTAAAAAAAAAAAAAAAAGTACCATTCCAGGGAACAATGCTGGTAACGGGGGAGATTCTGTATGTGTGGGGTCAGGGGGTGCATGAGAAATGTCTGCATCTTCCTCTCAGTTTTGTTATAATCATAAAACTGCTGTAAGATCATTTAAGTCTTTTTAAAAATTACCCCAAAACGTACTGACAGAAAGGATTCAGTGAAGAGGAAGAGACTGAACACACAGGAGCTGGGCCCGGAGAGGGCAAAGCGGGACAGGACCCGGAGAGTACATGAGGCAGGATTATGAGAGGAGGCTAAAATGATGGACAGGAAGGCAGAAGAATCTTTAGATTAGATGGTGGAAGACTGACAGTCTTCGTGCAATGGTGTCTTTTCCCCATGAAATAAGAGCAAGATCTTCGGCTAAAAGGGTGTTTCTTGGAAAAAAAAAAAAATCAATTTCTTCACATTCAGCTGTGTGCATCCTAACAAGGTGAACATACTGGTAGGAAGAGAGGTATTTACAGATGAGAACAAAGCGGGCAATGAAAGAGTTGCTCTCAGCACCCTGGCCAACATGTGGTGATACCGAAAGCACCTAAAGAATACATAAAAAGCTGAACATGTCCAAGGAAAATACCTGGAGTGAGGAGTATGAGAACTAGTCTGTTTCACTATGGTTTAAAATAAATGACTTAATCAAATAGAACAAAATAAACACTACCCAAGCCAAAGAGATCTTTGGCAAATACATGTATTTTGGAATTTCTGGACTTCTACAGAGTATCTTAAGTTCGTTTCACCTCTATTTGCTTCGGGGCATGCTTTGCCCCTATTTGCTTCGGGGCACTTTTATGAAGTATGTACCTATTATTAAACTGAGGCTAGGGCACCTGGGTGGCTCAGTCCATTAAGTAAGTGGCTGACTCTTGATTTCAGGTCAGGTCATGATCTCGGGGTCATGAGATCAAGCCCTGCTTCAGGCTCCCAGGTTCAGCGCGAGAGTCAGCTTAAGATTCTCTCTCCCTCTGTCCCTCCCCCCATTCCTAAAAAAATTAAATTAAATTAAATTAAATTAAATGACGCTGAGTGCTTCCAGATACTGCTCTCTAAGTACCTTGGTTTTGTAGGTCCCTCCCTTGCCATCCCTGGGCATTAAAATGGCTCTCGAAATCACTAACATTTTAAACATGTTCCATGGACGCTTAAAGCTCTCTACCCTGTTGATTTGCATTTCAAGTGGAAATCTCTTAAGACCTGTAGGGGCCAAAGACAGGCTGCTCCAAAATGTGCCAGTTTAACATACTGACATTTTAAATAAAAGTTACAATGGGGCATTGGGGTGGTTCAGTCAGTTAACCATTTGCCTTCAGCTTGGATGAATCCCAGGATCCTGGGATCAAGTCCCGCATTGGGCTCCCTACTCTGCAGGGACTCCGCTTCCCCCTCTCTCTCTGCCCCTCTCCCCAGCTTGTGCACACACATAACCTCTCTGTGTCAAATAAATAAAATCCTTTTTAAAAAAGTTACAAAAGAGCCTCCTCCATCCCCCTGAAGGCAGGAAATATATTTCCCAGGTGAAAATTGCCACCTCTATTCCAGGAGGTAAAGAGACAGCCTTATCACTGCAGATGGGAAATTTAGAGCCAAGAAGGCTGTATAAACAACGCTTATAACATGCTTGTTACTTTTTACTAATTTACTACCCCAGCCCAAATTCTGTCTAGAATTTCTTACTGTTGAAGCTCCCAAAGTTAAGTCTCCCTTGTCCTGTCAATTCCTCACAGATCTATCGTCTCCTTGTCTAAAAAGTATGAAAACTCACTGTTGATTTCTTTACATCCCAATTTCCTTAGAGAGCCTTGGTGCACATGTAATAAAACTTGGGATTGTTCTTCTGTTAATCTGACTCATTTAAATTTCATTCCTAGTCCAGCTAGAAGACCTTGAAGGACAGAGAAAGACAATTTCCTTCCTTTCAAGGGCATAAAGATTTCGGCCTATTGCCAAGATGCAGAATGACGAACAGCTGACTGTTGACTCCGGGAGCTTCCTTTCCTTCTCTCCCCTCTCCCCTCCCCCCACCACCACAGTCTTTCCTAAATCTCTACCTTGGTAACTCACTCTCTCTATGGCCCTCCCACAGATGTCAAAACCCAAGCCATCACCTCCCTCTTTGCTTTGCTGTGAGCCTCATCTGGCCCAGCCCTAGACCTCTCAGGTGCCATCATCCCCCCCCCACAGCACTCCCTCCCCCACCCCCCCACCCCCATCTCAGACCCCACTGCAGGGTTGTTTTGTTTTGTTTTGTTTTGCTTTTTACAGACTTTACAGATTTATTGTGTAACATTTTCTGTGAAACAGTGCTGAGCCACCCCAGCAGAGTTCTAGAACAAGTGAAATCTTTTATAGTGATTAATGTCATTGGTTGTCATGTCAATGCAAATAAAAGAAATAATGAGCTTAGCATGTCGGAACTAGGAAATCACTCAGCACTTCTGATTTTTATCTTTAGACTTCTCTACAGCATCACATAATAACATTGCCTTCAGTTAAGCCATGTTCCCTGCAGCACAAAAGCCTGCTAGAGTTTCAAAATAAGAAAAGAGAAAGAGTAATTCTTCACCAAGCCTTGACCTAACGACCCCACCAGGCAACATTTAACACTAATAGAAATCACTTAAGGTGGAAATCCTAAATTGAAGTTTCCCAAGGCAAAAAAAATTTTTTTAGACATAAAAATAAAAACACACTGAAATTAACTCAATTGTTTTTATGGTAAAGTATGCTACATTGAGAAGAAGGGCCCTCTAGGCAAAACAGCATTTTCCTAAGCATCTATTTATTTCAGATCTCAGGGATCCACACTGAAAATACAGTTCATTTGGGGCCCCTGGGTGGCTCAGTTGGTTAAGCATCTGACTCATGATTTCAGCTCAGGTCATGATCTTGGGGTCGTGAGACTGAGCCTTTGCACTGGTTTCTGCACTCTGTCTACTTGACATTCTTTCCCTCTGCCCCTCCCTTAGCACTCATACATGTGCATGCTTTCTCTTTATAATAAATAAACCACATCTTTTTTAAAAATAAAAGAAAATATACTTCATTCAGTTAGTCTATGGGCAGCTGTTTGCTCTTTTCCTCAACCAGTACTATTTAAGAGCAGCTCCACGGGTGCCTGGGTGGCTCCGTTGGTTAGGCAACTGCCTTCAGCTCAGGTCATGATCCTGGAGTTCCGGGATCGAGTCCCGCATCAGGCTCCCAGCTCCACGGGGAGTCTGCTTCTCCGTCTGACCTTCTTCCCTCTCCTGCTCTCTCTCACAGTCTCTCTCTCTCAAATAAATAAATGGAATCTTTAAAAAAAAAAAGTTTAAAAGTGGTTCCGTATTTCAATCTTTGCACTCCAGGATCTTGCCCATAATGTTCTCGATCAGACACTGGGGAGTTACACTTGCGTATGTGTGCACCTGCTACACTTCCATGGAAGATTTTCCTTTTAACAAGAGTCTTCTACCTTAGTAAAATTCAAGTTGTCTCACCTACTCCCTCTTTTGACCTCTCCTTACCATTTCCCCTGTTGCATGGACATAGAAACTTAGTGTTTTATATAAATGAGTCAAGATTGTTCTAGTAATGCACTTGAGGAAACGTATGCCACTACTGCTCGACGAAGGAGTGAATTCATCCCACTCTCAGCTGTAGTTTCCTTCAAAGCTGTGTCTCTAGCAATAAAAAAAAATCCTACATGGCCAACTCAGATCCTTCCTCATACCCATGAATCCCCCAAATGTAAGCCCATACTTTCAGTCCCTTCTCAGAGTTCCTATGAGGGTTATGATCAGAGCAATACAGGTGTGTGTTTAACTGCCATTTGCATATATTTGGTCTCCACAACAAAATCTATAAGCTTTGAAAATAGCAATCACAATTTAGATTCAATGAGATGATGGATATGTAAACGCAGGGATCACTGGCAAACCAAACCAAATAGGCCAATTTAGCACAAACATTATTTTGAGCCAAAAACAATCAAAATCCAGCAGATTCAGGAATAGCTCTTTACCTCCGGGTTAACTGCTTGATTATACCGAGAAGATAGCTATTCACAGAAATGCCTCTTTCTTATAAACTTAACTGCATAATAAAGCAACCTATGTCTTCCAAACATCTTCTCTAGGTTTGTGCTAATAGTCTTTGTCCTCTTCACATCCTGACTCCTCCCCTCTCCTGAGCTCAGATAAGCCTCCTGGTACCTCAAGGTCTTCAGAATTTCATGGCTGTGTGGATTCCCCATTCGTACAAAACTAAATTTGACTTTCTCCTGTTAATCTCTCTCATGTCAAGTGGATTCTTAGTCCAGCTAGAAGGGCCATGAAGGGGAAAGGAAATTCTTCCTCCCCAATGGTTGATGTAGTCAGCAAGACAAGGACTCACTAGACACGGCTCACACCAGACACAGCTACCGCAGAGAGATCCTTGCGACATCAAACAGTTAGCAGAAGGCAACATTTCTTACCATGTCGGTCTCCCAGAATCTCTTTTTGTGGAGTCTGACGGACTCTGGTAGAGTACTCTGGTTTCTGATCCATTTCCTCCCAAATATAGCCTTTGTTTTCCTTTGTGTCTTTTATGTCATTTTTCACACAAACTTTGTTGTGGGTTAATTTGCACATGAGGCAAAGGCTGCTGCTAAGGGACATCTTGGAAGATGAAGCCCTAACACTGGTAGGCACAGGTAGAGCCCTTAAAAGCTGTTAGAGTGCTCCCCACCTAATGCAAAGACTCCCGTATTAGGATACGTTGGTCACAGAATGGGTCAGACTGACACGATGTGATCTGCCAACCTCAAGAAAACTTCTGTGCAACAAGGCACCCTGTAAAACAACACGCATCCCTCCTGGGCATTAGAGTGGCTCCAAGAGACCCGAGGCTCAGCTGAAACTATAATGTGCGTTCAAGACAAACCTTGCTGCAGATTATGATTTTTCCTTTTGTCGTATTTTGTGTCCTAAGAGCTTGGTTTTGTGACCAGTGAGAATGTTCTCTTTGGCCTCCGCCACTCAGAGAGTGCACTTACCAGGGTGCACCTTGGTGGCCAGATAGACCAGGAATCTGAGTCTCAATCTCTCTCCGTGCAGCTGTGCCCTCTATCGGGGAAGTCTGTCATGACAGGTTCCAGCCCAGAGGAACCTCTGCTCTCTCAACCTTCGTTGCTTGTGCATGCAGGAAAGTCCCATTCCAGGAGCACCTGTCCCGTGTCACTGATGAGCAGGTCTGTACCTGGAGGAGGCGTCTCACGGTTTCATGAGGACTGGAGACACTGTTTCCACTACACCATCCTTACTGCCTATGCAAGGCACACTTTTGCTTTCTTAGATAAATTTTGGGAATAAACTATTGGATCATGGGGACTGCTCTCTTTGGATGCCTCTTAAATCTTCATTATGCCATTAAAAGGATTATTGTGGTTTGAGTGCTATTCACAGATCCTACTGGCCAATGGCCAGATGATGGCTCCTCCAAACTGGCTGTACTGAATAGAAAAATAAACGTTATAGAAAACTCTCAATTTGGGCGCCTGGGTGGCTCAGTGGGTTAAGCCGCTGCCTTCGGCTCAGGTCATGATCTCAGGGTCCTGGGATTGAGTCCCGCATCGGGCTCTATGCTCAGCAGGGAGCCTGCTTCCCTCTCTCTCTCTCTGCCTGCCTCTCCATCTACTTGTGATTTCTCTCTGTCAAATAAATAAATAAAATCTTTTAAAAAAAAAAAGAAAACTCTCAATTCTCTTATAAGTAAAATGGCTAGCCTTAAGGGAGACCTTGAAAAGATGAAAGAACAGAAATCAAGCTTAAGATTTAAAAATAAATGTCTACATCCAACTTAAGTTCCCCTTCTTAAAAATCTAGCCTCATCTGCCTGTTGTAACCTCCCTTTCCCTACAAGATTTACAGGAAGCATTCCAGCCTAATCTCTGGGCTCAAAGTACACAGGTTGCTGGTGTAAATGCTAAAAGCCAAGAAATGAACTTAACAAAAGCCTCTGAGACTGGCAATAAGGCTTTGCTCCTACCTTCCAGGGCTCTGCAGTCAGGCTCTGCCAGCATCAGGCATTCCTATGCAAGGTCCTTTGCTGGTGTATCCTAGACGTGACTCCCCCAACCCCAAAGAATTCATGTCCCTGGACAGCAGAAGAGCTTTTCAATTATAAAGTCCTTTTACCTCTGCTTTCAGAAGATGCTACCAAATTTAGAAAGGAATTAGAAAGACTAATGACTATTCACAAACCTTCACAGAGGAAGCAAGACCAAACTTCAACCCACCCCTCCTACTAACAGTCTGAGAAAGGCCAATATTCATCGGCCGAGGTTGAACTGTGTACCTGGAAAGAAGGCTTTTGTTAAAATGCTTTATACAGATTGACAAAGACATAAATCCCCCAATTCTCATTTTTAAAAAGATTTATTTATTTGAAAAAGAATGAGAGGGGAAAAAATGCGCATGGGGGGAGGCGAGGGCAGAAGAAGAGGGAAAGAATCCTCAAGGAGACTCCCTGCTGAGCACAGAGGCCCCCCCAACACAGGGCTTGCTAGATCCCACACCCCTGAGATCATGACCTGAGCCCAAACCAAGAGTCAGAAGCTTAACCAAATGAGCCGCCCAGGTGCCCCTCTTGATTCTCATTTTAGTTAAAAATTTCCTTAATATAAAAAAGTAAATTTAGTTTTAAAAAATGGACCCGTCCCTTGATTTCCAGGCTATGATCCAATTCTTTGGGGGATTAGAAAGAACTGCATGTTTTACAAATCTCTACAAAACCAGAAATGCAACTCTAGAAACAAGTCAAGGCCCACCCAGCTTTACCACTCCCCAAAACTCCCCTATTCTTCTCAGAATAGTTGTAGATATTATAAAAGATCAGGATATTGGAACAAAATTGTCCTGTATTTTTTTTTAAGGGCAAATTTTAAATAGCAGTTACTCTGAAAACTAGAGAAAAAAATTTGCATTCTTTTTTTGTCCCTTGAAATTATAAAACTTACCGTGTCTTTGAAATGTAAAAACACCCCATAATCACCTGAGACTAAGAAAAAAATGGATAAGGAGTCTTTTTAAAATACAAAGTGCAGGGCGCCTGGGTGGCTCAGTGGATTAAGCCGCTGCCTTCTGCTCGGGTCATGATCTCAGGGTCCTGGGATCAAGTCCCACGTCGGGCTCTCTGCTCAGTGGGGAGCCTGTTTCCCTCTCTCTCTCTGCCTGCCTCTCTGCCTGCTTGTGATCTCTCTCTGTCAAATAAATAAATAAAATCTTAAAAAAAAATACAAAGTGCAAAAAATAAATAAAATAAAATAAAATAAATAAAATACAAAGTGCTGGAAGGATTCTTGTGGCCAGATTCTAGCGCCCCTGATAACAAGCAGACACATTCCAAATCTCCACCCTGGAGAAAACTTGGAGACTTTCTGTGTACCTTTATGATGTAAATTATACCTCCACTGTCTCTACCTGTAAGAGCCATTCCTTGAAATACGAACTTTAGGAAGAGTTCTTCATCAGAAACAAAAAGAGAGAGGGAGATATCTGGAAATTGGGCTTTCAATGTTCTCTCTGATGAGGGAGCAGAAGGCTCACTGAAGCAAAGCCCAAGCTGACCTCCTGCAACCTCTCCCACCCCCACTCCTGGGTGGGACACGTGGGACATTCTTCCAGGAATCTCGCAACTATCTTAATATTCGTGCCTTACTAGAGGGGAAAACAGCCTTAACTTGACAATGGCAAAGCCTCCATTATCTTGTAGGGCCTCTTCAGCATATGAAAGTTCTTTTGAAACCTCTCTTTTCCTTACATCCCCCCAAAACTGGGTATATAAGGAGCCACTCCTCAAGACCCCAGCACAGCTCTGTCCGCCATGGCCCTGTCCTCGTGCTTTACTAAAACCATCATTTTGCACCAAAGAACCATCAAGAATTCTTTCTTGGTTCTCAGTTCCAGACCTCACCCCTCCAAACTTCACCTATATTCCAAAACCACATCATCTACAAAAGTATCAGTAAAAACAAAAACCAGGGGTGCCTGGGTGACTCAGTGAGTTAAAGCCTCTGCCTTCGGCTCAGGTCATGATCCCAGGGTTCTGGGATCGAGCCCTGCCTTGGGCTCTCTGCTCAGCAGGGAGCCTGCTTCCTCCTCTCTCTCTCTGCCTGCTTCTCTGCCCACTTGTAATCTCTGTCAAATAAATAAAATCTTAAAAAAAAGATTTGTTTGTATCTTGTCTGTGTATGTGTGTCCACATATGCCATTAATGCAAGACAGTCTCTCTACTTCTGGATGATTTTGCTAAAATTAACTTGTAAGAAAACTCTACGTAGTTGGTTTGAAGGCAAGCATTTATAAGGCTGGGCATCTAACACTCAGAAAGACAGAAACTAACCCAAGTGTTTTTCAAGTTCATGTGATGGGGGAAAAAATTCAGTATTAAAGCTTATTTAAGATTGTTGGTTTAATTAAATGGCCATATCTTCAGAGTTACCAGCATAAAATAGAAAACTTATCCTGCCTGCGTTTACTAAAAGTTGAACAATTTCATGTTTTCCCATTTACAACATTTACCAGGAAAAAAAACTTAATATAATGGTTGACTTTGTCTAATGCCTCATGAAGTTTGTTGGGTAATCTAAACAGAATTGTTCAGAACAACTCAATTAAATTGATGTAAATAAGACAAAAAGACTTGTAGACATATTTTTAAATAGCTTCCAAAAGCTACCGAAAGCTGTGGCAACCTGAAATTTTAAAGTTTTGGCAACTTAAGTAATAAGTTAAATTCATTTAACATCTAAATCATTTTCAAATAATATAAAATAATGAAGCCTTAACTACTAAACCTAGGTTTATCTAACTTTTGTCTTATGACAGAGAAACTAAAGATAAATTTGGGTTTGTTAATAAACATGTTTAGTGCCTTATTGAGAGACTATGCTGGGGCGCCTGGGTGGCTCAGTGGGTTAAAGCCTCTGCCTTCGGCTCAGGTCATGATCCCAGGGTCCTGGGATCGAGCCCCGCATCAGGCTGTCCGCTCGAACCTGCTTCCTCCTCTCTCCCTTTCTACCTGCCTTTCTGCCTACTTGTGATCTCTGTCTGTCAAATAAATAAATAAAATCTTAAAAAAAAAAGAAAGACTATGCTATAAAGAAGTGCATGTTCCTAGAAATTATAAAACTTATTCATAAATTTGTCGATCTAAAGACTACCAGTATAACAGTTCACAATTGCTTACTACTTAGTTTTCACTAGAAATTAAGACTTCTAAGAATTTCTAGGAATTCTAATAAATATTACTACTGGAGATAATAAGGGGCACAACTCTGTATACAAGGAAAATAAAATGTGTTTTTGGCAAGAAGTAGTATAAGGAAACAGAAATACATTTTTGTTGAGGGGAAAAAAATAATTTTGTCCTAAAGTGAGGCTGGTTATTTATTTATTTTTTAAAATATTTTTATTCATTTATTTGACAGGGAAAGACACAGCAGAAGAGCGAACACAAGCAGGGGGAGTAGGAGAGGAAGAAGCAGGCCTCCTGCCAAGCAGGGAGCCTGATGTGGGGCTCCATCCCAGGACCCTGGGATCATGACCTGAGCCAAAGGCAGACGCTTAAAGCCTGAACCACCCAGGCGCCCTTAGGCTGCTTATTTAAAGAGGGAAAGTAAGATAAAATCTGAATATAAAGAAGAAAACTGTAAAAGGTTAACCGGGGAAAAAAATCTTTGGAAAAACATTTTTTGTGTGGTTGGTACTGACTAAGATTAGGATAAATTTAAGTAAGTAAATGGGTTAATATCAAGAATAAACTGGTGTAAAATTAAAATTTTGTCTTTGTTAAAAGGACAAAGTTCTCCTGAACTACTGGTCTCCTCTTAAAAAGAAACTATAAACCAAACTTTTTCTTTGCCTTTAAAGTTATCTGCCTAGAAGCACCTGGGTGGTTCAGCTTGTTGAGCAACTGCCTTCGGATCAGGTCATGATCCTGGAATTTCTACAGCCAGTCCCCATCAGGCTCCCTGCTCAGTGGAAAGTCGGCTTCTCCCTCTGACCCTCTCTGGTCTCATGTGCTCTCTCTCTCTCTCTCAAATAATAAAATCTTTTAAAAAAATAAAGTTATCTGCCTAGAGAACTAGCATTATGTGTTTTGTCAAAATAATTACCCTTGTTTATCAAGCCTTTGATTACTTAAGAAAACTGAGTCTTATTGTATAAAGAGCTAAATTTTGCCCACAACTGCATGACATTCTGCATTTGTCTTTGAAGTCTTTTTATTGTCACTTTGGTTAAATGGATAATTATATATTGTTTCATAATAATCTGTGATCCTATTTAATCAAATGTACATACACACTTGAATATTTTTTGACATGCTTTCCAAAATCAAATTCTAAAATAAAGTCTTTTGGCCACAATCTGAGGTGTAACACAGACCCCATGGAACATTTCAAAGATTTTGTGAGACATTTAACTGATCAGGCTTATCTGACATGTTAAATTACAGGAGAAGCATTGTCAAATAAGTGGTACTAAACCCTCTTGGATTTTATTTGTGTAGATGTGTTATTAAGTGGTCTAAAAATGGTATGCAAACTCATAGAAATCCGATGTCCTGGTATGTTATTATCTTAAAGTGTTGTGTGTCACAGACGTAACCAAATTTCCTTGTCAACTGCATTGTAATGAACTCTAACCAGATCTCGGACCACGGACATTTTTCTACCTTATCATTTAGTTACTGATTTATTCTAATGCTGTTACAAGGTAACAAATGTACAATAAATGCACAAATGTACCTCATCTTCACTGAGACTCATAAAAAGAAGTCTGAGGACAAGTTTCTGATAAGCTTAAAATCATAAAACTTACCTATGTAAAAATTTCCAGAGCTAATGGAAAAACTGGATTCAAGCAGAACCTTAATGTAATGAGGAGGGTAACTAGTTTTTTATGCATTTGTTTAAAACACTGCGGACTTTTGGTGGGGATCCTGGGGCCAAATCATTCATAGACGACCTGCTTCTGGGTTGGGGTTTCACACGAAGCAGAGCAACTCCCTCACTGTGGTCTGTTGAAAGTCAGCCCTCGACACAAGCGCTTGTTAAATAAATAAATAAATAAATAAATAAATAAATAAATAAAACCAGTTCTTAAAAAAAGTAAAATAAAAAATAAAACATTGCTGATTTTTTTAAAATGCTTTGTTTCTATAGATTTAAGGAAACTTTTCTCTTAAGCTAACTTACAACAGTTCGTCTGTGAGCATTTTGTCAACAAAATGAAACACTTCGCTTTTTCTCCTTATCTGAGCCCTCCAGAATTCAGAAGCCCAGGGAGTATTATTCTATTTTCATGGCAACATATATGCATAAGTTCAATAAGAATTCTTCTCCTTGGGGCACCTGGGTGGCTCAGTGGGTTAAGTCCCTGACTTCGGCTCAGGTCATGATCCCAGGGTCCTGGGATGGAGCCCCGCATCGGGCTCTCTGCTCAGCGGGGAGCCTGCTTCCCTTCCTCTCTCTCTGCCTGCCTCTCTGCCTACTTGTGATCTCTGTCTGTCAAATAAATAAATAAAATCTTTAAAAAAAAAAAAGAATCCTTCTCCTTATGACATGACATAACTGGAAACACTGGTTATATTATCCAGGCTTTGACTGGAATGTCATATTTGAGAGAGAAATGCACAGACTCAGATATGACCAGACAGCTTTAAGGAACTAAGGTTGACTTTATTGAATCAATAAAGCCCCTTGGGAAATGACAGCCTACTATCTAGCTTACTAGGTGAATAAAGAAGGTCATTTTCCAGCAGTTACAAAAACCTCAAGATATTGGGGGGAACCTCAGGAAAAGAGGAATTAACCCAAATCTACAGGCAAAGTCTTATGGCAAGTATTTGGCTTGGCTTCTGGCCTCAAAAGGCTGTTAAAAGTTCAATGTAGAGACTCCTTATAAAAAGTTGCAGCAAAGCAAGTTTAAAAAAAAAGAAAGAAAGAAAAGGAGAGGAAAATAAGCCTTGGCCATACCTGGTGGCTGAGTAATTCCAGACATCCAGAGCCCTGAAGACAAGGGGTAACACCACAAAATGCAGACTCATTTTCTACTCCACCTGCACTGGCCAAGCAGCTGCTAAGCACATGGGCTGCATCTCCCGATACCTGGCAAACAAATGCAATACTGCCTCCAGAAGTAAGTCTTTCTCTGAAATGCCCACAAGTACATTTGGGGAGAAGCTTCCAGAGCAAGTCAAGAAGCACCTGTCCGTCTAGGAGACTGGAGAGACTGCATGAAAGGATCTGGATGCCAGGAAGGAGGCAATGGTTCAGGCAGAAGAAGTGGCTGCTAAGACTGCTGGGAAGCTGGAGAAACAAGAGAAGTTCTACATGAAAAAAGCAAGTAGCAGCTGGCAGCGAGCACTCTCATGTCTTCAGAAAACAGCAGCAGTACCCCTGAGGAGAAAACAGCAGCAGTACCGCCGAGGAGACAGGCGAAAGGCCCAAAAGAAAGCAAAGGCCAAAGGCCTGAAAGGCTCCTCAGGACAAAGAAATGGAAATCCCAGCTGCCTCTGTCTCCTCCAAACCCAAGAAAAAGAAATCTGTTCCCAAGGAGGAGATGGTTAGTGGTGATCTTGAAGAGAAGGCTGGCAGTGGAAGTCTTCCCAAGAGGAAGAACTCTTTCCCTGAAGAGGAACCAGTTAATGATCCTGAAGAGGCAGGAAGCAGGAGGGTCCCCAGAAAAAAAGATTCTCTTTCAAAGAGGAGTTGCTCAGCAGCAGATCTGATGAGGCTGCTGGCAGCAAGAGCAGCAGCTCCAAGAAAAAAAAAAAAAAAAAGAAAGTTCCAGAAGCTATCCTGGGAAGATCAGAATGAACACTTCCCTGGTGGGGACATAATCCACGGTGACATTTCCCAATCCAATCCATCTCTTAGAGCCCAATAAAAATGAATTCACAAGAAAAAATGATAATAAAATTTAAAAGTCCTGGGGCACCTGGGTGGCTCTGTCATTTAACTTTCAACTCTTGATATCATCTCAGGTCATGATCTTAGGGTCACAGGATCCAGCCCTGCACTGGGCTCTGCATGGGGCTTAGAATCTGCTTAAGATTCTCTCTCTCTCCCCCCTTGGCCCCTCCCCTCCTAAAAAAAAAAAGTCATAGGATCAACTGCTATTCTTGCTGCACTTATGTAAATGATCAGGCTAAGGTTTTTTGAAGCTAGGTTTTTCACAAATAAATATTAATTAGGCTATCTTTGATAAACATGAGGGTAATTATACAGAGAAAATATGTTTCAGTAATACTTTTGAATAAATATTAAATCCTAATACTAATCATTATAAACTCACCTAGATACTAATTCTTCCTAGTTTCCTCCAATGCCTGGCTACAACTCTCCAAAATAATGTTTTCCATGCTTCTCCCATCTTTGTGAGTTGAATTCATTTGAAAACTAAAATTGCCCTCTCTCCTAAAACCCTGCCAACAAGTAGGAATGATTTGATGCAAACTTCAGAGAAACCTCCAAAATCTCACACATAGGCAACCTTCGCACCTGTTGCTCTGTGGGCCTTTCAAAAAGATCACCACAGATATTCAAGCTACAGACTAGAAAAATCAGACTATCACTGCCTGCTCTCACTCTAAAGATGCTTCAAGCTTGACATCTAGAAATCATCTCAACTACCTATCCTCAGACTCAAAGTGATTTTTAATTTGATCCAATCATTAATCATTGTCTTTGTATCCATACAAATGCCTCTCGTTTAATATCTGAATGGCTGGAACCATGGGCCTAACTTTGAGAACACAGCTGTATCACCGTCTCCTAAAATGAGTTTAATTTAACTGACCTGTTGTCAGGCATACGAGACCGGTTCAACAAGATGGAACAACCTACCAACTCAAATTTTACTGTGTGAAACTTAAGGGAAGTTTTAGAGGAGGAAACTGTAGGGGCCAAGGCAGGCTGCCCCAAGATGGCCCACTCTGGCAAGGACATTATTTTGAATCACAAGCCATCAAAACCTAGCACAAACAGGGAAAGCTCTTTACCTCCCCCTCAACTGTCTGCTTAAACCAAGAAGACAGCTGTTTACAGAGATCCCCCTTTATCTAAGAAACTTACCTGCATAATGGGGCAACCTTTGTTATCTAAACATCTCTCACCTGCCACCAAATGGTCTCCCTTTCCTTTATACCCTCAGACCCCCACCCCCATTCCTGAGCCCATACAAGCCTCACATTACTTGACTGTCTTTGGGTTTTCATGGCTTTATGGATTCCCCCTACCTATGAAAATAAATTTGATTTGTTGCTGTGAACCTATCTCCTATCAATTTGATTCTTAGTCCAACAAGAAAGGCCTTAAAGGGCAGAGGAAATTCTTGCTCCCTTATATAAGTAAACTTAAGTGTTCTACCAATTTTAAATTGTTAGTTTTATGATTTCATAGCTCATGTGATATGATTTTTCAGACATGATTTCATATCTCATAAAACATATAGCAGATGTTCAATAAATACAAGTTGATTTGTGCTTTTCAAGCCTCTGGTGGCATCTAGCAAAGAAATGAAATTGAATCTGAGAAATTGAATCAACTATCTTTCATATATGCTAATGTATAACAGCTCTTCAAGCAGTTATTCAAAAACAGACTAATGGAAGTCAAATGACTTGGTAAGTTAGCCCAGTCCGTTCTGACAGGGATGATGCTAAATGGTACAGGACAGATGGCTAAAAATGGCTTAAAAGATACATACTGTGCATCTGGTAGAAATAATCATGGGCTGCTACAGTTCTTAAAAAAAAAAAGAAAGAAAAAGAAAAAAACCTTTAAGTTTGTGCGCATTAATCTTTTTTTTTTATTGTGGGCATTAATCTTAAAATGATATAATTTTAAGAAAATTCTTAAAGCCATAATGTTGAATAGGTTTTGTTTTAATGTGGATTTAGAAATGGTAAGTAGTATCTCACTTAATAAGATAGATTCAAAAGTCTCCGGTCTCCCCACTGGAGCAAAGCAGGACAGGTTCCCTTCAGCTGTTATCACTAGATTAGTGAATGTGAAAAATGGAAATCATTATCAATAATTTATGTTGTTAACCCTATAAGAAACCGGCTGAGGGAGGTTTCTAAAACTTCTCTTTCTGGTAATTGTCACCTGACTAAAAACAGACACATTATATAAATCAATGTACTAATAAGTATTAAATATTTGTTATTTATACCCTAACTATTTATTAAAAGGAGTCTGAATTGGCTGGTAAAAACGGAATAATGGCATGAAAGTAAGAAGTAAAGAAGAGACCCATATTGAAATGGGAGAAGGGGTTAAGCCAGAAAAACGAAGGATAGCTAGAAAATGCTGAAGTTTCTAGAAGCCAAGCAAGCTAATAAAACAAATCATACCAGTTTGTTGGGATTAACAAACTTGCATAGTTATTAAATATGTTGGCAAAAGAAAAAAGATTATTAAGTTATTTGGGTCACAGACATGCTATAAAGCGTGTTGGCCAGTGGTGTAAGAGTTCTGCACATCCTTTTATGAAAAACCTTAAGACTTGGGTGGAGATAA
This sequence comes from Mustela erminea, assembly GCF_009829155.1. NCBI lineage: Eukaryota > Metazoa > Chordata > Mammalia > Carnivora > Mustelidae > Mustela > Mustela erminea. The sequence goes on along the minus strand of NC_045635.1, from coordinate 17,676,777 downwards.
TAAGGAGTAAGATCTTATTTACTGGGTATAAACAGAAAGACTGTGTTCAAATTTTGTAACTTGTCTTTTCCAGTTTTCTACTTCCTGCTCTAAGAGGGAATGAAGCAGAGACCAGAATAATATTTAGAAATCAACCAGTCTCGTGAGGCCTAGCCCTTGGCTGTGGGTAAATTTCCCTGAGCAAGTAACTGCCTGGTCACTTCTAAAATTCAGCTCTGTTGGAAGGTGTAAATGTTTTTTTTTACAGTGAATGAATTTTTAGTACAGGGTCTTCTCAGTCCACAGGCCTGATCAGATCTGATCAACAAGACTATGGCCCATAATGTGGGACAAAGGCAACACAGTCCGATGTTATCCAAGACCAACAAGAAAGATGAGCCAAACATGTCATGGTTGAAGCAACACGCTCAAAGCCAGAAGTGAGGGTAGTGTCCACACTTTTTTCAAAAGAATTCCCTATGAGCTATCTAAATTACTTGTTTTGCCGGATTTCATTTTGCCAAAGGTTCCTTAAAAAAAACTGTCGGGACTAGGGTTAGATAATGACCTTTGTTGTAACAAGATTTAGCCCACAGGGAGTTGTGAAACCTGGATCTATTCTAGGAATTATATTTGGCTCCTTGAGCTGTTTCCTGAGACTCTCCTGTGGGCCAGATTTAGCATTAAATGATGGGGCAGGTTCCGGAGTGTGGCCAGGACACTAGTATTAAAAGGACCTTTTCCCAAGTGAAGGCTACTATAGTGGGTATGTGTGGAGGATAAGGAACAGCAGTAACCTTCAGGTACCTCCCTCCCTCTCACTCTTCTGAAGAGAAATTAGAAAGAAGAGATTTCAGGGCAGGAGAGCTGCCACGGTCTATGCCAGCACTTTGATGGTAAGAATTCTCTCATTAGGATTCATCTTCGGCATGTCACGTAGCAGTAACAGTAGCTAACAAGCACCGGGCACTTACCTGCACACCAGGCATCGTGCTAAGTCTTCTATGTGGATTACCTCGCTCGTCCTCCCCACAAACCTCAAGGAATCTTTGTTTCCCTTATCTGTGACTCACTCTAATGGTGGCTTTAATTCTAGACCCTTCCTTTGTTCACGCCCTCTGCTGTGTGACTGCGCTGTTCTTCTCACTAAAAACACAGGCTCTGTTTCACCAGTCTGTCAATCTGGACCAGCCCTATGGCTTGCTTTGGCCAACAGAATGCAGACCTGACATTGTGCCAGTTCTGCGCCTGGGCCACAGGAGGCCTCACGTGGTCCTGCCTGGCCACAGTTGCACCCCTGCCATCGCTATGAGAACACACCCAGGCGAGCCAGCTGAAGGAAGTGAGCCATCCCGATCCCCGCTGCCAAAGCCAGCCTAGACCCGCCAAACCCCAGACGTTTGAGAAGCCCAGCCAAAGTAACCAGAGCTGCCCAGGGGCCCACCGACTGACTCCGCACGCATCTGCAATAACTGCTCATTGGGGAAGGCCCCTGAGGTTTAGCGATTGATCGTTGCACAGCGTCACCATAGCAGCAGAAACTGGTGCACCATTTATAAACCGGAAGACAGAGGCACAAAGATGGCAACTAACCCCAACTAGTAAGAGTATAGCTGGGCTCTGAGATGCTAAAGCAACTTTGCAGGAAACTGGATGTAATTTCTATACAAGGCCAATATTTTAGAACTATATTAAAAAGCCATTGGAAACTCAAATCACTTTGGTTTGCCTTCGTTCAGACAGGTCTTCCGCAAAGAACCAAAGAAACTGATCTTGACATGATGGCTAATAGCCCTGACCAGACAAACAGAAATGGACATGGTGGTCAGAGAGGACAGCCTCGCTTTCCAAGACTTGTGTTGAAGGGAACTTTATCTGTATCTGTGCAACGGCTGGACTGAGAGCAGCCCTCGTGAGTTAGCAGCAACGGCTATGGACGAAGAACCCCTCAGTATAAGGGCGTTGCTACAATGTGCAACACTGACTTTCATGTGACTTCTGCCACCAACATTAGAGTTACATCTCATTTATTCAACCACTGAGAGAAATGGTGAGCAGGGGACTGGAGAACTTCAATATTAATGGCAGCACATCAATTCAATTATCTTGGCTCACTAATGAGGTGAACTCCTAGTGTATGGAAGTTGCAAGTTCAAATTCCACCACTGCAATTGGACCCATGAGGGTACTTAAGCCTCTGGCACCAGCTGCAGCAGTATGGGCTGGTAGGAGAAACCTGTTTTGGGGATAAACATTACTATCGGAATTGATCACACAGAGCAGCTCAGAAAATCGGAAGATACTGTAGGTCATCTACAGCATTACTTGGGGACATGAACAATGTCTTTACCAAAAAGGGAAAAAGAAATAAGTCCCTAGAGTGCCGGTGAAATTATTGAATTGTTTTACACAGGAAATAAAGTCTTAATTCCTCACTTAATAAGGTCTAAACTCGAAGCATAATAAAAGATTCATTCCTCTTTAACTAGACTAACCTGCATACAGAATATTTTCATGTATAAGTATTATGTATGTTTTAACAATGTAGTAATGTTTTAAATGTTTTTAAAATTTAGTAATTCTTTTGTGTTTTTTGTTGTTGGTTTTTTCTTTAGAACTATTTATTTATTTATTTGTTTGTTTAACAGAGAGAGACATAGCGAGAGAGGAGACACAAGCAGGGGGAGTGAGAGAGGGAGAAGCAGGGTTCCCACCAACCAGGGAGCCCGATGCAGGGCTTGATCCCAGGATCCTGGGATCATGACGTGAGCAGAAAGCAGACGCTTAACGAGTGAGCCACTCAGGTGCCCCCAAAATTTAGTAAGTGACTTTAGCTTTGATTTGAGAATTGACCAAGACTCTTTTCTTGACCAAATCATAGTCGGGTTCCTCTAAGCCCTCTTCTTGACTAGGCCTTGACCTTGGCCCCCATCCTGTCCTTGCCAAGCCTGTGTAGCCCAGTGTTAGCAATAGTCCCAGTCAGTCGGTCACTCGTCTAGAGAGAATCCCCTACCCTTGGTATCAGAGCATCCTCTGTATCTAATCAAATCCCTCCTCCCCCACCCTTGCTATCTGATCACACCAGCCTGCCTTCAGCAAAAGCCCCCTCACCTCTGAGGTCTCATCCTAGCAGTTTTCCATCCACTGACTCCACAGCTCTCTTTGTTGGACATAAGTCCCCATTGGTCTTTCCTCTATTCAGAGTTGAGCCCAATCTCTCTCACCTACTGTGATTAGTCCTTGCATTTTCTACAACAGTACTGAATAAATTCTTCTTCACCATTTAAAAAAGTATAAAAAACAATTTTTTTCTTTAACAGGGTTCACTCTGTAACAATAGAAAATACGCAGTACCAACAAAAACGTGCCTACTGGTATTGGTAGAGCAGAGATACATGAATAAAGATAAGTAGAGTTTGGGGACACAGTGACTGAAATGAAATGAAGTGACATGGTTTCAGGCCAGAAGAACTTAGCACAGCCAAAATGTTCAAATGTGAAACTAACTTCACTGAATTTTCTAGAAACTACAGTTAAAGCTGAAAGACCTTTTTTTTTTTTTTTTTGCATTAACACTTAATAGAAAATTGTTCTTTAAGGTATATGCTCACATTTCCGTTTTGTTAACTAAAGAATTATGAACATTTTTAAAAAGCATTTTTTGATGAGAATGCTTACAGAGCCCTGGGTCACCATTCCAAACATCAGGGAACACTCCTCAGACTGATATATGTAGAAAATACTTAAAATTGAGCTAACTGTGTAGACTGGACCAAAGATACACCTAGAAAAGTTGCTCTTGGATGAAGTCTCTGATAGCATCTGAATCAGCTCATTTCTTATTATTTTCCTCTTTCTTCTGAAAATTACATGAACATGAAAATGTGATGTCAACTGGCTGGACTTGAATTAAGCTTTCACTGTATTTATCTTTAAAATACTGAAGTATTAGAAGCAAGACCTATTCCAATTATTTCCTATCTCTAAAACACTAAGAAATAAACATGTGCCTTTTATTTTTATAAGATCTTATTATTAGAATAAATAATATCCTGATAAGGATAAATTAATTATAAAACAAGCCGCTTAGAATTCCTCTCACTGGGGCACCTGGGTGGCTCAGTCAGTTAAGCGTCTGACTCATGACTGACTCATGATTTCGGCTCAGGTCATGATCTCATGGGTCCTGAGATTGAGCCCCATGCTGGGATCGATGCTCAGCAGGGAGTCTGCCTGAAGATTCTCACTGCCTCTCCCTTTGCCCCTGCCCACTCACAAGTTCTCTCTTTCTCTCTAAAATAAATAAATCCTTAAAAAAAAAAAAAGATGACGAAGTCTCTTCATCTTGACTGGTTTCCTCATTCCAGATATAAAATCAGTGAAGATCTGAGGATTGTTTTGTTTTCTTTTGTTTTTCACTGAGAAGCAGGGGAACAAAGCACGAGTTTAAAGCTAGATTGTCTAGGGGCACCTGGGTGGCTCAGTGGGTTAAAGCCTCTGCTTCGGCTCAGGTCATGATCCCAGGGTCCTGGGATCGAGCCCCACATCGGGCTCTCTGCTCTGCAGGGAGCCTGCTTCCTCCTCTCTCTCTCTCTGCCTATCTCTCTGCCTACTTGTGATCTCTGTCTATCAAATAAATAAAATAAATCTTTAAAAAAATAAAAAAAAAAAAAAAAAAAAAAAAAAAAAAGCTAGATTGTCTAGGCATGAACATCACCTGAACCATTTCTAAGCTGTCTGATCTTTGGATTACTTAAACTCTTTGAGTCTCAGTTTGCTCATCTGGAAGATGGGGGAGACAGTAGAAGCAGATATAGGACCATTATGAGTATCAAATGAGTTAACACATTAAACACACTTAGAAGAGTACCAGATATCCCGTTAAACCTCAGTAAAATTAGCTACTTTATTATTATTGCCAGATTATTAAAGCATAAAACCCTTACCACTTTAGTCACACTAGGCCCATGCTGACCATCCCTTCCCTTCCTGGCTATTGTTGGTATCTTCACCTACCCTCCATGGATGCAGATACTTCTATGGGCATTTAATGATGTATTTTAGATATATATCATCATCAATAATTTTAAAAGGGAGGGGCACCTGGCTGGCTCAGTCAGTAGAGTGTGCAAGTCTTGATCTCAGGGTCATGCTTTCGAGCCCTATGTTAAAGGTAGAGTTTACTTTAAAATTAGTAACAGAGGTGTCTGGGTGGCTCAGTTGGTTGGACATCTGACTCTTGATTTAGGCTCAGGTCCTGATCTCAGGGTTCTGGGATCGAGCCTCACATCAGGCTCTGTGCTCAGCAGAGAGTCTGCTTGTCCCTCTCCCTCTGCTCCTAGCTCCCACATGCACGTGTGCACTCTCTCTCAAATAAAAATTCAAAAATGTTTTTAAATTAATAATAATAATTTTATAAAAAGAAAATGGAGGGGCACCTGGGTGGCTCAGTTGTTTAAAGCCTCTACCTTCACTCAGGTCATGATCCCGGGGTCCTGGGATCGAGCCCCTCATCGGGCTCTCTGCTCAGCGGGGAGACAGCTCCCTCACACCTCTGCCTGCCTCTCTGCCTACTTGTGATCTCTGTCTGTCAAAAAACACATAAAATCTTAAAAAAAAAAAAAAAGAAAATGGAAAAGCAAAATACCAAGTAATACTCCACACATCCTTCCTCCCCGCACCCACAAACACCCCCTAGTCTTCCCCTGTCATTTAGGTCATGAGCATTTAGATCAGAGTTTGTTACCATGGGACAAGAGCATCATCTCTGTTTATAGCAACAATACATCATGTATTCTTTGAGGAGTCCCACTTTCCTGTGTAAAACTTTCCACAAAAGCAATGTGTTAATGTTCAGCTAATATACTGTATTTTAAAATTATACATGGTCTTCTAAATAAGATTTAAGAAATTAAAGAAGATCTCTACTAAACAAGGTCCTGATTTTTGTTTCTGAAGACTGAGGGGAGAGAGAGAATGTTAGTGTAAAAGACACAGAATCGTATGCCCAGGACATATTTCATTTAGCCTCCAAAGTATTGACCAAGATTTAAAATATGGGAGATTCCACATAAAAATCCCTATTTCTGAATTCTCTCAAAAAAAAAAAAAGCAAAGAAACATGGCTTCACACACACACACACACACACACATCAGAAACCTAGCAAGGCAGGCATTCTGCATGAATATAGTCTGAGCTGAATCCTGAATAACATACTCATTCTTATTCACCACTACTGTGTCTCAGACACCAAATTCCAGAGGCAATTTCCTCTCATCATTGCACTTGCCCTGGCTTTTGCTGATACCTAGCCAGCTTTATTTCTGTATGTTATTTAATGTTATTGCCTGTAAGGGTATCTGATCTTGGAACCCCCGGCTTTCAGCTTGACCAAGACCTTTGCAACTTCTAGGCACTGAATGCCTTTAAATTGTAGACTTCTCTCCATCCAGCCTATGAGCCAATGAGAAGCAAGATTCCCAGGTGCTTACTGCAGAGAAGCATCTGGAATCTATCTCCTTTATGCTGGTATACCAGGGAACCTGAAACACCCTCACCAAGTAGCAGCCTGACTCCAACTCCAAATCCTGGTTCCCAAGCCATGAATCCTGGTATTGTTTGAGTCCTTCTCCCCTGATATTAGAGCCCTCCATGAAACCCAGCTGTTCAGGGACCGATGATCCTGCCCTCCCAAATCTGGCTATGAGCATGCTCTCATCAGGGACTAAATCCCCAGCACACCGAACTCAACAGGTCCCTCTTCAAGTCTTTAAATGGGCACTATCCAATATGGTAACTGCATGTCCAAAATGGTAGCCACAGTGGCAAAGGAACACTTGAAATGTGGCTAATCTGAAGTGAGCTATCCTATAAGTATAAAATAGACATGAAATTTCAAAGATTTAGCTTGAAATAAAGCATATAAACTATCACATTAATAATTTTTATATTTATTACTTGTTGAAATGGTAACATGTTGAACATACTAAGTTGAACAAAATATATTAAAATTAATTTCACCTGTTTCCTTTTACTTTTTTTTTTTAAGATTTTATTTACTTATTTAACAGAGAGTGAGCGAGCAAGCACAAGTAGGCAGAGCGGCAGGCAGAGGGAGAGGAGAAGTGGGCTCCATGGGGAGCCCGATGTGGAACTCAGTCCCAGGGCCCTGGGATCATGACCGGAGCCAAAGGCAGACCCTTAACCGACTGAAGTACCCAGGTGCCCCTTCCTTTTCCTTTTTTAATGAGGCTGCTAGAAAATGTAAAATTACATGCATGGCTTATGTTGAAGTTCTTTTGGATAGTGCCACTCTAGGTAACAAAGACAACTACTGCCGGAAGAGTTCTGCCACTCTTCTCACTCCACTGGCCGGGCCTACAGCCAGTCCCACGTGCGTTAAGGCCCTATCCCGGTATCAAAAACCACAAGAGGGCGCCTGGGTGGCTCAGTGGGTTAAGCCGCTGCCTTCGGCTCAGGTCATGATCTCAGGGTCCTGGGATCGAGTCCCGCGTCGGGCTCTCTGCTCAGCAGGGAGTCTGCTTCCTCCTCTCTCTCTCTGCCTGCCTCTCTGCCTACTTGTGATCTCTCTCTGTCAAATAAATAAATAAAATCTTTAAAAAAAAAAAACACACAAGAATCTTCCCTGTGCATCTTTAGGGGGCTTTGCATTGAAGAACTCTCCTTTTTGACATGCTATTCCCTCCCATTTCTAATTAAATCTGTAAAACTCCTGTAGTTCTGTGTAAGTAAAATAGTATGAACGTATATTTGTGTCTGTGTGTGTGTGTGTTCATGTGTGCACGTGTGCACATGTGCTCACATGCACACTTGCCTATGGGAAGTGGAAAAGAAAGAGCAACTTTGAATTGCGTGTTTTCCCCAGTGAAAAGGAAGAGATCCCTGGTTGGTGGGGGGCTTACTCCTCTACAAAGGAAACCTCAAAGGGAACTACTCTCTCCTGCCCTCTATAACAAACGATGCCAAGCAGAGGTAGTTGGGCCAAATCTGCCATTAATAGACTATACAAAGAAAAAAAAGAGAGAGACTATACAAAGGGTTACTGAGGAGAAGCAGGAAGCCCTTTGGAAGAATCTAAATACCAGCCGTCAAAGGAAAACTAATCAGTTCCTCGGAGAAAAAATAACAAGAGGCCTGGAGACCCCTACCCAGGGGTCCTTTTAAACCAATCTGAACAAAGTCCTTTTAAACCAATCATCTGGACAAGGAAGTTTTTCAATGGTTTGAAAAAACTGAAGCACTTACTTGCACTAAAGCAACAGGCTTTGGTAAACAAAGTACTGGTATCCCAATCAACAGCCTACCCCACTCACACGAATCGCCAGGGTCGGGCTTCTGGTGGAAACTGTTGGCAAGCAAATGAGTGCTGCAAAGGCCTTGCTACTCCAGGTGTGGTCCGGGATCGGCAGCATCAGCACCACTTGGGAACTTGTTATGCAAGTTCTCGGTCCTCACCCAGATCTAAGTTAAAAAGATCCTTCGTAAAATGCAGTGAGATTTTGCATTTTTACAAGAAGAGCCTCGTTTGATTTGTGTATACATTCAAGTCTGACAAGCACCTGAAATTTAACCTTCTGAATGTACCCATCTGCTTAGCAATTTTTTTGTAAATAGAACAACAGCAGCCTTCCTTCGGAGTTAGAGTCTCTGCAATTTGTCCCACTGGGGATCTTTCTGGTTTTCTTTTTCTTTGGGCTGTAGTTAATAATACAGAATGGTTTTTCAAGTAAATCAGTGGTTCCAGGTGGTTCTTGGATGAGAGCCCTGTAGCAAGGCTATAAAAAGTCAGATATTTCTCTTATAAGTTTCCAACTTAAGTATTCCCTGAGGCAAACAGCTTCAGCTTAAGGGAGGAAAACAATTTTATGTAAAATAGATGAGTATCTGTGTAACTATCCCACTACTTCCAAGTCCCATGTATATCAAAATAAGGGGGGGGACTGCCAAAATCAACTTTATTTTAGAATATTACACCCTAACACATGAAAAGGGGACTTTCACACCAAAACTGAGAAAAACAAATTAATCCACATACCTTTCATATTACTTAAAATTCTTCTACTGCCAAAAAAAAACCACACACAAAAAAAACCAAAAAAAAAAACCTTCTGCTATGCCTTAATTGTTTTTATATCCTTCCCAAAGCTTATAATGTTACCACTGTGATTATCTGATAAATTCTCAATCCATTTACTCTAAGCAAAGAGTGAAAGAAAACACGCAATAGGAATATTGAGCATTCTGAAATAAGACATTAATTCTCCAGTGGAATTATTTGCAAGAAGGGGAATTGGAGGTTCCAATACAGTCTCAAGCTTGGCAGAAAATTCCCCAAAGCATTAAAAAAAGGGGGGGGGGGGAGGAAGAAGTCCAGGTAAATATACTTAGATTTAAGGTATTCCAAGGCAAACTTCAGCAAATACATGGTTATGTGTTACCTACTGTAGGGGCCAAGGCCTAACTGCCCCAAGATGGGGCCAGCTTGGCAAGATTATTTTGAGTCCAAAGCAAACAAAATCCAGCAAATTCAGGAAAAGTTCCTTACCTCCCCTTCAGCTGCCTACATTTACAGCGGCAGGCCGAGCCTGTGCCTGAGGAAGAGAGCTATTAACAGAGATTCCTCTGTACCTAAGTAATCTATGGGCATAGCAGGGCCAGCTCGTTTTTCCAAACATCTTCTCTCACCTTCCTGCAAATGGTCCTCTGCCCCTTTGTATCTTCACACCCTCCCCTTTCTCCCAAGCTCAGGAGCTCATGGAAGCTTCATGGTGCCAGTCTTTAAAATTTCTTGTCTGTGTGGATTCTCTATATGCACAAAGCTAAATTTGGTTTTGTCCTGTTGATCCATCTCATATCATATTGATTCTTTGTCCAGCTAAAAGGACCCTGAGGGAGCCTGGGTGGCTCAGTTGGTTAATCGTAGGACTCTTGATTTTGGCTCAGGTCATGATCTCAAGGTCATGAGATCAAGCCCTGCTTCCGGCTCCCTGCTCGGTGTGGAGTCTGCTTGAGATTCTTTCTCCCTCTGCCCCTTTCCCTGCTTATGTGCACACATGCGCTCTCTCTTCCAAATAAATAAAATCTTCAAAAAAAAAAAGGGGGCTTTGAAGGGTATAGGAAATTCTTCCTCCCCGACAGTATTAACACATAAAACCAAACAGTTCGTACTATGTGGCAGCGCATAATACCAATTACTTGAAATATTGTGATGTAACAGACTTTACGTGTTTGCCTTTAAAATCAGTGATTGTTGAGCACCTGCATCCAAGCTGCTCATATATTCTCATCTGAATGACTACAATAGATCATTATTAGTGAAATATACCTAGAATATATCTCTTGGGCATACTGATTATTGGGGACGGATTATTTTTGAGAAGTTACAGACACAGGGAACCCTCTCAAAACAGAGTCAAAGCTACCCTTTTGTGAGAGAAATTAACATTTAGGAGGGAAATCTCCCTTACAAGGGTATCTTCCTCCCTGTCTCAGGAAAAGGAAGATGACTCATCTCTAGAAGCTCTGGTCAATGGAGAAGAGCACGGACTCAAATCTGCATAATAACCTTATCTTTTGTCTACTGTGCTTTTCCTGGTAACCTCCCAACACTGGCCTGCCCACCCCTGTGCCGCCGTATTGTCATCTTCTTTTTCCTTAGCTGGGGATGGTAATTAAGGTGGTGGCCTGGGCCACTTCTGGGAGTTCCTCGGTTTTTCTGAGTCTCTCCCTTGTATACAGGAGGTATATGCCTTATTAAACTTGTTTGGTTTTCTCTTGTTAATCTGTGTTTTTACCACAGTGGGATCTCAAGAATGGGGAAGGTTAGAGGGAGATTATTTTTCCTGCCCTGTATTATAATTATGTCTAGATATTTTGCTTCATGGCATTCATAAACCATAACTCATCACAAAGAAAATGCACACCAAAAAACCCCCACCGTGGCTAAATCCAAGTTTCTAATTCAAAATACACTCTCTCCTCCCATGCAGCAGAAACAAATGAAGAAGAACACACTGTGAGGGTAAGGAGTCTTTCCATTCAGGACCTTCAACCTCATCTACACCATTACTGCCTCCGGGTAACCATGTTTCCTCAGTTTACTCACTCTCCCACTCCCCTGGACAACTATTTCACACCCTCTCCTCTCTCTTCCAACCTTGAACCCCAACCTCTGTCCTCAAGCCAAGATTCATACCTACTGCCTCCTTGACATCTTCACAACTGCAAGTCTGATAACCTGTCAAGTTCAACATGGCCCCGACTAACTTCCTGATCTCTCCCAAACCCAAATCTGGTTTCCACAGCATTCCTCTTCTCAGTTAACAGCAACTTCATGCTTCCAAAGAAATCAGACTCAAAGCTCTCATCTCAGATCCCTCACTCAATCTGTCAGCAAATTATGTTGGTTCTACTTCAGAATCCAACCCCTTTTCCCAACTTCGACTGCTACCAACTGGTCCAAGCTACCATCATCTCTCACCTGGTCCCTCCAATGGTCTTTTGTTTTGTTTTGTTTTGTTTTAGGTAGGCTCCACACCCAGCATGGAGTGCAGTGCAGGGCTTGAACTCACAACCCTGAGATTAAGACCCGAGCTGAGATCAAGAGTTGGACGCTTAACTGACTAAACGCCCCAGGTGCCCCTTTCTTTCAACAGTCTTTTAATTAGTCTCCCTGATTCTGTTGACTCCCTTCAGTCTCTTCTCAACACAGCAGCAAGGAGATCCTTTCAACATAAGTCAGGTCACATCAAGCCTCCTCTCAAAAGCCAATATTAGCTCCCCACTGCGCTCAGGATAAAAATCCACAATGGCCCGTAAGACCTTACAAAATGCCACCATCTCTATTATTGCTCTGACTGCAGCGCCTACTTCTTACCCTTACTCACTCCGTTCCAGCCACATGGGCCTCCCTGCTATTGTTTGAGTGCTCCAGCCCCAACCCAGCCAGAGGACTTTTTGCACTAGCTCTTCCTTCGGTCTGGAACACTCTTCCCCCAGATAGCTGCCATATCTAATTCTCTCACATCCTTCAAATCTTTGCCAAACGTCAGCCTCACAGTGAAGTGTTCCTTGACCACCCTAATGAATCCTGTAACCTGCCCCAAACGCCCTCACCTTATAGCATTCCCAATTCCTTTATACCTTGATCTCCTTTTCTCTTTTTTCCAGGGTCCTTACTATCTTGCAAAACACTTCTCTGTCCCCCCACCCAACAGAATGTCAACTCAATGAGGTCAGGGACCTTTTTTCCTGTTCTCGGCTGTTTCCCAGGTGCCTAGAACAGTGCCCGGCATATAACAGGTGTTCAACAAGTATTTGTTGAGTAAATTAATGAAACTAAATCTCATGTTTTATTAGCAGATAGATCTGGCTGGGCCATTAATGCCATTACGGCAACTGCAAATTACCACAGATCATAGGTACAGAAAAGCTCATTACATTGCTCACTCCATTTTTGTATATGCTTAGGAATTCCCAAAATAAAAGGATTTCTTTTTAGGTTAACAACAAAAAATAGACACACAGTATTGTCTCTGAAATAAATGTCACACCTCTGAAGATTCCAGAACACAGCATAAGTAGAAAAAAAAAACTTGCATTTTATTTCTATTTCTAAACCATTTAATAGTTATTAAATATATTACAAATCTCTTTGTCTCAGGGTCTGCAGCTTCCTCATCTCTAAAACAAAGAGGCTCTACCTTCTGTAATTACAAAGTCCAATATCTATTCATAAAATTTTCTAGGCCCTCTTTGTTCCTAAGCATCGACTTTACACATTTAACTTCTACAGGAGAAATTCAGACACTGGGTGACATAACATCATGCTTCTTTTCTCACTTCTAAGTTGTCTGAACTTTCAAGACTATATTCTAGGTTTGAAGTTGAACTATTATTCTATCTAGGTTCATCACTCTCAGAGCTGCTATGGGCCTGCTGGCCACATCCACGTTGGACCCGGCAGATTGCCATGGCTCTTACCAGTGGGGGAGAAGAACTTACCATCTCCTTTTTGTCTTCCTGGAAGTGCACATCCACAAACATTTTCCCAGCAACATAAGGGAGGGCACTTTCGATAAAGTTTACACATTTGTCCCATTGAGGCAATAGAGTTGTGGTTCCCTGAATTACCTGTGGGAGACAATTGATCCGGATTGAGGTTCACTTGGATAAAACCTATGGCTGAAAAAAAAAATTCACACAACCTGAAGAAAACAGGCTACAAAACATCGCACACCCCAACCCATATACATGGTCTCATGGTAGAGCAGACAATGAAATCAGACGAAGAAATAAATTCTGCTTGTTCCTAGTTAGACTTAAAACTGAATGAAAATATTTTGATGGTAGAAAATAATGTATTTATTCTTTCCTTTCAATTTTCCCCATTAAATGAAGGATTAGGAGAATGGCACAGTTTTTTTTCAGTTAGCAGGGAAATGAGTGGATGCTGGCCCATCCAAGTGTCTAGACAGCCTTTAAAAGCTATTGGTAGAGGCACCTGGCTGGCTCAGTGGGTTAGATCCTCTGTCTTCAGCTCAGGTCATGATCTCAGGGTCCTGGGATCGAGCCCTGCATTGGGCTCTCTGCTCAGCAGGGAGCCTGCTCTCCCCCCACCCCGCCTGCCTCTCTGCCTACTTGTGATCTCTGTCAAACAAATAAATAAAATCTTTTTAAAAAATAGCTATTGGTAACTGAAGTTCCACTAGGAAAGGTCTACTATCAATGGGTGATCAAAGTTCCTGCCCAGCAAGGGTTTCTTTCCTCTGGGTAGTACACTCACAAGTCCAAGGACAACACGGCCCATGTGAACAACCCAAGAGGCTTATTTAGCAAAGGACACACCCATAACAAAGTCAAAAAAAAAAGGATGAAAATGTTCTTCCCATCTGTCCCAATTAAGTCATTATAGGAAAACATTTACAAACAAGCGAGGGGGTTCCAAAGCAGGACTTGGAAGGCACAAAGGTTTACTCTTGGTGATGAAAGCAAAGAAATAAATAGTGTTTAAAATGACCTTGGAGGATGGAAGTTCAGCACTCAAAACGCAAACTGAAGGCAAGCGGCAAGGCAGGGAGGCCCTGAGCACGGTGGCCGCGTGGCCTGCACCACGCTAGCCCCAGGCTGTGGCTGACGCGGGCTTAATGCTTAGATCCATCGCTCTGTCCTTCCCCCCCGCTTTGTGGCAACACAACCCCTCACAGACAGAAGAAATCGATGTATTTTTTAAATCTCTAGAGAGGGAGATCCTACAACTGTCTTTGGCAACTCCATGTTATATTTAGCTCTTTACACTGAAGAAACATCTCCTCCTCATACCCAACCCGCCCATTTTCACACACTACTTCTTACACCGTTCTCTCTTATTCGCTTCACAGTAGGGCTGAAAAGCAGGTGGGTACTATCTTTTACGTGATCCACAGGAGTTAAAAATACACATGCATATATATAAACATAAATATATATATATATATATATGCACATATATATATATAGAACATGTATATATAGGCACATATAAAAATATATATTTATATATTTAAATAAAATCTACTTGTTTTGTAACTTAACCTTTTGATATGACCTCAATAAATATAGCTGTTTTATGATGTTCTCTATAAAACTCAATAATCTAGTGACTTTGAGAGCCAAAATGTGTCCAAAATAACTGTGCTACTGCTCAATAGTAATGACCCTCCAAAAATTCCTGTATTTACCTGTTTCTCTAATAACCAAAACATCTGTTAAATGAAAGCACTGTTATGTCATTCACTTCTAGTTGAGAGAAAAACAAATTTAAAATACCTTTTAAAAGTAACACAATATTTAAAATGCAAAACAAACAAACAAACAGAAAACCATTAGGTCCTTAGTCATGGGAAAATTACTCAGACAAAAGTTTGTGAAACAAAGGCAAAATAATACCTATGTAAGTGAGGGAGTGAAGCCAAAATCAAAGAACCAAGTGAGGGGGGAAAGAAGCAAAGTGTTTGAGGCAGCTGAGCTGGGTTCCCCGGGGAGACTAGATTTAGGCCTCTGTGGCCTAGCAGAATTAGGATAAATTCAAAGACTGAATGAAAGTCAAGACAAAGACAAAATTCTACCCCTAAATTAAGATGAAACTTTATTATCTAATATGTGTATTATGCTCATTTTGAATATTTATAATACCGAAAATGAAAAATAGTTACAAATATATCACTAAGATACATTTGAACTATAATTACAGTGACCCAGTTAAAAACACTGGGAAAAACGGGAATAGGTCGATAAGAGAGAGTGAAAACAAGATGTCAGTCCCAAATATTGCCCCAAATATCTTTATATGGCCTCATCAAAGTACAGCTTGGGTGTAGTTTACAGTACATAAGGTTTCACTTAATAAAAAGAAATAAATCAAAAAAAAAAAAAAGAGTAGAGTTTGGGCTGCAAAATTCCCTCTGTCCCATCCCTAAAGATGATTTTTATTGGATTAGTCAATATACAGACTGTTCCAGCATGTAAAGTTATCCAGTGATGTAACATTGCAATCTTCTTCAAACTTACCCGTGAGAATTCAAGCCACCTATACTGAAAGCGCCTGCTAAGGTTTGGAATTCTGGAATAAACCATCCTCCACACCAAATAGTTGGCAATGGTCCTGTTAGCAGAGAGAAATGTGCATTTATTACAATTAGGTTGATACCTGATACTCCACAGAACACCCTGGGGAAAACTGCTTGCCAAGCTCCACGGAGGGACCTCTGCTCATAGAAAACTGTAGAACTTGCACTTGAGAAATGATATAAGATGATACAGTGTCAATAAGCTCAACCAAAACTGGCTTGCTTTTCACCACTTAAAACAGGGAGATGAAATGAAGATTCCAGCCCGAGGCCTTAAGCGTCAACGTTTTGCTTTCCCTCTCAGGTCATGGAATCCATTGTTGAGCCTAGACTTTTCTATCTAGAAACTGTCCATACACTGGAATTATTAGGTGACCTCAAAAATGCAGATGAATTCTTACTTTTGGGAACAAACATTAATATATTGGCCAATACCAATTATCTAGATTTGCACCCTGATTCTATACTTATATGTGCTTGAGTTTGTCACTTAAACTTGCTGATTTTATGGTTTCTTATCATACAACGAGGATGATCACTAACTTATAGGTTTACTGTGAGGTTCAAGTAAGTAAAAACCCTTAATAAAGAGTAAATTCCAGATTTTTTATTGTCATTATTTCCAAACATATGAACAAGCCCATATACTCATGTAGTGCCCATAACAGATATTTTTAAAAACCCATTACCTTTTGTTAACTGTTGCCTTTTTCTATAAGCAAAAGATGTCCTGACCTCAGAAGGATGTGTGATCTAATTTCTAACTCAATAGTGACGATGAATTTTTAATGACCCATCCCCTCGCAGTGGCGCCATTACCATGGTGGCTAATAATACACATTCCTGGGGCGCCTGGGTGGCTCAGTGGGTTAAGCCACTGCCTTCGGCTCAGGTCATGATCTCAGGGTCCTGGGATCGAGTCCCGCATCGGGCTCTCTGCTGAGTGGAGAGCCTGCTTTCCTCTCTCTCTCTCTCTCTCTCTCTCTGCCTGTCTCTCTGTCTACTTGTGCTCTCTCTCTGTCAAATAAATAAATAATACACATTCCTGTGATGGCTTTTGGGTCATCCAGCCATGTTAGATCCATGTGACATGAAGATGGCATCTGGCCCATTAAGAAAAATCAACTCTCTTACCCTAAAACCCAGCAATCGCACTACTGGGTATTTAACCTGAAGATACAAATATCGTGATCCAAAGGGGCATTGGCACCCGAATGTTTATAGCACCAATGTCCACAATAGCCAAACTATGGAAAGAATCTAGATGTCCATCAACAGATGAATGGATAAAGATACATGTGATATGTGATAAAATATATATGTGACGGAATACTATGCAGCCATTAAAAGAAATGAAATCTTGCCTTTGCAACAACATGGATGGAACTAGAATGTATGCTAAGCAAAATAAGTCAATCAGAAAAGGACTATTATCATATGATCTCTCTGATATGAGAAATTTGAGAGGCAGGGTGGTGGGTCATGGCGGGGCAGGGATGGGAAAAAAATGAAACAAGATGGGACCGGGGAGGGAGACAAACCATAAAAGACTCTTAATCTCATGAAAGGAACTGAGGGCTGCTGGGGGCGTGGAAGGGGATAGGGTGGCTGGGTGATGGACATTCGGGAGGGTGTGTGCTATGGTGAGTGCTGTGAACTGTGTAAGACTGATGATTCATAGACCTATACCCCTGAAACAAATAATACATTGTATGTTAATTTTTAAAAGGGGGGAGGGACTCCTGGGTGGCTCAATCGGTTGGGCGGCTGGCTGCCTTCAGCTTGGGTCATGGTCCCAGGATCCTGGGATCGAGTCGCACACTGGGCTCCCTGCTTGGTGGGGAGCCTGCTTCTCCCTCTCACTCTGCTGCTCTCCCGACTTGTGCGCCCCCTCGCTCTCTGTGTCAAATGAATAAATAAAATCTTTAAAAATAAAATAAAATAAGACAGAACAACCAATTCTCATTTGCATAGTACTCTAACCCAGTGAATGTACACTCTCAGCAATTAAATACATTCCAGTGTATTCACCCAGTATTTGTACAGCTATTTTAACTTATATAGAGATATACTAATGTACTAACATATTAGGAATGCTTTTAACAAATACAGAAATTGGAGTTTCAAAAGATAAAATGAAACAAAGATATTTTTAAAAGCCCAAACACTATTAGTTAATTCTTCAAGACACATTATCCACATAGGATTGGGTTACTACAACAGTAACAGTGGATACAAATCCTATTTCATAGAATGTTCCTGATTATTTCAAAACATTTTGAACATATCCTGGTCAGATCTGGTTAGACCACCATTGGGTTTTTTTTTTAATATTTTATTTATTTATTTGTCAGAGAGAGAGGAGCAAGAGTGAGCACAGGCAGACAGAGTGGCAGGCAGAGGCAGAGGGAGAAGCAGGCTCCCTGCCAAGCAAGGAGCCCGATGTGGGACTCGATTCCAGGACGCTGGGATCATGACCTAAGCTGAAGGCAGCTGCTTAACCAACTGAGCCACCCAGGCGTCCCAGACCACCATTGTTTCTTACCTTGTCATCTGGCTAACCAAGATAGCGCACTAGACTGGCAGAGGGTTCACTCCTGCCATTTTCCTGATGTTCACTTTGTTCTTACATTATGAGTAATAGCTTTGATTCCTGATTCTCTACAAGAATTTTTTAAGCTGATTGTCCATTCTGTGGGGGTTAAACCACTTGAAACAATTCATTAATATACAGGTATAAAGTAAACAGCTTGAGATTATTTTCTCAATGTACCAACTGAAGACAAACCCGTGAGGGTGATGGTGTCCTCCCTCTCATGTGCGCCATACAGATCAAATGAAGGATCCATGACCATCTATATAGGACTCAACCGAGCCTAATTCTCTTTTCAGTGGAAAAAAAAATGAAGATACACAAAAATTCTCTAATTTTCTTCTCAGACCCAGTGGACCACGCTGAGGTATGCATACTTCCCCCTCAGAGACAACACTCTCAGCAGCGACATCCGGCCTACTACGTTTCGGCCTACTATGGTAAATATGTAGTTGTAGTTCACTCCTTTGGATCTTCTCAGTTCACATTTGTATTCTTGAGCAAGAAGTGTTTGCTGAGCACTTCCCGTTGGCCAACCATCATTCCAGATGCCCTGAATATAATAAAGAAATAGGAGTCCGGCACCTACATTCAGAGAGTGAAGGGGCTCGCTGGGGCACACAGAACTTCAGATTTCCATTTGCTCATATAATTGGGTTTTTTACTTGAAGAAATATATTTTAGGTGCACGAAAGGAAGTATAAGTACTTTCTTTCACTCATTCAGCACATCTTGACCACCTAGATATGTGCTACTAGTTCTAGGTGCTGGGGAGATGGAAAGGTGAGAAAGATACAGTCCTTGATCTCCTGGAGCTTTGAGCTGAACAGGAGAAACAAGGTTAAGTGCATACTTAACGACGTGGCGGACCCTAGCACCCAGATGCACATGCCAGACACTTCACCAGAAGAAGCATACCCCGGACTGAGGTATAAGATTCAGCCTCATGAGAGGAACAAGATTGGAGCCAGGCCTAAAGAATGGAAGGTTTAGGAGTGTGAGGCAGGAATATGAACTCCGGACAAGCTAATCAGCAATAGCTTATTTACTGGAGAAGATGGCGAGCAGGGTCATCACTCACAGAGATACTCAGAAAGTTCTGCCCCACAGAAGACAATGCAGGTAGCTAACAGAGCCCAGTGTCTGGAGTGCCAAAGGAGGCGAGCCTGGGACACAAGGTCAGTATGTTCTTCCACCTTAAAATATGGCTTCCCGGGTTTGAAAGGTGTGGTGGAACCACGGGGGAAGATTAGAAAACGGTCTATGGCCAGAAGACACACTTCCAGGGGTTCAGAAGCTATTTCCTCAAGGGCACAGTGATAAGCCAGGCTCCCTGGGGATGCTGGTAGGATGGGCCCGACGGCAGTGGCCAACAGTGGGTGGCGGAAGAGGCAGTGCAGGGCACGTATGCTGGGGTTGGAGGAGCATGGGCACCCCCACTACAGGAGAGGTGTTACTGGGCCCGTCTCACACACAAAGAAACTCGAGGCCCCGAACCATTAAGGAACTCCTCGTGACCGCATAGTCAGTGCACCTCCAACTTGCTAGGATCACATGAGGTGTTTAAGAAGTCCAGATAAATGCCCAGGCCACTCCTGAGCAACGACATCAGAATCTCTAGGGTAGGATCCAGCATAAAGAGTGTGTTTAGGGGCGCCTGGGTGGCTCAGTGGATTAAGCCACTGCCTTCGGCTCAGGTCATGATCTCAGTGTCCTGGGATCGAGCCCCGCATCGGGCTCTTTGCTCAGCGGGAGCCTGCTTCTCTCTCTCTCTCTGCCTGACTCTCCGCCTACTTGTGATCTCTCTCTCTGTCAAATAAATAAATAAAATCTTTAAAAAAAAAAAGTGTGTTTAAATTTCTCCCAGCTAAGTTCAGTGTGCAAACAAGTTGGAGACCCGGCGTATTAAGTGATGGAGTCTACACCAGACGGAAGTGGGTCTAACCCCAAGGGCTCTGTGCTTTTCCCCAGGCCACACGGTGATAAATTAATGCCTCTAATTCAGCACAGATTTCCTGGCCAGTCAAAAGACCCCAAATGCTTTGTCCGAAGAAAGAACAGTGAGTGAGGCCTTCATGGGCAAGGCATTGCTAAGAGGATAGCAAAACAAGCCCTCTGAGAGCTGGAAGATGGAATGCAGGGAAGCTCGCACAGCAAGACAATGGCGCTGATGAGCTGCTCCGGTGGGTTATAAATACGCCGACAGAACGCTGGGGAGCCAGGCTTCAGAGTGCTAATATCACCAGGCCAGAAACAGATCCAACAGTAATGACTGAATCACTGCCACTTAATGCTCAGATATATCAAAAAAAAACAAAATAAACATCATATTCAGCAACAGTCCTTGAAAATAACACATAATATCTTTTTTTTTTTTCCAAAAAGCATTTTCAGCAGTATGGTAATTTCCCCAAATGGCAATAAATAAAGCGGAGGAAAGCAAAACATCTCAGGAGAGAACCCACCATTAAAAGAGCAACATGAATTCATTTCCCAAAGCCTCTGACTGGGAAGAGTTTTGTTGTTTTTTGTTGTTGTTGTTGTTGTTGTTGTTGTTGTTGTTGTTGTTTACAGAGGCTCTTGCTGCCCCTTGTCAATTAGTGACAGCTTGCATGTGTTTGCATTCATTAAGTGCCTTTTCTGATCCTCATGGCACTGTGATGGGCCGGTTATTATTATCCTTATTATCAGATGAAGAAAACAAAGGTCAGAGTTCGAGGGACTTGCAAGTCTGTGGCAAACACAGAACTAATATCTGGTCTTCAGATTCCAGAGCTGGCGTATGCTCCTCTAAGTCAAACTACCTGAGGAATGCCAAACAGGTTCTTCTTAAAGGTTCTCAAAAGCCAAAGGGATCTTCTTAAAACCTAGAGACTGCTCAAATGTACACCTAAGGCAGAGGTCCTCAAAGTGTGTCCCCGGACCAGCAGCTTCAGCATTGCTGAGAACTTGCTAGAAAATCCCTAGGCTTCACCCCAGATCTCATCAATCGCAGCTGCGGGATGGGACCGAGCAGTCTATGTTAATAAGCCCTTCAGGAAGTGCTGATGCTTGTCAGGTTTGAGAACCACTGGTCCAGGAAAAGTCTATCTTCTCCTCTTTCTGCACACGCAGCTGAACCAGGAATTTCTAAATCCCAGATCAGTGCTTCTTAAACTTTAGTGTGTATATGAACCCCCCGAAGAGCTGACTAAATGACAGATGATGATTCAGTAGGCCTGGAGTGGAGCCTGATTTCTGCATTTCTAACAAGCTGCCAGGCCAGGCCTGTACTGGTCTCCATGGGTCCTACTTTGAACAACAAGGCCCCAGATGACCCTCAGCAGCACTGAGCCCTGTAAGAGGTCCACATAACAGCACATTTTCCACGCAAGCCTCTGCAAGCATATGTCCAACGAGAATCATCTCACTTTAATGTACATTGTGCTTGCTTTGTATTAAAATAAAACTGAAGACAGAAAAGATCAGAGGCTTGGATAAATCTCCAACGGTTTGCTTTCAGCCAGCCTGCTGAAAAAAAGAAAGAAAAGAAAGAGAGAGAGAGAGAGTACTGATGCAGACGATCTCCATGAGGCCAGGCCTTGCCCCGAGGAAGACCCCAAGCAAAATCTCTCTAACCCCATCCTTCCTCAGCCTCCCCCCTCTTCCCACTTTGCTCCTCCGACCGAATGAGATGGTCAACTGTCTGAGGCATCTGCAAGTCGGGAGTCGGGGGAGAGCTGAGGGAAGGACAGAAAGGGAGGGACCTCTGCAGCACCTCTCAAACAGTGATGTGCTAGTAAATGTTTCACAAATGGCTTTCCAAGAAAAAAAAAAAACTTGATTTGTAGCATTTGCCAATTTCCGTGGTGTGAATATTCCCATTTCCAACTGTTCACATGAGCTCACTCAACACAGAGTTAGGAAGAGACGGGCATAACGTGAAGGACCCAGCACATCACGGCATCTTCAGGCCCTTTCCACCTTGAACACCAACTCCTTGTCCCCACAGGCAGCCTCCAGCTTGGCCTTCCAAACGGCCCTGGCCCGACCACCTACTCCCTTGAACTGCAAGGGCCAGTGCAGCCTCTGGCGCCACCTCGGGGCGGCGGGGGGGGGGGGTCTTGTTGCTCCCGTTTTTTTGTGTGAGCCTGGCACCACAGCCTGCCAGGGGGGCAGTATCACCACCCCCACAGCCACTCCTTCCGAAAGAAAAGCCTAACACGGCCAGGTCAGCAGCGGGCGCGACACAAGAGGGGAAGCCACAGTCAGGCCGTGACCCACTGAGACCAACCCCGGATGGGTTGGAACCCTGGAACCCAGGCAACGCTAGGGGAACCGACTATGGGCAAAACTAGCAGCGAACTGTCTGCAAAGGGTCTCTTTTCAATACAGGGACTTGTGTGCCAGAGGCAGGGTGTAGAAATGAGGGTGACCAATTTAGACTCTCAGTTCTACCCCCTCTTCAAAGTCTGTCCTGCAGAAGTCACTTTACCTCAGTTTCCTCATCTATAAAGTGGGAACAACAATATTTTTAAAAGATCAAAGGAAACTGTTAGGCATAATGGTGTTAAACATGAATCGGTCTTCAAACCCAGTGATTCCCCCCAAAAGCACTAAATGAAAGATTCTCCAGGGACACTTGTTAAAATTCAGATTCCAGGGCCTCACCCCAGAACTGCTGTTCCCGCCTCTGTGGAGGAGGGGCCTTGGATTCAATATTTCCACCAAGGGTCTGAGGTGATGCTGCTGGAGTTACTGGTCTACAGAGCACACTTTGTTTTTTTCGTGTTTTTTTTTTTAATTTAAATTCTAGTTAGTTACCATATAGTGTAATACTGACACAGAGCACACTTTGAAGGGCAAGGCTCTCCCCCACACATCCACTAACCTACCTCTAGATTCAATTTTCACTTAGAAAATTTGTATCGAATCGCTGCTTATCTCTAAATGGTAGAATTTTAAGTAAATTTATCATTTCTTCTCTCCCTTTTCTGTATGCTTTCCTCAATGAACACATACTGCTTTTATCATAAAATATCATCTTAAAAGGAAAAGGAGCTCTTCAAAGGTGTTTAAGTGTTTCCTTAGGTAGGGATGGAAGCTAAATTTTATTCCTAGGACTTCTGCAGGCATCTTATTTTTTTCTTTTTACATAATTCCTGGTAAGACAGCCCTAAGTCCAAATAAGAAAATACGATTTTTAATCGTGGTCTGGCAACTAGCTTAGGAAACTGCCTTTGCAAATCTACTTGACCTTGCTGTGCTTCATCTTCTGTAGTCAAATCTGAAGGGCTTCAGGAAGATATAAAATTCTCTTTCATGGACATTTTAAGGATCTTCTTGTCTATAGTGCTAAAGTAGCAAAGCAACCAATTCTAAAACATTCTTTAAAATATGAAAAACCACGGGGCACCTGGGTGGCTCAGTCAGTTGAGTGTCTGCTGTTTGGCTCACGTCATGATCCCAGAGTCCCAGGATTGCGCCCTGCACTGGGGCTCCCTGCTCAGCAGGGAGTCTGCTTCTCCCTCTGTCTCTCCCCCTGCTCCTGCTCTATTTCTCTCTCTCATTCTCTCTCTATATATATCAAATAAATAAATAAAATCTTTACAAAATAATAATAAATAAGTAAAATAAGAAAAACCAAGGTGCCTGGGTGGCTCAGCCAGTTAAGGTTAAGCAGTTAATTGTCCACTGTGTCCCACTCTTGATTCTGGCTCAGGTCCTGATCTCAGGGTCGTGGGATTGAGCCCTGCCGTGTGGTCATGTTCTGCGCAGAGTCTGCTTGTCCCCCTCCCTCTGCTCCTCACCACTGCACCCCCATGCCACACACGCGTGCTCTCTCTCTCTCAAATAAATAGATAAAACCTTTAAAATACATATGAAATAAGAAAAACCAGACAGTGCCTGAAGTTATTTCATCAGTGCAATTTTTCTACAGCTCTCAGAGTACTCTTATTCAACACAGGTCCTTCCCTATATTGCAACAAAGTGACTTACTGCTGAAAAGAAAGCAGGAAAAAAAGCAGCCAAGGGCCAAGAATTAACTGGAAAAAAAGAGATGCTCGTATAGAAATCTCAGAAAATAACATCATTACATAAGTAGTTCCTAAAAGTAGGAAACAATTGAGGCTTTCAGAGAGAAAAATACGGAGAAAGGCCAAAAATAAGGTGCAGAAACATTGTGTATCTGCTGCTATCATAGCAAGTAAATGACACCAGACAATGTTTGGGGCCAATTTGTCACAAAGGGCACCACCATTTTCCCTAAAACTCTTTTGAGGTAACTTTCTTTAACAACAGGACTCCAAGGATGGGAGAGGGACGGCCTGATAATTTAAAAGGAAAAACAGAAGTCATGGTAAAATACACAAGAAAGCTCTTACTTCTTCCTCTCAGAGCCCAATATCCTAAACAAATCCTTAAAGTACTGCGGGACACGGACGACCACGTTCTCTGAGGGGCCAATGTCTTTTAGGCCGGGGTAGAGTTTCACATCGATGACCTTCTTGATGTAGCCCAGCCAGTCAAACTGAGGAGAGAGACAGAAAAACACAGAGTGAGGGGACATCTTCCGGGCAGTAAGCAAGGAGAAGGGCAAAGACAGCTGACTGAACATGCTCCACCGCCTGTCATTTCTGACCAGATAGTTAGAGATGTAACTGCTCAGCTCTAGAAAAGAAACTTCTGGTCACAGGCTACCCAGACCTACCGCCTGTATCACAGACTTCCCGCGCGTTCTGTACCATCCGCCCGAAGACAGCACATTCCCGCCCTTTCCCTTCCCCCCACGCTGCCCCCCCGACGCCCCCAACACACACTCCTCTCCCTCTCGCGCTGGCCCTCACACCCCGCCAGCCCACAGCACTCTTCACTCAAGGATACACACGGATGCTTCAGGCCAGGCTACGCTACTGGTCTCCCCTCTGGGGCAGCTTTACTTATGCAGGGGGGAACTAGGAAAACAATATGTGTCCCCTCCAGAGCATCACTCTCTTGGCATTTGTAGCTGGCTACCCCAAAAGTCATTTCCAGCCTTTTTTTTTTTTAACCTCCCTTGCCTGCATCCACTACTGAACTGGAAAACCAGTTACTCAGTTGCAGCCTCCCCTGTAAGCAGGGATGGCCACAGGCCCCAGTCCTACTTAAGACACAAAGGGAAGACATCTGGGAATATGCTGGAAAGGCTTTGGTATTTTTTCCTGGTAAAATAGAGAAACCTATCACTGGCCCTTCCCCTTTCTTGTTGGCTGATGGCAGACGTGATATGCGGAGCTACCGTAGCCACCTCGCAAGCCTGAGTCATCAAACGGGAGGTCAAAAAGCCGGCACACTAAGGAGAGCGGAGTGGAAAGAACAAACGTGGTTCTTTGACAACACTGTGCAACAGCAAAAGCAATACCAACAACCACCTCCGTCTAGACCTCGGTCATGTAAGAAAATGGGCTTTAAGTTTTTAAGCCACTCTTGGAAAGGTTTTCTGTTCCCCACAGGAGGAAGCACCCTAATGCACTGGCAGGGGATATTTTAGGTGGTGACTCACGAACATGATGATAACCACTAAGACTGATGGTAGGTTTCACAAAGGCAAAAATTCATACACAGAGGATGTACAATCGCTTGTAAAATGACCAGTTAAGATAACATTTCCTAGATCATTTTCACCAACCTGGGGAATCATAGCACTCAGCTGGGAAATGTTCATTTTGTTGTACATGGCCTCGCTGGTTCGGTTTTCATGTGGAATCATTATCTGTTGGAAAGAGACTTCGGTTATTTTTTCAAATGAACCATTTCTTGATGCATGACCACTTTCTACATGTGCCAAAACATCTGCCGAGTATCATAAAGCTTTTCAAGATTTTGGTGCAGTGCTCCACTTGGGAGAGAGAGGGAAAAAAAAGCCATCACTTCAGGCAAAATTAACATGAAGATAATAAAAAGAATCTTTCCTGTCCCGTTCAGTGTGAAACACTGCCCTCAATCCAAAAATAACTTCCTAAATCCATTCCTCACCTCTAATGTGGATGGATAAAAGTCTATTCCTGGCGCAGGTCTGACAGCCAAACCGAGATTACGCAACTGAGACAAACACTCCACCTCCACCTGTGGGATCCAGAAAAGGACCCAAAGCGCTCATGAACCACAGGCCATGCCTCATCCCTTGGGACACATTTTTACTAAAGAGCACTAGACTACCTGGATACCGCCGCCACCTGTGATCATTCTGTTAACAGCTCATCACATTACCTCCCCTTCCCTCTTCCTTCTGCTTTCTCTGACCTTGAGACCCATCCCTGTCACCACTGCTCGAGGAATGAGTTCAGTTACCACTCAAACACATATTTGCAAGCCTGTATCTCCAACCTTCACTCTTGACACTTTCTATTCCTAATACTCGTGCTCCTGGCCACTGTGCCAACACCAAATCTAAGCTATGTTGAATCAAAGAAAAGTAGCAATGATTATCTTCCTCAAGGGCCATCTTAATCACTTCTGTGGACAGGAAGGAGCTCCTCATAGTCCTAAACCACACCGTGCTCTTAAGGTCCTCCATCCTCTGGCTCCCTTGCATTAAACTTGCCGCCTTCTACCTCACACCTCACACAGGACTCTCCTACCCGGGCACCCCCATCCACCATCACTACTCCCACAGTTTGAACTAAGATTCAAGACTTGGCCCAAATTCATTTTCTCAGTCAAGCCTTTCCAATTAAACTCTACTTGGCTCCAGTCACAAGGGCCACTCGATCAGTGTGCCCTCCCTTTGTGAACACTTCTCTCTAGCTGGTATTGGTTAAATGCACACTTACATGGCTATATTTCCAAGGACGTTTTTGTGCTTGGCTAGGCTGTCCTGTCTCTCTAGCTTCAGAAGTTTCCCTAGTACTACGTGTTCCACTAATTTTGAATGGCCTAGGGGTATAAAACATGGAAGTAAGAGTTACCGGCTGGCCAAAAATCCGTGCACCACAGATTCTTGAAGACAGAAGTCCCACAGGGCTGAGTGACGGACATCTGCCCCCTCTTTTCTATGCTTCAGTGCCCTCGGCTTCTCCCCCCTCACCCTCCACAGGAGAGAGTTCATGAATCTTTCAAAAAGCTTCCTGGCTCTATCTGAATCATTGCCTCAGAGAATATCCATACTCCTCCCTCCCCCACTAGGGCTCACAGCCCCAGATTGAAGCCCTTTGGCCTCAGAGCTGTTTTCAGCTCCCTGCCAACTACGTTCCCCCCCCACCACCACCGCATGGATTTGTCACTTCATTTAGCCTCTCAACAATTCCCAGTCTTGCCTCAGCCCAGCTGTTTTTAGTTCCCTTTTTGGTCCAAATCCCTGGCTCAGGGCAAGGCCTCCCCCCGCTACACCAGAGCTTCAGTCCAAATTAGAGCTCTGGGTCTCCTATTTGCCTGGGAAGGGAATCCAGATGGCCTCTAGACATGGCTCAGAGGCCCGGTCTTTGACTCCAGAACATCTGCAGCAGTGTTCACACAGCCTTCAAAGGTGACATGCATGAACGAACTTTCTGCTCCGCAAGTAAGAGTTTAGAGCGATGTATGCATGTACATCACTGCAGCTGAGAGAAACTACTTCCTCCTGACCCTTATCAATCATCCTTACTTCATACCTCAACACCCTCCCACCACCTCATCAAGCACAAAACCAAGCAACACCTGGACTCACATCCAACTAAGGGTTTCATTTGTTCCCTCTGGTCCTAAGAATAGACAGGGATTTTGCACTTTGGTTCTTCTACCAAAGAAGTTACGTTCGGAACAAAGTTAAACCTGTGAGAATTTCTCATTATTTGCCCTCAAGTTTGTTCTTGGGTCTCTACCCTGAGCCTGAACTTAAGGCAACTTACAAAGAACTGAGCATGTGCCATAATGACATTTAAGTGGGGCAAGAAAAGAATAAAAAACAGGGTTAGGTACAAGGAAGCACCAGAATGGTCGCTAAACAATGCTTACGAGCATGTCCTCTACACTTTCTTCATCCAACTGTATATCCAGAATTAGGAAGGGTGAACAGACTTCCCAAAGCCCCGATTTTAGGTCAGACTGAGCCTGAGTGGAACTGGTATAAAAGGTAAACTAAATGAAAAATAACCTTCACTCAGGCCAAATCAATATGAATTTCTTAACTAACTATTCTTCTCTAGGAACCACACAGAAGTCTTTCAGGAAAAGGTAGTCAGAGGATCTCCCAGATGCTGTTCTTTGGCCACGGCTGGGAGGTATATGGCCCTTGGACTTAAAGCAGGGAGGCAGAAGGAAAGAAGAGCTCTTCTTTCTGTCATGGTTCTTCTTCCTGTTCCTTTCCAGAGGGGATGCTATGAGCTCTACCTTGGACCCAAAGGACAATGCCACAGAATGTCATTTTTATATATATTCTCACTTATGGTATACTTCTTTTAAAATAAGGAGAAGGAAAAAAAAAGAGTTTACATTAAGACTTACCTCGGCTATCTTAATTTCTAATCTAAGCACTGACTTCATGTCATGCTCCGCTCGGGAGCTATTAGCTCCCAAAAGCACAGCCGTGTCCACCATGAACTTGTAAAGGGCATCCCGATACTGTAAGAGATAAAGAAGCAAGTGACCATGACAGCCTATTAGAAAGTACGTTTCAGGGACAGAGAAGAGCAAAAACAGCAGGTGGAAGTAAATGCTCTTCAATATCACTCTATACTCAGGCATGAGGCAAAACGAACCATCCACCAACCACTTTGGGACAAAGAAGAGTGGCAGCTACGGGGGTGCTGCTTCCATGAGAGACAAAGACACCAGCCACCAAGGATCAAGGGAACTAGTTTTCTGGCAATCAGTGATATTATAGATACATGAAACATCTCCAAATAAGCCCAGAATGGAAAGTTAAAGGTCAGACTCCTCTTTCCAGGCAATGAGGTTTTAATAAAAATAATGGGAAAGAAGAGGTGCTAAAAGCAGGAGGAATGATCCATGAAGACTAGTGGAAACTGATTGATTCTCTTCCAGCTCAATGTATCCACCTTCACACTAAGCAATAAAGGACCAGTGATTGCAGCCCTATGTCTCTTCAGTTTTGTATGGATTTTACAAAGTTCTCCTCACTACTCAGGGAAAAAAGAAAGAAGAGAGGAATGATAAAGAGAAACCCAGCAAATAGCAAATACAGAGTTTCCCCTCTGCATGTTCGTAAACCTATTTTCAGGCTATTCATATGGCACTGGAGAGGGAACTTTCTCTGTGGAAACTGTAGAATCTTGTTGAGGGTAACCTCTCCTTTCAGACATATTTGTGAGAACTCAATACACCACATCATAAACTATTGCACAGTTGTGCTATGGGACTACGATTTCCTTACATCTTGATTCTATATGCTATTCTTGCTATGCTTATGACCTCGAGACTTATACAGTGCTTGGCATATAGCAGGGTCTTAATAAATATTTGCTAATCAGTAAGCAAGCTTTGCAAATAATCTTAATCAGAAACGATGCTTTCGGGGCACCTGGGTGGCTCAGTGGGTTAAAGCCTCTGCTTTCGGCTCAGGTCATGATCCCAGGGTCCTGGGATCGAGCCCCACATTGGGCTCTCTGCTCAGCAGGGAGCCTGCTTCCTCCTTTTTCTCTGTCTGCCTCTCTGCCTACTTGTGACCTCTCTCTGTCAAATTAAAAAAAAAAATCTTTAAAAAAAAAAAGAAAAAAGAAACGATGCTTTCTAATTCCCAACTCAAGTTAAGAAATTATTTATTCCATTAACACATGTAGAGGATGTCTTGCTAGGCATTCTGTGCTTATGGGGGGCACAGATGAAAAAATTACATAATGCATGAGTCTGGTTCTCAGTGTGTAATCCAGTGATGGAAATAAACATGAAATTACTAACTGCAGTGTTAGAGACACCAAAATCAGTTCCTTAACAAAGCTGCTAAGCATTTGGGAACTCAAAAAGTAGAGAAGAATTCCAGACTGGAGGAATGAGCACAGAGCACTGGAAGGAGCAGTGAGGAGCCCTCCTGTGAGGTGCACAAGCTGCCTTTATTGGGAGAAAAACAAAAGTAAATGAGGCCGCAAACATGCTCTGGGATCACGTCATGAAGAGGCCTTGGATTCCCTCTAAGGAATTCGGAGCCTAGCATGTGAGCAAAAAGCATGCTGGGAGCTATGCTCTAAGAAGAGAATTTGTCCATTGGGGCTGAGGAGGCAGTGAAACAAAGGGGAGGAGGTAACAGTTAAAAGCTACTTGTAGTCAAGACGAGAGTTAACATCGAGTACCTAGAGCAGTAAAGACAGAGGGGGGACCAGAGGGAACAGAGATTTTGGAAGTAGAATCCACAGGACTTGACTGATTGGTTACACGGTTTCAAGCCTGGTTGCTGATAGAGTGGTGACTCCAAAAAAAAAGGTAGGTGCCCGCAGACTGGCAAAAGTTCCTTCTATCCACTGTTGAACAATACAAACATGCAAATCTTCTTTGATGAGTGTCCTCACCGAGGAAATTGTCTAAGATCTTACCTAGCTTCCTGCCCTCTAGAACCTTCTAGATACAAGGTTTAGTATCAGCAAAGGGGCAGGGACTTTCCTTGGGATCCAACACTTCCCAGTCTAAGTTCTTACATTCTTAGGCTGGCCCAGAAACCAGTGAACTCCCTAGTCAAGGATCCCCTGGGTCTGGGACTCCTTTGGAAATTCAACCATGTTTCCAAAATGAATTTAAAGTGTCAGGAATGAAGCAGCTCTACTCCAATCTCCAGGAAACTAGTAGGTTTCCCAGCCACCCAGGCACCCCCCATCTGGCCCTCATTAACCTTGGATTAACCCATGGCATCTGTTAAGAAAACAGATTCTGGGGTCCCACTTCAAGTCTCCTACATGGGCCTCTCCTGGGCTGCAGCCCAAGAATCGACATTTAACAGGATGTTCCCGGTGATTCTTAAGCCATACGATTTGAGAGCCACTCACCAACTATGTGAACCCAGGAAAATCCCACAGTTTACTTCTGCAATGTACAGTGAGCTCTCTACAGTTCTAAGGAAAGGCTGCAGGCTCATTTCTTGGTTGCTTCATTCGGGTGTGCTGTCTCCCCGGCTCCATCATGAGGGCAGGGAGCCTTGATGCCCAGACTTCCCAAAGAGAGGGAGTGCCATTTGTTTGAGTGAATAAAAAGCCTCTGCTTCCTGCATTGGCAACATGGTCATTAAACACTCACGCTGTTCATTTCCAATAAAGAGTCAGGGATTTTAGAGCAATTTATGAACCCAACAACACTCTGACAGGGCACAGTGTCGAATATGAGGAAAACTTACAGACTTGGCTTCTGTGGTATTATCCAAGTAGTCTTCCCTCACGGCTAGGGAGAGAGTTGCTTGGTCCAGCTGTTGAAACAAAGCAGAAAGCATTCTGCTTATAATAGAAATTCTTACCAACCACTTTAACAATAATCATGGAATCTGCATCCCAGGGAGAGTCTGAGTCTCTGTCACCAGTACAGAAACAGTTCCCTGCACTCAGAGCGACAGGCAAAACGTATTTCAGCAAAGACAGAAATCAGAAAGTATCAGAGACCGGCCCCTACTTCATAGATTCTAACCCTTTTGAGGCTCTACCAATACTGAATAGCATCAAAGTTATCTGAACTGAAATAGGTCTTAGAGATGCTTTGGTTTTCCCCCTGCTTGTGGAGAAACAAAAGCCAAAGAAATAGGTGACTTTTCCAAGGTCACATGGCTGGGCAGAGCTCAGAGGAGAATCACTGTCTCCTGTCACCAGATCCGGAATTCTCCACACTGCAGTATTTTACAAAAATGCCAATCCAGAAGGAGTTGATTATCCAGATTTTCTACCTCCATACCCCTAAAATATTGTGCTGAATTGATTGATTTTTTTTTAATTTTAAAGGAATCAAATAATTCTGCTTTGAGAAATCTCTGCAAAATTTAGAACTCTCTCTGAAAGTTTAGGATAGGTGATAAAAATACAAATAACAATCAGACAATGAAATAATCGGAGTTATTATGGAAAAGTAAAGCATAATTTCTCAAATTAAACAATTTCACACCTTAAAGGCAATCAAAGGGGAAAAGACAGTCTTTTTGAAGAATGTGTTAAAACAACTGGACATCCACTTGCAGAAAAAAAGAAAAAATGGACCTTGACCCATACCTCACATCTTACACAAAAATTAACTCAAAATGGATCATAGACCTAAATGTAAAACTTAAAACTATGAAACATCTAGAAGAAAATACAGGAGGAGCTCTTGTGACCTAGGGTTAGACAAAGATTTTTTTTTAAGATTTTATTTATTTACTTAAGAGAGAGAGAGAACACAGAGGGAGAAGAAGACGACTTCCCACTTAGCAGGGAGCCCAATACAGGACTTGCTCTCAGGACCCTGAAATCATGACCTAAGCCAAGGCCAGACACTTAACCAACTGAGCCACCTGACTGAGCCACCCAGGTGCCCCTAGACAGAGTTATTAGACATAGTACCAAAATCACAATCCATAGAAGAAAAAAGAAATTGGACTGCATCATCATTAAAAAATTTTGCTCTGTGAATGACACTGTCAAAATAAAAAGAGCTATAGACAGAGACAAAATATTTGAAAACTACATATATGAAAAAGGATTTATATATAAAGAGCCCTCAACATGCAACAGTAAGAAAACAACCCTTTTTAAAAGCAAGCAAAAGATCTGAAGAGACAATTCGCCCAAGATATGAAGATGGAAAGTAAGTTCACAGCACTAATAATTGGGAAAATGTAAGTCACAAACAAGACAATACCACTACCTGTCATTACAATGGCAAAAACAAACAAACAAGCAAAACCTGACAATGTAAAAGCTGTCTAGGAGGTAGAAAAACTGCATCAGTCGCACACTGCTGGTGGGAATGCAAAAGGGCAAAGCCACTTCAAAAACCAGTTTGAGGGGCACCTGGGTGGCTCAGTCATTAAGCATCTGCCTTCGGCTCAGGTCATGATCCTGGGGTCCTGGGATCAGGCTCTGCATCGGGCTCCCTGCTCAGTGGGAAGCCTGCTTCTCCCTCTCCCACTCCCCCTGCTTGTGTTCCCTCTCTTGCTGTGTCTCTCTCTGTCAACAAAATTAATAAAATCTTTAAAAAAAAAGAGAGAGAGAGAAAGAGAAACCAATTTGACAGTTTTTTTGTTGTTGTTTTTTGTGTTTTTTTTGTCATAGAGAGAGAAGCGAGAGCAAGCACAGGCAGACAGAGTGGCAGGCAGAGGCAGAGAGAGAAGCAGGCTCCCCGCCAAGCAAGGAGCCCGATGTGGGACTCGATCCCAGGACGCTGGGATCATGACCTGAGCCGAAGGCAGCCACTTAACCAACTGAGCCACCCAGGCGTCCCAATTTGACAGTTTCTTAAAAAGTTAAACATACACTTACATATGACCTAGCAATCCCACTCCCAGGGAGTTATCTAAGAGAAATAAAAACTTCATGCTCCCACAAAAACCCACATGTAACTCTACTCATCATCGCCAAAGACTGGATACAATCCAAAAGCTCTTCAACTGGTGAAAGGAGAAACTGTGACACACTCCGGAGCAGTCTTCAGCCACAAGAAGGAATGAACTACTGATATATGGAACAACACAGGCAAGTTTTACTCACATTCTGAGAAAGGCAAAACTACAGGGACAGAGAACAGTGTTTAAGGATGGGGAAAGTGCTTAACTACAAAGGGGCAACATGAGGGAATTTTGTGGGGGGGTGATGGAACTGCTGTGTGACTCTATGCACTTGTCTAAACTTCTAGAGGCACCTGGGTGGCTCAGTCGGTGAAGTGTCTGCCTTCAGCTCGGGTTATGATCCTGGCATCCTGGGACACAGCCCCCTCTTTGGGCTCCCTCCTAAGCGGGAAGGCTGCTTCTCCTTCTCCCTCGGCCCCTCCCCCAAACTGTGCTCTCACACACACGCATGCACACTTTCTCAAATGAATAAAAATTCTTTAAAAAAAAAACCCTTATAGACACATGCATCACAAAAAGTTAATTTCATTGTACGTAAATTTAAAAATAAGTATTATTTTTTAAGTTCCAGAATCTTCTCTAAATCTATGGCTGTTCTTTCTTGAGTTTCAGCAACTGCCTAGAGACTGAATAAAACAAATCCCAACAGCAGATTTTCTAAATTTAAATCTGATTCACACAGAAAAAAGTTAAGTCAAATTAAGAACATACAAAATCTAAGTAACACCTCAAAAATTAGTAGCAACTGAATAGAAACTGGATCCTACATGCCTGTATCATTAATTTATGTAACTCTACATTATTTTTATCTATGTATTCTAGTTCTTTATTTTACTGTATCTCAAATATTTTCTTTTTTTCTTTAATACGTAAGATTGGTATAGGATCACAGTTTTCCATGAGGAACTCCTTCATATGCAACAAATACTACAAAGACCAAGTTAAGAACACGGAGGGCATGGGGAGATGGAAAGTAGAAGGAAGTTGGGAGAAATCGGAGGAGAGAGATGAAGCATGAGAAACTGTGGACTCTGAGGAACAAACTGAGGGTTTTGGGGGGGTGAGGGTTGGGTGAGCCTGGTGGTGGGTATTAAGGAGGGCATATTGCATGGAGCACTGGGTGTGGTGCATAAACAGTGAATTCTGGAACACTGAAAAGAAATTCCAAATAAATAAATAAATAGGGTTAAAAAAAGAGTTAGTGATGTTATGAAAATTCAAAGAAAAACACTGCTCTTCTTTCAAGGAGAAAAAAAAGAAATTTTCATAACATCTATCTTGCCTGCGTGTATTACTAAAATCTTTAAATTGTGTGTTCAACCATCTTCTCTAATTGGCCCCACACAACCACATCATAAGCCAGCCTGGCTTCATCCTACTAAAACTCCCAATCTACCACCATTTCTTCCAAAAATTAAGTAAGCCAGAATCGTGAAACACAATATTATGATTAAGATGCTTTGGATTTCAATTAGATCTGGACAACTTGGAGCAGTCTTTGGAGATTCAGTCTCATAGGAAAGGAAACTAAATAGACAACATCAAGAAAGCCAAAGCTTCCCTCTGAAGAAATGAAGTTAAATTCACTTGTTGTAAAAGTTTGGATGACTCAAGAGAAGTTACTGGACCTTTTTTCAACCTCTACATTATTATGGTTTCCAGGAAACGTTTTAAATACACCAAACAGAATAAGGTCTGACAACTAAATCTCTTTAGAAACATAAAAACTCTTGAGGCAAAAGACTTTCTCAAGAGACCAACATTAGGACACTGCGTTATTGCAGGTTTTTTAATCCTTGTGTTTACAAATGATCTGAACATCCCAAGTAGAAAATAAAGTATGTGTTTAGGAAATCCAACATATTGAACTCAAAGATGATTTTTTTTTCTCTAACTACGACAAACCTCAGGTTAGGAAACAAAGCACTAACGCAAAAAGAAACATCTGCCAAATTAAGATTTAGGGGGAAAAAAGGCAAAGCAAACTTGGAAACTTCATTTCCAAGAGGGTCTCTCCTTGTCATTCTTACAGATTTTGCTAAAAAGTCAGACAAAAAGCAGGCCACTAATGATGATTTAAAGTCAGTTTCAGTAACACATACTTAGACAACCTGGTCTTCCAAATGTTTTTTCAGGATCCCACATATTCAAGTTCGTTATTGTCCCTAAAGTCCTCATTCTTATTATCTCCTTACATAAAATAAACCCAAACCCAAATGGCAAGGTATGTTTGGGGGCTTTCACTTCTGTTGTTTCCTATATTTGTTTAATTTCCTTTCTCCCATTTCAGCCTGTGACAAGTACTGTGCCATCTCACCACAGGGCAGCTTGACAGAAGACCCTGGGTGGGTCTGGGCAACCCCTGCTCACCAAACTGCCTGGCCTTGGCATGGTGATGCTTCTGCCCACTGGAGAGGTGCCTTTTTTCTTTACCCAAAAGTACCACCTGCTCACCCAAAGGAATCACCACAGTGCTGTGCCTTCCCAAAGAGAGTCCTTTCTCTTAAGAGGGAGGAACAAAGAGCCAGGGGAATACAACAACACAGAATTCTTGCCCTTTTTTCCCATGATTCTTTAGTCTTTCAAAATTAAATTTTTAATTTTTTTTTAATTTTCGTTTTTTTCTTTTTCTATATTTTGAAATTTTTCCTCTTTCCTATTTCAACCTATCTTAACTATTTTATCTTATCAATACCTTTTTTAAAAAATCCTTTTTAATTTCCATTTTTATAGTCATATCCTATCCCTTCATTGTATTTAACCATATTTTTTATATACATGTAAATTTTTCTTTCTTTAAAATTTTGGGATACAATTTCCTCTAACATACTAAAATATAACATAAATATAGCATATGGCTTTGTTGTAGTCTCCAGCCAGATCATACTTTCTCCTTTTTTTTTTCTTTTTTCAACCAAGTGCTTATCTTATCAATTCCTTTGCTAAAATCTTTTCTAATTTTCATCCTTATAGTCATATTCTATCCCTTCATCATGTTTAATTCTTACTTATAAACATTTATGTTTTTCATTCTTTAAAATTTGGGGAGGCAGTTTCTTTTTTTTAAGATTTTATTTATTTATTTGACAGACAGAGATCACAAGTAGGCAGAGAGGCAGGCAGAGAGAGAGGATGAAGCAGGCTCCCTGATGAGCAAAGAGCCCAATGCGGGGCTCGATCCCAGGATTCTGGGATCGAGCCCAATGAGGGGCTCGATCCCAGGACCCTGGGATCACGACCTGAGCTGAAGGCAGAGGCTTTAACCCACCGAGCCACCCAGGCACCCCAGGAGGCAGTTTCTTCTAACAGACCAAAATACACCCAAAATCAAGTGTGTGGCTCTGTTCTATTCACCAGCCTAATCATATATTTTTTCCCCTTTCTTCTCCCCCTGGTTTCAGGTTTCTTCCAATTTGGTTAGTGTATATTTTTCTGGGGTCATTGTTACCCTTTTGGCATTTTGTTATGTCATTCATCTGTTCTTCTCTGGACAAAATAACAAGACAGAAAAAAAAAACTAAAAAAAAAGAAAAAAAAAGCAGTACAGACTGCTGGGGACCTAATCAATATGGACATTAGTAAGATGTCAGAACTAGAGTTCAGAATGATGACTATAAAGAT
This sequence comes from Mustela erminea, assembly GCF_009829155.1. Taxonomy (NCBI): domain Eukaryota; kingdom Metazoa; phylum Chordata; class Mammalia; order Carnivora; family Mustelidae; genus Mustela; species Mustela erminea. The sequence continues at coordinate 17,639,494 of NC_045635.1, read as the reverse complement.
GCAAGCCAGGCTTGAAAAAAGTATAGAAGTTACTAGAGAATCCCTTTCTGGAAAAATAAAAACTCCTTTCTGGAGAAATAAAAGAACTAAAATCTAACCAAGTTGAAATTTTAAAAAAAGCTATTAATGAGATGCAATAAAAAATGGAGACTCTTACTGCTAGGCTAAAAGAGGCAGAAGAGAGAATTAGTAATATAGAAGATCAAATGATGGATAATAAAGAAGCTGAGAAAAAGAGAGACAAACAACTACTGGATCATGAGGGGAAAATTCAAGAGATAAGTGATACCATAAGATAAAACAATATTAAATAATTGGGATCCCAGAAGAAGAAAGAGAGAGAGGACAAATTATAGTAGAGAATTTGGAGCAAATTATAGTAGAGAATTTCCCTAATTTGGTGAAGGGAACAAGCATCAAAATCCAGGAGGTACAGAGAATCCCCCTCAAAATCAATAAAAATAGGTCAATACTCCGTCATCTAAGAGTAAAACTTAAAGGCTCAGAGTCAAAGAGAAAATCCTAAAAGCAGCTCAGGACAAGAAGACTATAAACTACAAAAGTAGAAATACTGATTGGCAGCAGACCTATCCACAGAGACCTGGCAGGCCAGAAAGGACTAGAATCATATATTTAGAGCACTAAATGAGGAAAAAATATGCAGCCAAGAGTTCTATATCCAGCTAGGCTGTCACTGAAAATAGAAGGAGAAATAAAAAGCTTCCAGGACAAATAAAAACTAAAACAATTTGCAAGCACCAAACCAGCCCTACAGGAAATATTGAAAGGGGTCCTCTAAGCAAAGAGGGAGCCTAAAAGTAACAGACCAGAAAGGAACAGAGACAATGAACAGGCACCTTAGAGGCAATACAATGGCACTAAATGCATCTCTTTCAATAGTTAGTCTGAATGTAAATGGGCTACATGCCCCAATCAAAAGACACAGGGTATCAAAATGGATTAACAAAAAAACAAAAAACAAAAAGCAAAATAAGACCAGAGCGCCTAGGTGGCTCAGTGGGTTAAAGCCTCTGCCTTTTGCTCAGGTCTTGATCCCAGGGTCCTGGGATCGAGCCCTGCATCAGTCCCAGGGTCCTGGGATCGAGCCCTGCATCGGGCTCTCTGCTCAGCAGGGAGCCTGCTTCCCCCTCTCTCTCTGCCCACCTCTCTGCCTACTTGTTATCTCTGTCTGTCAAATAAATAAATAAAATCTCTAAAAACAAACAAACAAAAACAAGACCCATTGACATCCTTCTGCAAGAAACTCATTTTAGACCTGAAGACACCTCCAGATTTAAAGTGAGGGGGGGGAAAACAATGTACCATGCTAATGGACATCAAAAGAAAGCTGGGGTGGCAATCCTTAAAATAGACAAATTAGATTTTAAGCCAAAGACTATAATAAGAGGTGAGGAAGGACACTATATCACACTTAAAGGGTCTGTCCAACAAAAAGATCTAACAATTTTAAATATCTATGCCCCTAACATGGGAGCCTCATTATATTAATATATAATAATATATACTAGTATCTATAAACCAATTAATAACAAAATCAAAGAAACACAGCGACAATCATATAATAATAGTATGGGACTTCAACACCCTACTCACAGCAAAGAACAGATAATCTAAGCAGAAGATCAACAAGGAAATAAAGGCTTTCAATGATACATTGGACCAGATGGACATCACAGATACATTCAGAACATTCTATCTCAAAGCAACAGACTACACATTCCTCTCTAGTGCAAATGGAACATTCTCCAGAATAGATCACATCCTGGATCACAAAGTAGATCTCAACTAAAAAATTTTAAAAAGTTGACTTACAGCAGAAAAGAGTAATATACTCTTAATAGCTGTTCTACTTCTATGACTTGATCATCAATATATCACTAATATTTGATGGTTTGAGGTGCCTCGTTAGCGCAGTAGGTAGCACGTCAGTCTCATATTTGATGGTTTGACAAAGGACAGACTGGGAGGAAAAAATTAGTGATTCAATAAAGTTTTTATTATTAGTCAAAGAAATTGTGGAAGTGGGGTGCCTGGGTGGCTCAGCTGGTTGAGCATCTGCCTTTGGATCAGGTCATGATCCTGGAGTCCCAGGATCAAGACCCACATCAGGCTCCCTGCTCAGCAAGGTGTCTGATTCTCCCTCTGCCTCTGGCCCTCCCTTCACTCCTGCTCTCTCTCACTCATTCTCTCGAATAATTAAGTTTTTAAAAATCTTAAGAGGAAAAAGTAACTATGGAAGGAAAAAAAAGAGTAGGATCAAGACACAAAACAATTTTAAGAAATGTATTTGAATCCTTGCCAAGCTGTGTCATTGATGAATCTTTCAGTATTATTTCTCTGTCAGGGGAATGAGTAGGTGTGGGGAAGAGCAGAGCTCAGAAAGTCTTTGTAGCTTGCTCCCCACTGGAATTTAGGGACCCCACACATGCTCAGAGTAGATATTTGAGGACCAGGTCAGAGATGACTTAAATTTACCCACCAGCTTCCTGAAAGGCTGACAAAATTGGTTTGTTAATGATTTACACTATGCAAATCTGAGAGGAAGGAATATTCTAGATCCCGATGTTTAACAGAATTTTTATCCTCTTATTTCACTAAGGTAGGATGAGTCTCTCTCCCCGGAAAGACAACCCAAAAGGCTGACCTTGGACTGAATAAACAGAATGAACAAATCCTCACTATACCTTCAAAATGTGCTCGTTGGACACCTTGTCATCAGGGGACACATACAACCGGATGAACACAGAATTGCTGTATTGACCACGAAACGTTGCAAGAGTATGCAAGAGACTGAACTTCCTCTCCGACCAAATACCTTCGGGACCAATGTTAGATTCGAGCACAGGCCAGCGGAAAGGGGAATGTCGCAGGATGTGTAGCAATGGTTTGGCATCTGCTTTTTCGATCGCTTCTGAAAGGGAGCAAATACAAAGAAAGAGTTAGAATTGCAGATTGGATCACCAAACTAGAATGCAAGTACATCTTCTTAAAGAAAATTCCCTATAAGACCCCAACTTCACATTTCACCTGTTAGAGAGAGATGCAGTGGACTGAGCAGGACCACAGAGACAGAACTAGCTATGGCTCACACTTCAATGTGACTGCCTGAACCAGGTATTCTTGCCAGGAAAGCGGACTACAGAAGCTGCTGGATATTCCCGACAAGAAAAGATGGGCTTGTTACAGCCCAATGAGTGATATTAGGCTGAGCATACCCTGCAAGATATAGGGTACTTTCCTAAGTAAAAGAAACCATTCAGTAAAACCAACCACTCCCCAATACACGTGAATTAATGCTTCCAGACTCCTTGACCGTCTATTATCACACTCTTCCAGCTCACCAAATAATACCCCAAATTCTAAACAAGGTAACACACTTCCCACAGGCACTGGCTTCTCTTCCTACAGTGGTCTTGAGGAAACACACCAGATCAAATGGCAAGTGTTAACCTTAACCCCAATCAGACCCAAGACGCCAAGACAGGCCCAAGACACCCACCTAAGATGTCTGTTAGGCTGATGGAGAAGCAGAAGGAGCCTGGCCCACCTGGGAATCAGGATTGTCCTAGGCCTGGGTAAGCTTCTGTGGGATACAGCAATACTCCCAAATGCCCCCTCTCCCAGGCTCCCTCTCACACCGGACAGGGCCTCTAGATTCTCATTTCCACACCACATATGGTGGGGTTTGCCCTCCTGACCCTACCCAAGTTTCTCATGGAGGAACTGCTATGTAAGGAATCCAAGCCAAAGAAATAAAATTATTTTCTTATTTTTTCTATCAAGCCAGCAACAGAACATTAAGACAGGGAGAGTCAAGATTCAGTCCTTGAGAATTGTTCCCTTTCTCAAACAACACTTTTAAACATTAATCGGAATCTTAGTAGTTCTCGTTTTCCTTAAAGAACATCTTTAAACATTAATAGAGTCTCTGAAGGATAGGGTGTTAAATATTTCAGTTATTTTCTTTATTACTCACTCTCATTCATGCAAGATGAATAAAGGATTTTGGCTTTCTGTATGGCTTCGGTGTCCCGCCTTCTACTGATAGATTTCTCCAAAAGGGCTGGGAAGGTTAAGAAAGGATTCATTAGTATCCACCCATACAAGGTGCAACTTAGAGGTCATTCCATAACCACAGTCCCGGCCTCCGGATAATTAAATGTAAAGACAGACAACCCTGGAAAAGATACATCTATAAAAGATATACAGACAGCACGACCAAGTCCAAGTTGCTTGAGGTTCAAATAAAAAAAAAATTAACCTTCTCTTTTGCCAGGTTCTCTTAATTCAGAGAAACCTGAAGTTCAATTTCCGACTCAGACTGGACCTGCTGCAGGGGTTAATGTTTTTGCCACCTACATAAAAAGAAACAGAATTCATTTATTCAAGAACCAAAAATAACTGAATTCTGTTCTTTGTTTCTGCACGGAGTAATATTCTCAAAGGACGCAATTTCATCAGGGTCGGGTTTCTTAAGATTTCCTCACCGCCCAGCCTCTCCAGGAGGTCACCTGGAGGAAATTGCCCATTAGAAGTTTTATTCGATGTTGCATAAACATGCTGTGGACATGGGAGAAGTTGTTTAGACAGGAAATGGAGAGGCAAGATTGGAAAGCCTACCCAAATTGCCTGAAAACTTGTCCATTTCCCCATGCGGAGTCCTGGCCATTGAAATGAGGTCATGTGTATAAAATGGCTGTCAGCGTAGACATGAGCCCACCCAGAAAGTGATGTGCACTTTGTAACATCACTGATGCTCTTGCTTGAAGGTGGAAACTGGCAGCTTTCATGATTAAGGGGAGAAGGAGGGAAAGGCAAGACTCAATAAAAACTGCTCCCCCTCCCCGCCAAAACACACCTTGGATGTACCGGCGAGTGCTCATTTACCTACATGGAGCCAAGAGGAAGCATCCCCGAGCAGTACCACGGCACTGCCGACATGGAGCTGTGGCAGCCTGCTGCTGTCAAGGCATGTGGACTTTATTTCTGAAACAACCCAGCTGCCTCCCAATGACGGCACAACAGATGCCCCCATTGTATTCTGAAGAGCTTCAAGATACATACAATGGAGAGTGCTGATCCAATTAATAATTACATATATCCTGAAGAGGAATCTCCACTTCTAAACTAGAAGTTCTACCTTTCAAAACAAAACAAAAAAAAAAAGGCAATCCAGAGCTCCTGACCAGTTTTTTATCCACACTTGTATATCAACCAAGTCCAACGAACTCCACAGATTCAAATAAAATAAATTGAGTTGGATGTGGGTGTTTTCAATTGTTTTGACTTGTTTGGTGTTTCTTATGTATTATCACAGCAATAAAAGCAAGATAACTAGCCCCAAGGATCGAGAAGGAAGATTGTTTTCTTTTTTTAATAAACACAAAGCTCTAAAACCATACTCACATACATTTCTATTCAAATCAGATCAGGTGCCTTTCCACTGTATTACTTCCACAGTCGCTGGACTGTTGGGGAGACACATTTGGAAGTAAATAATCCAAATTCCATTTAGGGATGTGATGTTCTTCTGATGCTATAAACACTCCACAGATTGTAAACAACAATGCCCTGAGGACCCAAACAAGCCTTGGGAGCGAAAGAACTCAAAGTAGTACGTATGTACCTGAGTGTGCACCCAAGGCATTCTGTGTATGACAAGAAGGTAAAAAGAGGACATGCAGTACTAAGTAGGGCATTCCCAAAACCCTAACAGCGCACAAATATCAATAATTTGTTAAGGCACATCCCAGGGATACCATGGGTTCAGTTTCAGATTACTGCAAAAAAGTGCATATTGCAATAAAGCGAGTCAAATTAATTTTCTGGCTTCCCAGTGCATACAGAAGTCATGTTTACACTGTATCAGCAGATGATTAAATGTGCAATAGCACCGTGTCTAAGAAACAATGTAATACCTTAATTTTAAAAAATACTTCATTGCTACAAAATGCTAACCATCATCTGAGTGTTCAACTCGTTACATTCTTTTTCGCTGGTGGAGGGTTTTGCCTAGATGTGGATGGCTGATGACCGATCAGACTGGAGCTTGCTGAAGGTTGCGGTTGCTGTGGTAATTTCTTAAAATAAAACAACAGTGAAGTTTGCCACATAGATTGGCACTTCCTCTCACAAACTATTTCTCTGTAGTATGAGATGCTGCTTGATGGCATTTTATCCACAGAACAACTTCTTTCAAAACTAGAGTCAAGACGCTCCCTGGTGGTCTAGTGGTTAGGATTTGGCGCTCTCTCAAAACTAGAAGTCAATCCTCTAAAACCCTGTCACCACATTATTAACTAAGTTTATGTAATTTTCTAAATCCTTGGTTGTCATTTCAGACCTTCACAGTGTCTTTGCCAGGAGTAGATTCCATCTCAAGAAGCCACTTTCTCAGGGCGCATGGGTGGCACAGTCAGTTAAGCATCTGACTCTTGTTTTCAGCTCAGGACATGATCTCAGTGTCGTGAGATCGAGCCCCACATTGAGCTCTGCACTCAGCAGGGAGTCTGCTTGAGATTTTTCCTCCCTCTCCCTCGTCCTCTCCCACTCGTGCTCTCTCTCTCTCAAATCAATTAATTAATTTTTTAAAAAGACAAAACCACTTTCTCTGTTCATCTATAAGAAAAAACTCCCCATCCATTCAAGTTTGATCATGGCATGATGTCAATTCAGTCACACCTTCAGTTTCTACTTCTGGTTCTAGTTCTCTTGATATTTCCATCACATTTGAAATTACTTCCTCTCCTCAAGTCTTGAACCCCTCGAAGGCACTCATGAGGGATGGAATCAGCTTCTTCCAGACTCCTGTGAGTGTTGGTATCTTGACTTGTTCACAAGGATCACACATGTTCTTAATGTCATCTAGAACAGTGAATCCTTTCCAGGAGGTTTTCTATTTGCTGTCCCCAGAGCCATCACAGAAATCACTACCTGTGGCAGCTATAGTCTTATGAAACCTATTTCTCAAATAATAAAACTTGAAAGTGAAAATGATGCCTTGATCCACGGGCTGCAGAGTGGATGTTGTGTTAGCAGGCATGAAGGCAACATGAATCTCACTGCCCATTTCCATCAGAGCCCTGGGTGATCAGGTACACTGCCATTGAGCAGTTCTAAGTTTTTTCTGAGCTACCAGAACTCAATAGTGCACTAAAATACTCACTAAACTACGTGTGAACAGATGTGCTATCATCCAGGCTCTGCTGTTCATTGAGAGCACAAGCAGGGTAGACTTAGCATAGCCCTTAAGGGCTGTGAATGGTCAGAATAGTCAGTAAGTGCTGGCTTCAACTTAAAGTCACCAGGGCTGCCTCAGCCCCCTAATAACAAGAAAGCCTGTCCTTTGAAGCCTTGAAGCCAGGCACCAGCTTCTCCTCTCTAGCTATTAAAGTCCTACATGGTTTCTTCCTCTATATAAGGCTGTTCCATCTACACCGAAAATGCATTGTGTAGAGTGTAGTCACCTTTGTGAATCATCTCAGCTAGATCTTCTGGAGAACTTGGATACCTGGGTAACTGGGTAACACTGCTTCACCTTATATCAGGGAGAGAGCTTCTTTCCTTAAACTTCATGCATCCACTTCTGCCAGTTTCCAACTTTGCTCCTGCAGCTTCCTCACCTTTCTCAGCCTCCACATAATCCAAGAGAGTTAGGGCCTTGCTCTGCATTAGGCTCTGACCTATGGGGATGTATACGATGGCTGGCTTGTCATCTTCTGTCCAGACCACTGCAACTTCCTCCAGATCAGCAAGAAGTCCGTTTTGCTCTCTTATCATTCATGTGTTCCCTGGAGGAACACTTATCATTTCCTTCAACAATGTTTCCTTTGCATTCACAACTTGGTGACCATTCAGTGCCAGAGTCCGAGGTCTCAACATTATCTTCCTCACTAGGCTTAATCATTTCTAGCTTTGATTTAAAGTAAGAGATGTGTGAATCTTCATTTCACTTGAACACTTACAGGCCACTGTAGGGTTATTAATTGGCCTGATTTCAATATTGTTGCGTCTCAGAACAGGGAAGCCTGAGGAGAGAGAGCAAGATGGGCAAAGAGCCAGTTGGAAGAGCAGCCAGAACGCACACAACATTTATCAATTAAGTCTGACATCTTCTATGGTTCGTGAGGCCCCAAAACAATTACAATGATAACATCAAAGCTCTCTGATTGCAGATCACCGTAACAAATATAAGAGTAATGAACAGGTTTGAAATATTCTAAGAATTACCAAAACATGGCATGGAGGCATAATGTGAGCAAACGCTATTGGAGAAAATGGCGCCACATAGATTTGCTCCCTACAGGGTCACCATAAACCATTACTTTGTTAAAAATGCAGTACCTGCCACCCCTAAGAAAGAGAAGTCCCATAAAGTGAGGTAACCCCTGTCTGTGTCAAAATTCTGTCTTCTGTACCAGAACATGGCTTTTAAAACAAATTCAGCTATCCGAGGTTACTTGGCAAACCCTTTCCCTTCTCCTCACCTCCTCATGCCCAAGCAGGCGGGAGAGCATTGATATGCAGACAGTGTCCTGGCAATCAGCTGGCGGCATCCATTTTCTGTATCTCTGTATTTGAATTAGTGGTAAGAGCAATAAAGCCTGGAGAGTAATTAATGAGCAGAAAACAAAGGCTGCCTATCAAAGGCAATTACGCAAGTTATTAAAATGTCCCTAAAGCGCTGAGAAGGGCTCCTGGGTCACCCACACAAGGGCATTGCCATCATCCTCTGTGTTGTTTCTTGGACCATTTCTCAATCCTCACCCTCTTCCAGGTATTCTTAACCATATTACAACAGAAAAGGAAAACTCCAGTTCATAAAAACGTATCATGCACCAAACCTGAGACTATAAAGCTGGATTCAAAGTGCTTCTGATCATCAAATTCGAACAGAGCACAAAAATATTATGTATTTTTTCTCATTAATCTTAATCAAATAAAATCATCAAATTCTTCAATATAATCCAAGTTCCCCACTTTTCTGTGTATGGTTAGTGTATTTTGTGTCCCATTTAAGAAACCTTTGCCTGTCCCAATCATAATGCTATGTTTTTTACAGAATCCTTATTGTTTCACATTTGGATCTACAGTCCACATAGAATTAGTTTCTGCCCATGGTGTGACAGTCATGCCTTTGTAACACAACCCTGGCTTCATAGGGTACACCTAGAGGGAGAATTTTAATGAAGAAGGTACTTTTGGTCATTGGGTCAAGTCCTGTGAGATGAAAAGTAATCTCGGTACATAAAATTGGCATCCACAATGACTAGTCTAAGTTAAACTGAGTAGTCTGAGGGGCAGGGACTGGGTCCCATTCATCTTAAGCACCCACGGCCTACTGCTTGGCGTGGCTGGTGCTCAGTCCACAACTGCAGAGCTGAATTCCTGAAAAGGTTAAGTCTAAGAGTTTTTCACCCAAGAGAAAAGGAACTGTAAGAAGTTGCACTTCTTTCATTATTGCTTGTTATAATCAGCAATGTCCCGATTACACAAACATCCACAATATGCTTTTCTCACATCCTAGTCTCTGTATCATACAACGAAATCCAAGACTTCATTGGTTTTCATGAACACCAGGTTTTGGGATTCCTAGGTTTCATCTTACCAGTGGTCTCAGTTCAGCTATCTACATCCTGGTCTTCCATTTGGGGGTAAATACTTAGTTGGCATTCAACTTCCTTTAAGTTCAGAAGCTGAGACAGGACCACCAATCTTTCTCATTCATTTCACTTCTCCTGCTGAGACAGGGCCTTTATTGGGGGCTCTGGAACAGGAGAAGAGCATTCCAAAGAAAGGCCAGACTCCTGAAGACTCAGAAGTCCCCTAGTAAGTCAAGAGCTCACAACAGTCAAACGCAGCTCAGGCCAGTCATTTGAAGTTTCTACTATATTTAAGACCTTTTCACCTAAAACCATTTTCAAACATTTCACGTGCACAAATGAGGCCAATGAGCAAACACCTCCCAAGAATCTCGGGGCTGAGCTGATGCCGTTTGAAGGAGATGGCCTCAGAGCACAGAGACTCTATCAAAACCTGCTCCTTTGTGTTCTCTGTCCCCACCCCGCAACCCTGCTATGTGCCTGGGCTACAGGGAATCCTCCGGCTACCGACTAGGAGGCCGAGGGATGCTGAAGCTGGGGACCTGATGTGCTTAATGCAAACAGCAACTGCATCCTAAAACCTTCCCATCACATGTCATCAATGTGAATTCTCGACCTCACCGTAGATTATGCCAACACTTCTCCCTTAGAAGGAAGGGGGAGAGTATCTTCTAAGTCTACATACAAGGGGAAAAAAAACAGGAAAAATCAAAACACTGACAAGTCGAATCCACATTCTAAGGGAAGTTACGTCCTTCAGCACCTATGCAACAAGCACAATGTTCTCTAGAAATTATGTATATATATATATTTTTTTTAAACAATTTTATTTATTTATTTCACAGAGAGAAAGACAGCGAGAGAGGGAACACAAGCAGGGGCAGAAGGAGAGGGAGAAGCGGACTCCCCACGGAGCAGGGAGCCCAATGCAGGGCTCGATCCCAGGACCCTGGAATCATGACCTGAGCCGAAGGCAGACACCTAACGACTGAGCTACCCAGGCGCCCATAGAATTTATATATATATATATATACACATATATATGTGTGTGTGTGTGTGTGTATATATATATATATATATATATATATTTTAAGCCTATCTTATGGCCTGGTTTCTCCTTTGGTGGTACTTAAAAACCATCTTCGGATGGTCCATGGCAGACTGTCGCCTCTAATCTTGCTATTTTTAGTCCTTGGTGATTTTCCAGGCTACAGACTTCAATTTGGTTTCCAGGCTCCTCAGTTTATTTACCATACCAAAAAATTTCATTTTTCTAACTCACACTGCACGGGTATTAAACTCTTAGGCAGCTGGACCTGGAGACTCTAAATCAGCTTGCAAAGCCCGTTGTTATTCTCATTAAAAAATAAAATTCAAGTTAACTAAGTCACGGTCTGTGGATCCCATAGCCCTGGTGTTTTCGCACGACTGGTGCGCTCAACTCTGCCCAGAGCCGGGCAAGCACGGCGTCACTGGAGTCTTTCTGACACACAGAAAAGACAGGACAAACTGCTATTTCTCATTCTTCTGGGAACCTCCCACCTCCATACAGAGAGAGACCCTGTCAAAATCCTTTTCTTTGTTCATTTTTTATGATCATCTTATAAATTATCGTTGTTGGCTGGCATCAGCTTCAGAAAAGGGGGCAGAGATTATTTTAGGGGCACTAAAAACCTCTATGTCATCGATCTAAATCATGGGTTACCAAATAACATAAAAATACCTCCCATTTAACACAAAAGACCTCTTTGCCCATAATGAAATCAATTTTATAAAACTGCCAGACACTACAAAAGTCTAATAGAAGGTAACTCTTTTATTATGCCCACTTGCAAGCAAATTTATAAGGATTACACTTATCAGGGTTACACTTCAAAATAATTTAAACTAAATTTTCATATTACTCTTTGACAGCATAGAATTGCAATGAATCTACCAATATGATATTTTTAAAAGATTTTACTTATTTATTTGACAGACAGAGGTCACAAGTAGGCAGAGAGGCAGGCAGAGAGAGAGGGGGAAGCAGGCTCCCCGCTGAGCAGAGAACCCGATGTGGGGCTCGATCCCGGGACCCTGAGACCAGGACCTGAGCTGAAGGCAGAAGCTTATCCCACTGGGCCACCCAGGCACCCCCCAATATGATATTTTAACTCATAAAAATAGCTTTCCTAGTTAGATAATTTGGATCTTAGCAGATAATTCAATGAAAGGCCTGTGGTGAATTTAAAGTCACTATAATCCATCTTCACATTTTTTTTTCCTTGAGTAAAAACCCTAATTATTTATTTTGTCCTACCTATTTCTACCATCTTACTGTTATAAAGGAAAGACCATGTGTGGTTATATTCCCCCTGCAGGGGTCCTTCCTCAGTAGTCCTGAACATCCAAGGACCCAAGGTGATAGCATTCCTTTATTAAACATCTGCTCTGTACCAGGTGTATGGTACACGACCTCAATTAGTCCCCCATAAAGCCCGGTCATGCTATTATGACCAGGGAGACTCACTCCTGAGGAACCTAGCCAGGGATGGGAGGCCATGGTGAGGTTAGGGCAGGACATAGTTAGCTGGTCCGAAAGGCTTTTCTTCATGTTATGTCTAGTCTAAACCAGTGGTGTCCAAACTTGAACAGGCATCAGAATCATAAAACACCGAGTTCTGGGTCTTCCCCGAGAGTATCTAACTCAGTGGGTCTAGGGTGTGATCCAGAAATTTGCATTTCTAACAAATTCCCAGCTAATGCCAATGCTTATAGGTAGAGGGAACACACTCTGAGAACCAACAGCAGTCGCCCGCACTCCTTACCTCCCCCAACTTGAAATGAGGTATAGTTGACAATTTTCTCCAGTCCTTCTTGATGCCTGTGATCCCAGAACATCACCAGCCCAGATTTCCTCCTCCCCCATTCCCCGTCCCACTCAAAGTCAAGGTTGATTGCTGATTTCCTCACTCCACAGCTTCGTTTTAATTAAATGTCAACATTCTTCAAGGAAAGCACTACTTTGTTTTGTTCTGGAGAGCTCTCATCATACTGGCCCATTTAAGTCTAAGTTAGTTCCTCAGTTCTGCAAAGTCCAACTTTAAAAAGTTCCTTTCTCAAAGGTGAAATGCGATAGGGGTTTAAGGCAAGGGTTGATTCACTCACTCAAGAGCCAAAAACAAAACAAAACAAAAAACTACACAATGTCAGGAATACTTCCAAAGTGAAAAAAATAAAAAAAACAGGACAGCTATTTTCAACTCCAGCTTATACCACGCCCCACGGCAAAGAAGAGTGAGATAAATACTGCATCCCTCAAATCCTAAAAAATCTGAGCTCTAGACTTCACAATTCCTCCCTCATCTGTGAAAGTGGCATCAAAACACTGTAAACATAGGTTTAAAAACCCACTTCCCAACTAACCCCTGTTTTCACTCCCACCTTCCATGAGGAGGTAAGAGTAGCAGTGGTTCTATTCCTGGCTGTTCAAACTACAGTGTGTGGTCAAGGAAGGCTGTCCTTTAAAAAAAAAAAGACTTTATTTATTTGAGAGAGAGAGAGGAGGAAGAGGAGGAGCAGAGGGAGAGAGACAAGCAGACTCTTCACTTAGCTCAGAGCCCGAGGCAGGGCTCGACCCCACGAGACCCTGAGATCGTGACCTGAGCTGAATTGGACTCTTAACTGAGCCACCCAGGCTATCCTTTTTAACTGGGGTTTCTAACAGTGAGGGATTAGGAACTGGGATCTCTTCCTTCCCTTCTTTATCCCAAAGAGGGGAAGCAACAGCACCTTCAGCATAAGTCAAAGCAGCGAAAGGGCTGGCAGGGAGACAGCAAACTTCCCTGCCCGCTGCCTGCTGCCGGGGCTTCCCCAGCAGATTCTGGGGAACAGGACGTGCTTGGAGAAGTACGCTCCTCGGGTCAAAGAAACTGGGGGCTACAGAGAAGAAACAATGACCCTTTATGCTGCCCTGAGGAGAACACAGAGAAAAGAATATCCAGTAACGCTTGGGGTTTTCTGTAACAAGGAAGACAAACTCTATCTTCATCTGGATCCCAAGCTAGAAAACAGAACAGCATGGCAGGGCCTTGTCAACGGGTCTCCATACACCAGCTCGCCTCTCCAAGCCATTCTCTACTCGTGGCCAATGTGCTCTGGCAAAACCCATCATGCCCCTCAGTGTGACATTTACAAATGGGCTCCCAGTGCCTGAGGACAGAGGAGAAAACCTTTACACAGCCTATAGGGCCTGAAGGCTCTGGCCCCTCCTTTCTCTTCAGTCTTGTCTTTTGTCCCTTTTCCCTTCTGACTCTGAGCTCCAATCACACTGGGCTTCTTGGGTTTCCTCAAAGGCACCAGCTAGACAAAGCCTCTGCTCATGCAGCTCTTTCCGCCTGGGTTAAAATTGGAGACATTTGAAATGTTAGACCCATAATCTGTGGGGGACAAATTATATGGCTGGATTGGTTTGGGCAAGTCACATAATTTCCTTGACCTTCGCTTCCTCGGATGTAGGGCAAAGACAGAAATAAACAATGATGGCCAACAGCACCAAATTAGAGTGAGGAACCAGAGAGAAAACAAATGATAGGCCAAAGGAATAAAATTAGTAACAAGAAATGTTTGGGCCTTGGGGAAATGAACTTAAGAATTCAGAGCAGACAGCAGGTAGCAGTTGCTCCATTTGGAACGTAACCTACATGACCACTGGAGGAAGCAGACCTGTGAGCATACCGACCGGCACATACTCGTGTGTGTTTCCGAAATATCGGTTCCCACACCGAGCTCAGCTATTGATGAAAACAAAATCCCCTTCTCATTTTCTAAATTAAAAGGTCCATCCATGTTTTAAAAATAACTCTCATTGTATAAATATGAACACCAGTGAGCCGTTCCAAACAAACATTTCTTATTTGTGACAAGCTATTCTCCAACCGGCATATAATTAATTTTCCTGTTATGCGTGGTGCCTTTTTACACAGAATGTTCTCTTGACACTTTATAGCAAATAGTCCATCATTACTAATTCATTAAGCATTCAAAGAGATGCTATTAATCACAATGAACTAATGTGGTATTAATGGGTAGGTTATTAATCTGCAATTACATGCAGATTTCCTAATAAATTCAAGTTGCCCAAGTTTTTTGAGGAGGAAGGCAAGGGAAAACAAAATGAACAAATCTTTCAGAAAACAAATTAAGGGGAAGAAATATCTCTCCCTGAATCATAAAACATTAGACACAGACTTCCTGTTTTCTTTTTATCCTAAGAAATCTTTGTTTTTACCCAACTTGACATTTTTAAGTCACAGATTTTCATCAGAATCATACTGTGAATGGAGGAAAAACAAAACCACTCATGCCCCCAGGAGAGGTGAGTTTCCTCAGTGACATACTGGGTCCTCAGTTGTAGTAAAGCCTGGTCACTCATCACGTGGTCCCTAGACCCTCAGTGCAGGCATCACCTGAGAGCCTGTCAGAAATGCAGACCCTTGGGTCCTTTCTCAGACCCATTGAATCAGAATCTTCACTTTAACAAGATTCCCAGGTGATTTATGTACATGCTCAAGGATGGAAAGTACAGCATTACAGTCTGGCTTTGTAGCTACTCATTAGAGGCGAAGAAGGAAGTGGGGGAGTTTGCTTATACACCAGTGCACATGAAAACCTAGAATACAGAGGAGGGAACATTATGCAAATCTCACTGAGTATTGTTTAAAGCACATAAACAGAGGCACCTGGGTGGCTCAATGGGTTAAGCCTCTGCCTTCAGCTCAGGTCATGATTTCAGGGTCCTGGGATCGAGGCCTGTATCAGGCTCTCTGCTCAGGAGGGAGCCTGCTTCCCCCTCTCTCTGCCTGCCTCTCTGCCTGCTTGTGATCTCTGTCTGTCAAATAAATAAATAAAATCTTTTTTAAAAATAAAGCACATAAACAAGGTGGATGGGACTAAGCAGTTGGGGAGCCTGGATTAGTGGAAATACAATTTACATAGCATAATTCATCTGTTCTAATGAAGCACATTCCTTTCCACGTCTTCACATCTCTGAAACTGGAATCCATCTGAAAACTGTCAGCTGGGCACAGTCACTGCCCGCCTGTGTGGGAACGCGATTGAGCAGTTCCCATAGTAGACCCTGGAAATGAGTCGGCTGCATGGCCAGTAAACTGTCACTTAAAAGGTCCTCAGAAAGATTTCAATATGATTTGGGCATGAAATGAAAACTTATTGCATCTCCAAAGAGGCAATCGGGGAGCACTTTTTTAAGGAATGCTGAATCACGGCTGCTATGGACAGAAAGAAGACAATGTCTTGTGAGAAAACAAAAGCGCTGATGACTTGAAATCAAAAGAACTGGGAAGAAGTTTTAGGACGACTCGAACCAATCTCTCCTGCTTGCATTTCATGCAAAAGAGTCCTAAGATAAAAAGTAATGTCTGCAAGAACTCTTTCAATGAACATAAAGTAAAAATGTCAGGGGAAAAGGTGGCCCAGGGTAGGAGCGCCATCTTTGTTGGCGAACATGAAGTAATGGCGCCTCTTACAGGTGACGGTATTTCTAATTCAATGAACTAGAAAGGTATTGATTTAGTTAAGGCTATGAAAGACTCAGCCATGGGTGCGAGTTCTCATGCTTAATTACAAGTCAAATGAACATAACAAATTTGCATATAACTAGAGCACTGTCATCCCAGAAGACCCAGCATTTTTCCTTCTGAAAAATAATCAGTGTGTCCGGAGATGGAAGGCAGTATGGAATTTAAATAAAAGAAGGCAATGTAAAAATGTTTCCAAATGACTCCAAAAGCATTCGAAGGACACGTGAAGCTGTGGCGAGGGGAGACATTCTGAGTCCCGCATGGCGGGTGCCACAGGCACATGGCGGCTTTGGCTGAGGGCGCGGGCAGGCACACGGGCCCTGGCAAGAGCAGTTCCTTGGACGTCCCGCCGCACCATGGGCTGTGCAGCCTTCAGACCTCAGCTGGAGCCACAATTGCCTGCTTTCCTCACCCAGCACTTCCCACATGTTCTCCACCAGACTTGTTTCATTCTGGCAATGACCTGAAGCTGGCAAACCCTAACTTCCTCTTTTCCACAGCTTCAAGTTTCCAGACAGATGGTGACACCTCAGACCTCAATTAAAATAATAGACCTTCAGGTCTTCATTTACTTGTACTGGTGTGTATCGAGACCAGCGTGCAGATCAAGGGGGGGGAAGAACTCCCTTGTCTTTTCCTGCATTATTCTGGGACTTGGCCAAAAGGTTGGGAAATGTAAATTGAAAGAAATTCATGAATTCGGGCATTGCCTGGCATTCTTTAATGTCGACTAGCAAAGCATATTGCCAGAGCAGTAGTTTTGAATGGGTCTCAGTTCAGAAAACTCAGAGAACTTTCTCCAACGGACGGTGCCTATAGTTCTTGACTCAGTTGGTTTGGTTTTTCACCCTTGAGTAGGTTCTCAAATTGGGCCCCATGATAAAGTCACCTGGTGGGGGAGGAGTGGTTAAGAAATCCAGAAGGCCAGGCTCCATCCCAGACCAATTACATCAAAACCTCTAAGGCTGGGCCCTGGGCATCTGTGCTCCCTCGTGAATTCAGTGTGCTGCCATCAGTGAGAAGCACGGGTCTAGAACGGCCCTGTCCACTG
Organism: Mustela erminea; assembly: GCF_009829155.1. Taxonomy (NCBI): domain Eukaryota; kingdom Metazoa; phylum Chordata; class Mammalia; order Carnivora; family Mustelidae; genus Mustela; species Mustela erminea. The sequence continues at coordinate 17,622,239 of NC_045635.1, read as the reverse complement.
CAGAACCGGGAGTCACGTGGGGCTACTGAGTAATGGAAATGTGGCCCATCCACATGGAGATGAGTTACAAGTATAAGAAGCATACCAATCCCAAGACTTAGGAAAGAAAGAATGTGAACTGCCTTGTGAATATGTTTTTATATTGATTACATGAAATGCCAATTCTTTGGGTATGTTGGGTTAGACAGAATCATGGGATTTTACCTGTTTCCTTTTTCTTTTCCTAACATGGCTATTTAAAAATGGAAAATTACATGTGACTTGCATTTTTGACTCACATAACATTTCTTCTGGACAACAGTGACTTTATAGGTTACTAGCTGTGTGAATATGAAATACTTAACCTCTCCAAGCCTCAGCTTTCTCAACTGCAAAATGGAACAGCGCCACCTTCTTAGCTCATCTTAGCGTCACCACCTTAGCTCTGGGTGGCTCAGAGGGTTAAAGCCTCTGCCTTCAGCTCAAGTCATGATCTCAGGATCCTGGGATCGAGCCCCGCATCGGGCTCTCTGCTCAGTGGGGAGCCTGCTTCCTCCTCTCTCTCTGGCTGCCTCTCTGCCTACTGTGATCTCTGTCTGTCAAATAAATAAATAAAATCTTTAAAAAAAAGTTTAAAAAAAATAAAGCAGGTTATCCCTACACAGTGCCAGGCTTGCTAGGCCCTTCTCCGTGTGTATTCCTAGGATTTTTTTTTTTTAATCGTTAAAAGTTCACTACACAGTAAGGAGTAGAAATCCTGCCCATTTGTAATAACACTGGGGGAGAAATGGGGATTTTGCCACATCTTAAAGATGCTCAACCCATTCCACACTGTCAAGTTGCAGTTGAAATTGAATTGCAGTTGCAGTTGAAATATTCCCAGAGTTGAAAGTGAGAGTACAGCTGAGGCCATCTCATCAGGGAGACTGGAAATCCAAGGGTAGAATTTTCAACCCTGTTTGGCCACATATTTTTATGTGCAAGCAACTTTCTCAGTTTTCTGGTGCCTAAGTTTTGCCACTGACCAATTAGAAGTACAGTAAAGGTAAGTGACTGCCTCATTTCTCTGAAGATGCAGGTTTCACGGTCCAGGCGATCTGAGTCATCTGCTTCTGCTGTGAGAGCGGGATGAGCCTGGGAAGCTCCTGCCAAACTCCCACATTCTCAGCTCCGTTATCATGCCAGCCTGTGGCGACCAAGAGCAAGAACACGTGGGGACCCAGAGGAGCTCCTGGAATCATGACCGCAGCTCACATGGGCACACCTCGGGACTGTTACGACCAAAACCAGCTAGGATTTTTCTTTCCCTTCCAAACAGTCACCATCTTTCAGGAAGTGGCTTTTCAAAAATATACAACCCTCCTGAACAACTGCCAAGCAAAATACACTTATACGCACCAACCATGCAAAACGGGGCCTGGGTGTGGGCAAGCTGAGAAGTATTCCTATGTCTCTCTCAGGATGCCCATATCCTGTGTCATCAGTCAGGCCAAAGAACTTACATTTAGTCAAAAGAACCTAAATTTAGTCAGCACTCTTCTAAAGTAAAAATGTCTCTTCCTACAACATTCAAGCTAACTAGCAGGAAACTTTTTATAACGTGTTGCAATATTTATACTATAAAAATGCCCCCTCGTCTGCTTCCCCGCTCCTTTTTTTCAGTCGTTATTCCTAGGCACAGCATTCCCAAGCTATAGCTTCACTGCTCAGAAACCTCAGCGTTCTCTGCTGGTCAAAAATCTCACATCCTTCATTGGCCCATTTCACTCCTGTCACCTCTCACCTAGGCGTGTCCGTGTCATCCTCCCAACAACGCCAAGTTTCATGGATTCGGTCTTTTCCTTGGAACTTCATTCACAGCCTCCGGATCTACGGTCTCCCTCTACCTCTACCCTTTCAAGTTGTACCAACAGTCCCTGTCTTCAAGGATCAGATGACAAGCAAGCTCTTTCATGCAACACGTATTGTGTACCTGTAAAAGAAGACTCTACTTTGTGTTACTATCTTCAATCATTTGGCATTGCTTCTAAGTATTTGTAACTGTACCACAGTAAAAGCTGTATCATCTCCAGCTGGGCACTGACTTTTAACTCTCTGCTCTCATAAGAGGCTTGTGACAACACTCAGTCATTTCATCTATAAATATATTTATTCCATGGCATAGGTAATCACATCATAATCAGTTCAACGTCTGGCACTGGCACAAATCTCTAAACACAAATCTCTGGTTTCATCTAATATCCTTATAAACATACATGAACTGTTGGTAATGTGTTCATTACCCAGGGATTCAAGACTATGGACTGTTCAAAGACCTGAGCATTGAGTGGACCCATGGGGTCCTGTAATAGCCAACTCTGCTTGAAACACCTAGATTAGGATGCATCAAAAGACTGGAGTTCAATGAAACTGTACCTTCTTGAGGCCTGCCCCAGCAACCTTCACACAGGCAGGGGTTCTTCATCTTTTTTGCACCATACGTTTCCTGGGCAGGCTCTTAAAACCTAAGGACCACTCTCAAACTAATGTTTACGAGTGCATAAGAAACACGGGTTTACAAAGAAACCAATTATTCTGAAATACAATTAATCAAATAGTTGTTTTGCTGTTTGTCACCATAATATGTGTGCTACTTCATTAAGTCATTAAATACGAAGATCTAGCATTAGGTCTAAACATTGCTAGGATTTTGAAGTCGGGATGTACGTAGATAATATTTCAAGATACTTGGAACGTTTATAACAAGACAGAAAAATAATGCTTTGCATTGCTAGCAGGGTCACAGCCCATAATACCAGGGTTTTGCCTACTTTCATAATTAAAGAAAATGTTGAAGTTCCATCCGAGGTTAGCAAAAATAAACGTGCATCTTTTCCCCTTCAAGTCCCTGGAATTCTATAGACAGCCCTCTTGAGTTAAGAATCCCGGAGGGAGATGTGAAAGAATGAGAGAAGAAAAGCAAACCAGTGTAAGCAACAAAAAGTGGCATCTAGAAGATCTAGAACAGCCTAAGATGACACTTCTCCTCGTTTTCACCAATTCCCCTTTCCTCTTCTCTCTTTTCCTGCAGGAGGGATTTAAAATGCCCTTCCCCCAACCCATGTGTTGTCCAACAAACAGATTATCAAAACCTTCCAGGTTTGAGGTCATGACCAAGGTCTGCCAATAAAAGCTCGGAATACACACAAATGTCCTAACCTACTATTTCCACCTCCAGACTTGCCCCTTTCAGGATCAGCTGCCTTATTTATAGGCACGGTAAGACTTTCAGAAAAAACTACATCCTACAGTTTTACTTTAATGATGCTGGTAAGGTTTTCTTATCAATTTGTAATTTTTATTTGGCTAGGAATCTAACATTTCTCAAGCATCTACTACATGCCAAATGCTTTCAAAATGTTAATTTAATCCTCATGAAATTAACAATAACAGCAGATGTTATTTATTGAATTCTGTGTAGAAGACATTTGATGCACCTCATTGAATTAATCCAACAGTATCACCAGATAAGAAACTCAGCCTCAGAGGAAAGTGGTTTGCCAGCAGTCACAGAGCCAGTAAGTGGCAGAATCCCAACTGCTTTTCAGAGCCCAAATGTAAATGCTGTCTTGGGAGTTTTCCTGTTCCTTACTGTATCTTACACAAGATCACACCCCCAGAGAGTCTTGGAGCCCCAGGAAGGGCTCTAGCCTGTCTCACTTCCATTCTCCTGTCCAAGAATAACTGATGATTAGTCTTCCCCTTCCCTCAGGGGCAAGCTCTGGCTGCATCTCGGGACGCTTCTGGAACAGCATGCTGGGCCCTCGGCACAGGTGGAAGGGGAGAAAGAAGAGACGAGAAAGCCACCCCTCTCCACTGAGTCAGCCAGCCACCCTCACCACTGCGCCCAGCCACTCACAGAGGGCACAGTCTTTCTATTCTCTTTAACAAGTGTTAGTAAGCACCAACTATGTGCCAGGCACGATGCTGGGTGCTGAGTCACAGTGAAGCCCAAAATGGCAGGCAAAATATACACAAGCTAATTCGAATGGTTATAAGTGCCACAAAGAACACTAATAGAGTAATAGGATAGAAAGGGACTGGAGATGGGAGTAGAGAACTATTTTTACTAAAGGTGCTCTCTGCCCCTTCTCTATTGCTCAACTCTATAAACTAACGTAAACTTGAACTGATTCAGATAGCTCACCTATCCAACGGCTTATTCAGGGCTCTAGAACAGCACTGATAGAAACATTATCTGAGCCATACAGGTCATTATTCATTTCCTTGTACATTTAAAAATTAGAAAAATGAAAGAGGTGAAGTTGTTTAGTAATATACTTTAACCAAATAGATCTTAAAATATTATCATTTCAATATGTAATTGAGGAAATAATTTCTTGGTGAGATATTTTATATATTTTTAAAAATGAAGTCTTTGAAATTTGGTGGTATTTTTTATTTATACCACATTTCAATTCCAGCTAGCCATGCTTCAAGTACTCAAGAGCCCCAAGTGGGGGGCACCTGGATGGCATAGTTGGGTAAAGCATTGAACTCTTGGTTTTGGCTCAGGTCTGATCTCAGGGCTGTGAGACTGAGTCCCACATCAGGCTCTGAGCTCAGCACAGAGTCTGCTTGAATTTTTCTCTCCCTCTTCCTCTGCCTCTGCCCCTCCCCACCACTTGCATGCTCTTTATCTCTCAAATAAATATATAAATCTTATTTTTAAAAAAGCCACAACTGGCTAGTGACTACCATATTGAACAGTGCAGCTCTAGACTTCTGATTACAGTACTTACTGAAATGCTTTGTGATGTGCAGATTTTTAAGTTCCACATGGGTAGTCTTGGGGGCCTTATTAAATCTCTGCACTTCTGTATCGTCCTATGTCTAATACAATGCCTCTTGCTAGATGTGAATGAGGAAGTATACATTTTGGTTGCTATTGACAAGGATCTTAGGACCAAAGAGACTTAGAAACAAATTATGAGACAGTGAATGTCAAAGCACAGGGAAATCAAGAAATAGGATCTTTAATGACATTCAGCTGCTGGATCAATCCTTACCTGAAGTCTGAATTATTACTAAACATTTTGGTTACATGGGCCAGAAAATTTTCTCTATTTTTAAGACAGGTGGAATTGGGATTTCTCTTACTTGTGACTGAAAGCAACTGGTACCAAGAAAAAAATAAACGCCAAGTCAACAGTCTTGAGTTCACAGATTAATTCAGTCAAAACACTATGCATTTCAATCTCTTTGAAGTGAATATATTTTCCCCAAATTAAAAAGCACACAACCCAGAATGAATCTAATGAATAGATCTGGTTCTTGTCAAGTGTACCCAACTTACTTGTAATATTAACCCCTATGAAAGAAGAGCTACGTGAAAGCCACATGGAGAAAGATCAGATCTTAAAATCAAATGCTTGGAGTAGAAAAGAGTTAAAAAGACAAGGACATGTACTAGGGGTAGAAAAGAAGACACAAGCAGAAAACCTGAAATTCTAATGATCAGAACTACGGGAACACAAGCTTTCACACATGATGGCTGTTCTCATGGCCTCTTCACGTCCTTCGGCTATTTAGAAAAAGACATTCTGGATCTACATATACATTTTTCAAAGAGGCTTCAGGGAGAAATTCATGTGTATATTTCAAGGGGGTGTTTCCTAACAAGAAATTGCTCAACTTTTTAAATCTGACAGCTTCTTTCCCTTTCTTTACACTCTACACACACACACCCCCCATGCTCAAATGGTATCCCAAGATTAGGAAAAATGCAAACAACAACAAAATAGTTTTCAAGTAAAATCATTTCATTTCACATTCTGAATGTCTTCTAGGGGCGCCTGGGTGGCTCAGTCAGTTAAGTGTCTGCCTTCTGCTCAGGTAATGATCCCAGGGTCCTGGGATCGAGCCCCAGGTTGGGCTCCCTGCTCAGCGGGGATCCTGCTTCTCCTTCTCCCTCTGCTGTACCCTTTGCTTGTGCTGTCAAATAAATGAATAAAATCTTTGTAAATAAATAAAGAAATGTCTTCTATACAGGCCCAAATCTTCACTCGGCACCTCTCTATGCATGTGGGACCTAATGATGACACATGTATAATTTGGCAATTTACTACTCCATGTGTGGCCACATGAAAAAGAGCCACCATGGTCACAAAAACAGGAATCTATTAATAGCAACCCTTCTACCTCCTATTTATACAGCAGATTCACTGAGATTTACCGGGGCTGAGTTTCACCAAGAATAAAAAGCCCACCCCAGTGGCTGGCTGCTTCATAGCATTTCTCCACTGTGTCCCCATTTTTTTTTTCTAATCTGAGGTCTGTTTCAAAGAATTTAATGATGTCGAAGCTCAGTGTGGTATATCATACTATGTTCATGGTTTGAGGAAAATGACACAATTCACAGTCTTCAATCGTCTCAACTTCTTAATTATCAAATGACGTTACAAGATCTGAAATTTTCAGCTTTCCACTATCTGCAAAAGACGATTTGGCTAGGATCATTATGGCAAAAACAAGATGGGGGGGTATTTAATTATGAGAACCATTTGAATCTTAGCCAGCAAATATTTACAAATAAATAACCCATCTATGAATCATAACCACCTTTCTTTGCTCATTAGTGTATAAATCCTACTTCCTCTTACTGTTCTGCTGGTGCTATCTATGCTTGAATATAATAATACACTGCATTTCTTTACAAAATATTGGCAAAGATTGCTACTTCATAATAGAGATGAGCTGGCCCTACCTTGAGTCATCTGTCTTCTGTTTGACACAAGTGTTCTATCTCACTTATTGCCTCATGTTTCATAAGTGCTCATTTGCAAAATTTTCATCTGCTCGTTCATAAGCAACACATGCTATGTCATCTTCACGGTCACATGAAGACAAATTTGGGAGGTTTTGTAGGAAGGAAATTTTGAGACATTCAAACACATGACTATATTCGTCCTGCTTTTTAAAAAAACTTGCTTCTTGGAGAGAATAAGAAATAATTTTATCTTCCAACTAGGAATCTGAGTCTTATATGCCACTTAAAGAAAAAATTCACGAAGCCAGGCTGCTGACTTCAATAGAGGGCAATTTTTCATCAGCCCGATCTGTCAAATCCATTTTATTTCACAAATTGGACAGCCGTATCTGTGTGTTCTCTATCAGCCATAAGAAAATGGTATTCTTTTGATTGGTGGTATTGGGTTTTATTTTTGGATGTTCTCGCTTTTTATCAAGGGTGAGGAAAAATATCTAGACGGTATTCAATATTTTTGAAAGCACATGATATTTACAAACGATAAGACCAGAATAAAACCTCAGGCATTTGGTAGACACTATTTCATGAGCCTCAGAACGAGCTGTGAGACAAAATAGAGGCAGAGACAACAAATATTTACTGAGGGCCTGCTGTATGCCAGGAAAGTGTCATTTATAAGTGTCATCTCCTCTAGCCCCACAAGCCCTAAGAAATGGGTTCTCTTAACCCCTTTTGAAAGGTAAGAAAACTGAGCTAGGGAAAATGAGTGGTCAAAAGTGGCACAGAGGAGAAATGTAAGGAAACCAGGATTCAAATGTAGGTCTGCAGCTTCAACACTCATGCTCTGAGCGCTTACAATGAGGAAAAAAAATCTGGAAATAATCTAAATGGCAACATGGGAATTGACTGAATCAGCTAGAGTGTATCCATACAAAGAAGTCATGGCAACGGATAGTAAAGATCTACTTTTATTGACACAAAAATATGTTATCATGTCAAATAAAAGATTATAAACACAGAATATATGATCCTTTTGACATATACATATAACTTTGTATGTATATTTGCATTTAAAAGGTTATCACTGGGGGCGCCTGGGTGGCTCAGTGGGTTAAACCTCTGCCCTCCGCTCAGGTCATGATCTCGGGGTCCTGGGATCGAGCCCCGTGTCGGGCTGTCTGCTTAGTAGGAAGCCTTCTCCCCTCCCCCACTCTCTTCCTGCCTCTCTGCCTACTTGTGATCTCCCTCTCTCTGTCAAATACATAACATCTTTAAAAAAAAAGGGGGGGGTATCACTGGATGGCAGGACCAAATTAGGTTCTTCGTGACTTGTTTTTACTTTTTTTGTGTTTTTATTATTGAAGCTCTTTTTGCAAACTAGGAGTAACAGAATGCAATAAAGAATACTTACTCAAAACAAAAAAAATATGTTTGGGGGCCAAGGGAAAATACTGGAGGCATCACCAACCAAGATAGGCATAAAAAAATTACATCCATGGTTATTGCTACTGTTCAACACTGTTCTGGAGGATCCAGCCAATACAGTAAAAAGAAAGGGTGAGACAAAAACTCTAGTTCTTAACTTTAAGATTACCTATCTAAAAAATTCTAAAGAAGCCACCAAAAAGCTATTATTTAATAAGACCATTCCATGGGTGCCTGGGTGGCTCAGTCAGTTAAGCACCTGCCTTTGGCTCAGGTCATGATCCCAGGGTCCTGGGATCCAGTCCCACATCAGGCTCCCTGCTCAATGGGGAGCCTGCTTCTCCCTCTCCCTCTGCCTGCTTGTGCTCTCTCCCTCTCACTCGCTCTCTCAAATAAACAGAATCTTTAAAAAAAAAAAAAAAGACAGTTCTAACGTGATCCAATATAGATATATCAAAGCTTTACAATGGGTACCAGGAGTTGGCAAATTTTTTCCTTACAGGTCAGAGGGTCAATACTGTAGGCTTGTGGGCCATGTGGTCTCCGTAGCAACTTCCCATCTCTGCTGATGTAACACAAAAGCAGCCATCGACAATGCCTACCTGAACGGATGTAGAGCCTCCCAATGAAACTTTAGTTCCAAGAATAGGCAGTGAACTAGATTGCGCCCACAGGCCATGCTTTGCTGACCCCTACTTTACACACCAAACCACCCCCCTCCAAATAAAACCAGTTGATGGAGACGACTTACCATTTAAAGCAGCAAGAAAATATATAAAGACCTAGAAATAACTTTCTGAAGGGCTATTCAGCTGTACGTACACATCAAAAATTAAACTGTGACAACTCTTTCAATACAACAACTCCACTTCTGGAATACACATGGATCTTTATGAAAGTGTTATATAGAATAAGAAAATATATCTATTGACATTAACTGTGTTTATGAGAAAGACACCATTTTTAAAGTCCATGACAGGGTAGTACGCCTAATTTTAGCTAGGTTTTTAAATAGATGGGTGTGCACATGAAGGTTTGCATATATACCCACAAATGGAAAAAAAAAAGAAAAACTAGAAAGATGTATACCCAACTGCTCCATTAGCAGTTATTCCCATGAGTGGATTTATGAGCAACTTTCTTGTTACTCTTTTTGCATTTAATTTTTGGTTCTTTGTACTTTCCCAACTTAGCTTAGAAGTAAAGTTTTCCATTTTTAAAAGAAGGAAGTGAACAAAAAAACCTCTGTGTGCCTCTCAACAATTAAGTCATAGTTCTATGAATGCTCAAGGAACTCATACACAGTGTCCTCAAAGAAAAAGCACATTGGTACTGATTTTCATTTTCACATTAAGACATCCCTAGGAAGAGCTTTAAATTATTCTAACTGCTTCGATGCCCTGAAGATAGAAATCTTCTGACTCTAACTAACATGTAAGGAGCATCTATCTGCAAATCTTATCTTTTTCTTATACTTCAGTGACACCTGTGTACACTTCTCTCTGTCTAGGAAGAAAAGCCAAAGAAGGTAAACAGGAAATAGGCAAGAATGGTAGGTGAAGGATAAATGTGTGTTAATATCATACAGGGAAATCATTATTAGCAAATTCATTTCTCAATGTCTTATCGTTCTATAGTATGGGAACCTGCCCTGTTGGGTTAGGGGAAAACCGACATTATAGCACATACTTATTCTAACTTATGAAACTTTTAAGTCCTCCTCAAGAGTTTAAGTCCATACAATTTATATTGTGGATAAGCTGTGAAGCTTAAGTACATTTTCCTTACAACTGACAATAGGTATCTAATTACTATGCCAATAGTTACAGTTATTAAAACATATGTAAATTGAGACATTTAATTTTCATGTACTTAAAATCTTGGGGAAATGGAGATGGAGTAGAAAGAAAAATGATGATTCTTCCAGCTTCTCAGAAATTCCTTCTGGAGTTCTAAAGTCTCAAATATCCAAAACAAGGGAAAAAATTTCAATAATGGAAAAGAGAAAACATACCTTTTCACTTCACATTTGATCTGGAAGTTTCTCGAAAAGATCTTTTCTAAAAGCTCTAGATCCTATTATTTTACATAATGGATGAAAAACAAAAGCTTTAGGGGGCCCAGTTAAGCAAATGCAATGCTCTAAATGTCAGGCTACAGCACAGGACTACCTCAGGCTACCAGAGAGAGCGGGAAGCTTCTGGCACTAGAATGGCGCTCCCTCCCTGCTCAAGGATGTCTTCACCCCTGTGCCCAGACCTGTGACTGTGCCACCCTATATGGCAAAGGCACCTTGCAGGTGGGATTCAGTTAAGGATCGTGAGGTAGAGTGATCAGGTCACTGATGGGGCCTTACCTCTCTAAATAGAAGAGACTTTTCATCAGAGAGAGAGAAAGAGATGTGAGGAAGGAAGTCAGAGGTCAGCTTGGAGAGAGAGCTGAAGATGCGACAGTGCTGGCTGTAAAGATGCAGCAGGGGCCACAAGCCAAGGAGCGAAGGTGGCTTGCACAAGCCAGAAAAGGCACAGCATTCAGTCACCCCTCGAGCCTCCGGAAGCCCTGCCAACTCATTCAGACTTCCAACCTCGAGAATTTTAGGATGATAAACTTGTGTTGTGGACAACCAAAAAGTAAAAAAATAAAAATAAATGAAATAAAAAATAAATAAAATTCTAGGTGTTATGTGGTGTAATTTAGTTATCAAAAAGAAAAAAATACACATTTTTTTAAGATTTTCTTACTTTATTTGAAAGTGAGAGAGCATAAGCAGGGGGAGTAGCAGAAGGAGCAACAGAAGGAGAGGGAGAAGCAGACTCCCCACTGAGTGGGGACCCCCCCCCAATGCAGGGCTCCATCCCAGGACCCGGGGATTAGGACCTGAGCTGAAGGCAGACGTGTCACCAACTGAGCCACTTGGGCACCCTAAAATATACACATTATTGTTTTCCTGAAACAGTTACCTTATCTGGCCTTAAAATTTCCCTACTTCCATCCTGAAGTGCCTTCCTCCAATAGCTCAGCATAAAAAAATAAATGTAATGCGAACAGAAGTGCCTCTAGTGAAAGACTTTTCCAAGTTTTGAAGTGTGTGTGTACGCACGCACACATGTATATGTGTCCGTAGGCATATGTGAGTATGTGTGTGTGAGCCTGTCGTTACCACAGAGGCCACGGGAGAAAAGAAAGTTCCCCCAGAGCCAAGTCAGAAGTTAACAGGAACAATATGACAAACACAAGGTCATCCTGAGTTCTCAAAAGACAATGAGGTGTTAAGTACATTTTGTAGCCATGAAAATCCAGGACATAAATAAACATGTGACCGTTTGCTCTGAACACAACCAATAAGTGTATTATATAAAACAACTTTCATTAACTATTCCTTTGTTCCCAATCTCAAGGAAATGCTAGTTATCCTTCAGCAGAATTTAACATTAGTGAATGCAAACAAAATGAAGCCTCTGCTAGGCTTGTATTTGAGATCTGGGAGACTGAAATTCCACAATTTTCCTTTTAACCTTCCATTTTAAAAAATCTTAGAAATGAAATTTAATATAGTTAAAAAGCAAGCAGGCATGCTTCAAATCCAAAACTGTGTTTTTCCTGTCAAGTACTGCTCTCTGTAAAGTGCGTCACCAAACCCCCGTAGAAACTTACCCTTCAACTTGAGGTCAACGTTATGTCTCAGCCAAGGGTAAACCCCATAGCTTGGCATATCTTCAGGAATCGGATTACTGTTTATCCAGCCATCACAAGCAAACCGGAAGAAATTATCACAAGGGTCCACAGAGAAATTTACTTTGCTCAAGATGGCAGCAGCTATTTAAAAAGAAAATCATAGGATTAATGAGAAGCAGTGAACGCTGTGTACTGTTCCCTTCCAAATTAAACAACCGTTTCCTATCAACCAGTTCCCCAGCCTTGGCTTTTACTTTTCCTCTCAAATGACTCCTTGAATCAACTTCACTCTATTAAATTACTGTATTCAGATTGAGTGGGTAAAAGCTTGGTGGTATTGGTGTTAATGGTTTTTGCAGGACCGCCCCGGACAGCTGCGCAGCATGGGATAGGAATGCAGATGGAGTTTACGGTAAATTATTTGCAAGGACGTGTGCAGTATTTCCTTCCATCCCTCTCAACCTTCTCCGGGGTCACTCGCAACTCATCCCATCCAGCGACAGGATCTATTTTCCCTGCCTTGAATCTGGGTTGGCCTTGTGACTTGCTGTGACCAACAGTATACAGCTGAATGACTGCTGGAGTTTCAAAACGAGGCCTTAGAAGGACCTTGTTATGGCCCTTTGAAGAAGCCTCCCGGAGGAGGTGAGGCAACATGGAAAATAACCCATCAGCACCAAGTGCCAGACCTGTGACTGAAGCCATCATGGACGTTCCAGACCAGAGGACCCTCAAGCTGAACGCAGCTGTATGAATGAGGCTAGGCAAGAGCTGCAGAGGAACCCCCAATTAACTCACAGAATCAGAAGAAATACTCAATCACTCGTGTTTCAAGCCTCAAAGGTAGTTTGTTCCACAGCATAAGCTGAAGGTGAAACCGAGGCCCATAAGTCATATTGAAACATTTAAAAGAGGTATGTACAATATACCTCCATAAAGACCTGGAAAGCCACCTATGAATTCCTGAGCCCCTGGACGTTCAGTGCAGCTCTCAGAGGAATGAACCCCTGGAAGAAACCCCCACAGGGCCTGCAGGGAGGCTCAGGGCCATTTAGCAGGGAATTCAGCCCCGTAAAACGATATAGCTGCTGACCTGGCCCCTGGACCTGGCCAGAGGAGGGGAGTATGTGTGTAAGTTAACAGAAAGACACAACAGACTGATTTACCATTTCTTCCTCTTTCATAAGCCCACACACAATTACATATGTAATACAGTCAACAGGGAGGAAGTTTTTGCATACTTAAATACGTATCCATGAGCATTAAAAAAATCTTTCACTAAAAAATGAGAAGGTAGGGGCGCTTAGGTGGCTCAGTGGCTTAAGCCTCTACCTTCGGCTCAGGTCACGATCTCAGGGTCCTGGGATCGAGCCCCACATCGGGATCTCTGCTCAGCGGGGAGCCTGCTTCCCCCTCTGTCTCTCTGCCTGCCTCTCTGTCTATTTGTGATCTCTGTCTGTCAAATAAATAAATAAAATCTTTTTTAAAAAATGAAAAGGTTCTTATGGCATCTGGGTGGCTCAATTGGTTGAGTATATGACTTCAGCTCAGGTCATGATCTCAGGACCCTGAGTTCGAGCCCCACATTAGGCTCTACGCTCAGCAGAGAGTCTGCTTGTCCCTCTGCCTCTCTCCCCGCCTTGTGCTCACTCATGATCTATCTCCCGCATGCACATGCTCCTTCTCTCAAATCATAACATCTTTTTAAAAAAAAAATGAGAAGGTTCCAAAATTCCTAATATTCAACTCCAACTCCCTGCCAACTGTCATACAACTGCTGGCTACCTCTCTAACGCAAAGATATGCACCAATTTTTTAAAAAGTAGGGGGCAGCCAGTATTTTAATGACATTGGAAAGATGACATTCTGGGTAATTTTCATACTTTAATTAATGCCAGGATATATTTATTTGAAGTAATGAAAACCCAATGAAAAGCAGGGAGCCTGCTTCCCTCTCTTTCTCTTTGCCTGCCTCTCTGCCTGCTTGTGATCTCTCTGTCAAATAAATAAAATAAAATATTTTTTAAAAATATTTACAGTCACACAGAAGAACCTTCACACACATTTTTATTCACATAAGCACATTGTTTTTTGGCAGCCTTCCCAAACCTCCCCCTGCCCCCAGCCTAAAACATATCCAGCGTTCTTGTAGGTACCTACAAAATCTGCAAGATCAGCTCTGACCTCAGCCTTGACACAGAGCGGGGAAATACATCACTCACACAGAATTTGGAAGTCAGCCCACTAAGTGGGAAAACTCTAGTTTCAACCTCCCAATTCATCATTCATAATTCACAGCTGGGCACAGGGCTGCACTTTCTGGAGGAGAATGGTGACTTCAAATTTCAAGGGACCACAGTTGTCAAGACACCACAACTCCTTTTCCCCTGCTCAGTTCCATGGAGAAAACTCAAAGAGACTTGTTTTAATAAAGAAATATGAGGATCAAAGAAACCTGTGAATGGCCCAACTATGTGTTCTCTCAAGTTACTGCATATAAGGTCAGGGATTACTGGGTCTCTTACTAGTGCTTATGCCGAGGTAGAGGCACCACACCCCATGTACCAGCCTGAGCCTTTAAGTTTAATCAGGGCTCAAGGGAGAGGGTGGTGCTAACAGTAAAATCATTAATACTGAGCATTTCCTGTGTACCAGGAACCATGCTAAGCCCTTTTCAGAAAGTTCAGCATCATCTGGAGCCAGACAGCCTGGGTTTAAATGCCAACACCACTGTGCAAAGCTATGTAACCTTGCGCAGATTACTTAACCTCTCAGTTTCCTCATCTATAAAAAGACATAATAACCATAACCCACGGGATCTTCATGAGAATTAAATGAGTCAATACATATGAAATGTCCAGAACAGTCTCAGGCACACGACAAATATGGTTGCCAGATAAAATACAGAACGCCTAATGAAATTTGAATTTCTTATCAATTATAGCTTTTACAGTTTAAGAATGTACCAAATATTGTAGGGGACATATACCAAAAAATAGCAGCCTTGTTGTCTATCTGCAATCCAAATGTAACTGAGCATCCACGTATGCACGTAGCTAAAGCTGGCAACCTTACATACAAATTTTTGCTATTATAATTCCATAAACACTCATTCGAAACTCTTGAGTTACTTTTCAGAGCTTATAGGCTTTCAGGTTTTAGAAAACTAATATAGTGCATAGAACACAGCTAATATACTACCTCTAGCAATGTCTGGAGTGGCACTCCTGAAACAAGCACCTTAATAATTACATAGGAAATATACGGATATTTTCCTAGGTGGTATAAACAAAGTCTACAACAGTCTCACAGAAGTTAAGAGTTAGTTTTGCCACCACAAGAACTGAAATCGGGTCCAGTCTTGCCAACTGACGGTTACAATGTTCTCTGGGTCTGGGGTTAAGAATCACACACTGTAGACCTGGATTACTACTACAACCAGCACTATTTTCTCCCAATCTCACACCTAATATGCTAAGTTAAAACAGCATTCCCATTTTATAGATGGTAAACAAGAGGCTCTGGATGGTTATTTAATCAACCCAGGATCATATGGCTTTTAAGTGGCCAGATCATGCTTCAAACCCAAGTCAGCTTGTCTGCCCTCAACTGTATTTGGCACGCCCTTTCCTTGTAATTTTTTCCACCTTTATTTTGAAAGAGGGATTCGGAGAAAAGGAAATGGACAAGAGGAGGGAAAAAAGGCTATGGAGAGGAGACTTTCAGAAACGGGTGGCACCTGCTCAGAAATGGTCCAGAGGTCATCAAACGCTTCCAACTTCTGAGCTTTCACCCTGCACGACTAGACAAGCACGACTTCCATCCTGCACGACTAGACGCGCACCCCCACCACGCACGCACCCCCACCACGCACGTACGCGCGCCCCCACCACGCACGCACCCCCACCATGCACGCACGCGGGCCTCCACCACGCATGCGCGCCCCCACCCCCTCCACTCCATCCCCGCTCCACCTCCCGCGCATGCCTTTGTGCTGCTTCTCATTTGAAACCTTCCCAGGGGCCCATTTATACAGTGTGTACCTAACAGCTGTTCTGCAGGTCCCTAATCACAGTGAGGTTCATGTTACACTGAAGAGGATATATCCTTGGTGAGCCTTTTGTCACAGAGACAGAAAAATCAGTATTTTTTTTCAGTATTAGAAAGCTGTTCACCAACGTGAAAATTAAAAACAGAACAGCAAGGCAAAACAGACTAGCTGCCAGGAGACGACATAGCAAACGGCATTCTGTAAGGTTTACTCTTGCGTTATTACAATTTGTAATAAAGAAAAAACTCATACGGTATGTGGCTCTCCATACCAAAAGTTGCCTTCTCAAATTGAAAATTTTTCAGTTCAGAAAATCTCATTTTCACACATCTGCAAGGACCCAACCACAGCAAAATCACAAGGTGACATGAAGTCTAAAATGTGACCTCTGACAGTTCCGCCTGGTGGTCCACTCTACTTCATCTCATCCCTTTCCATTGAAATCCCCTAGGTCAGCGGCTCAAGCTGCAAACAGGAAAGGGTATGGGAATTCCCAAATTATTCTCACCCTTTCCGGGGTGAGATCGAGAAGCTGAAACTGTTATCCAGTCACCAGACTCTGGTAGGTCTATCCTTATGAAAAAGGCAAGACAGGACCAAGGCTGAAGAGTTACCAGGTATGGCCTTATCACACAAAAGCACTGATGGAGAGCAAACAGACATGAACTTGAAGCCCAGTGCCGCACCAAACTCAGGATGTGATCCTGAACAAATTATTTAGCTTCCAGAAGCCTCCATATCCTCATCTGTAGTTGGGTCTGGTGAAGGCACTGACATCATGGGGTTCTTATGAAGATTTTATGAGATAGCAGCATATGTAAGTCACTTAACACAATGACTGGTTAAAAATATATATATAGATCACTTTAAAAAGGGACAAAAAATAACATACTGTCTAATCCATTACCTCTGTATAAGGCCTCTGAATTTAAAAGCTCTTTTACCCAAGTCTTTTCTAACTCAGCTAATGCCACTGCCAAAAATCTAAGCATCACCTTGATTCTCTGCTTTTTCTCACAGCCCACTTCAAATCCTTTGGCAGCCCTCTGGCTCCTAAACCCTCTACACTCTGCCTTTCCATCTCTGGAATTCAAGAAAGCATCGAGTCTCATCCAGCTTACCGAAATAACCTCCCTCCTGTGGACCTTCTTCCGTCTTGCTCCCTGTGGTCTGTTCCCCACCCAAGAAGACTCTCCGAGTCCAGGTGTGCACGGAGAGATCGTTTAAATGCTAATAAGATCATGTCTCTGTCTTTACTGAAATCTTTTGGAGGCTTTTCAGCACACTTAGGAAAAACCCACACTCGCTGACACCCCAGTTCCCCACTAAGCCTCTCATCACCTGCACTCTGTCCCCTATGCACTTAAGTTCTTCCGCTCTGGGACCTTTGCCTCAGCTCTTCTGTACCTGGAAAGCCCTTTCCTTGATCTTCACACATGTCCCTTCTCATCATTCAGGGTCATTTCAACATCATTTCCTCAGACTTCCCAATCTAGCCATCCTGTCCTTGCTATCACATTACTGTACTTGAATATTTTAATTTTCTGCACAACATTACCACCAGCCGATCTTTTTCTTCCACATTGATCACCTTGTGCTTATTGATGGTCTTTCTTCCCCTACCTGGTCATTCAAGTTCACTGCTAACTCAGTGCCTGACTTGGAATAAATATTTGGCAGATTATTTCATTAATCTCTTAAGACCAAGAGGAAAGTGAAAGGGCCATGTGCTTAACTAATCCTTATGACTCTCCCCTTGGAAAATGCACTAGTGTTTGTGCCCACGTGCCCACTTAAAGAAGAGGGGTGGGCCGCTGAAATCTGGGTCCTGCAAATCTAGGCCCTAGCCCTATTCCTTCTTCCCTATAGAGGGAATATAAGCTATGCCAAAACGGAGGTGAGTTTAAACACTCATATTCACTGTGGAGTACCCACTGATGCATGGCCCTTTAACCTCCAGACAAGCTTGACTTGTAATGACCCAAAGTGACTTCAGGTGATAGTGGAAGCGAAGATTGATGGAGGATCCCTGCTCAGAGGCAGACAGGTCAGACCCACTGACCAAATGATACAGAGAGACTGCTTAGGGTAAACAGGGACCTATATCCAGCTGAGACCATAGGAAGGCTGATGGTCTCTCTGTTCGGGTCTTAAGAAAAGCCATTTGGCCTTCCAAGCCCCTTCTAGATTTTCTTATAATGACTTGGAATACCACACAGCTGTTTTTTTGCAAGGAAGGGAAAAACAGGAAGCCAATACTCCACAATTTCACACTGAGCGTTTCCCATCGAAGGTAAATGGAAAGGTTCATCAAAATTGCATTTTGTACTTGGTAAACCTCAAACAAACAGAACACTAAAAATACCAACTGTTTCCTCTTCCTTTCCCCAAGGTACCATAATGATAACTTGACACAGGAAGGAAAACGGACTTACCAGCTTCGATGCATTCTGGCTTCAGGCAGTACTCCTGTTTAGCTTGGAGACTTAAGAAACCTTGACTCACTGGAAAAACAGACCAAAATAAAGAGATGACTGTCTTGTAGCAGACCCCCATCAGGTAACCCACAGTCAGGCACATATGCTAGACATCTGATATCAGTTCGTCTTTCTCGGCATTGACCCGGAGTTCAAAAATCCAGGGGGCTCGGTATCACCGAACCAGATTCTGGTCACAAGCTAAGTAACCTTGGTGAGACTCGGCTGCTCTGAAATTGGGTTCTCTAGAATATAAGAGGAGTGGATACAATCAGATCAGTGCTTCTCAGAGTGGGGTCCCCAAGCCTCCGGAGCAGCATCCCCTGGCAGCTCTTTAGAAAGACCTACTGAGCCCTACCGCTGACCTGAATCAGCAAGTCTGGGGGTGGGGCCCAGCCATGTGCTTTTTGGCAAAGCCCTCCAGGTGACTCTGATACACACTCAAGTTTGAGAGCCACTGGGCTAGATGATCTCTCAAGTCTCTTCCATCTCAAGTTATCTATGATTTAAGTCTCATAATTTCACTCTTTCTGTTTACAACTACATTCCTGTTTTAGAGATGGGGGAAAAAAATGAAATTTACAACTATGTCATTGGGAGCAAATCCAGACTAGAAGGAGAAAAATAGTATGCGTGGCATTTAATGTTTAGATAAGATTCAGAATCAGTTCTGATGGTGTGTGTGTTACGGCGGGAGGGGGGGGGTACACCGTATATTATTCAGTCATCTAGCAAGGGAGTCATGATATGCCGTGTACCCCACACACCCTCCTCCCACCAAACTCAGCCTAGCCACCAGACCTGCGGCTCGTGGACCAAGCTTCCACCTACTCCCACCAGAACAAAACAAAACAAAAACCCTGCGAGATAGAATTAGCTTTTCACCAATGGCTTCATCTTCCCCATCTGGCTGACAGTATTATCTAAATGGATTTCTGCAGAAGTACAGAAGGGCGCCCTATTTGTAAACTCCAGGCAGCACCTGGGCATTAGCAGATGTGAGTTTAGATTTCAAAAATATTTTTGGTAGCCAAGGAAGTTCATGGAAATTCATGACTGCTGTAGTCTGTGAGCAGAAATAAGGAATCCTCGGAGATGTGGCTGCGGAGAGATGAGTGGTGGGGGGGTGAAGGGGAGCCGAGGCCTTTTGTGGCATCTCAGCTGAGAAGCAGGATAAGAAAACATGGCGGTACCTGTGTTTCTGATAGAGACGGAAGGCCTGTGTATATCTCTTGCCAGTGTGGTGATTTGTATTTGTTATTAACCCACATTCTAAGAGGAGCCTGCTTTTTCTTTGTTCTTTTCTCTGCTGCCATCCTCCAAACAGCCATTTTACTTGTGTTACATTATACATTTAATTAAAAAATAAATTAAAAATATATTAAATTTTTTTTTTAATTTAAAAAAAGAAAATTGCCTATGGAGCATCTCAGGTCTATTTTTAAGAAAAGAAGTATCTTAAGGGTGCCTGGGTTTCTCAGTCGGTTGGGTGTCCAACTCTTGATTTTAGCTCGGATTCTGATCTTGGGTCCTGGGATCAAGCCCTGCATCAGGCTCCACACTCAGTGGGGAGTGTGGTTTCCATCCCTGATCTCCCCTCCCGGGTTGCGCACTCTCTCTCTCTTTCTCTCTCTAAAGGGAATAAATAAATCTTTTTTAGAAGATTTTATTTATTTGAGTGAGCGAACACGAGAGAGTGGCAGAGGGGGAGGTAGAAGCAGGCTCCCCACTGAGCAGGGAGCCCGATGCAGGGCTCGATCCCAGGACCCTGAGACTATGACCTGAGCCAAAGGCAGAGGCTTAACCCACTGAGCCACTCAGGCACCCCAGAAACAATAATATTTTTAATATAGAAAAAGAAAATGTTACTTTTTACTGATTAGGTGCTTTAAAAATCACTTAAGGAACTTAAGGAACAGTTTGGTTTCTCATTTTAGATTTTTCTCTAACTAGCAGAAATGACGCAGAATGCAGTGGAGTCATCCTCAGACCAACAGTGTGAGAATGACCATAAAGTGGGGGGGTCAGCAAACTATGGTTCATGAGCCAAATGCAGTCTTCTGCTGGTTTCTATACAGCCCATGAGCTAAAAATGATTTTTACATTTTTTAATGGTTGGAAAAAACCACAAGAAGAATAATATTTCATAAAACTGATCTGAAATTCAAATTTCAGTGTTCGGAAATCAAATTATATCAGAATACAGTCACGCCTATTTGGGTACATATTCGTCTGTGGTTGCCTTCTTGCTATAAGAGAGTCGAGTAGCAGCACAGACACTGGATGGCCCAAAAAGCTGAAAATATTTACACTCTGGCCCTGCACAGAAAAAGTTTGCCAACCATTACATTTGAGGAATAGACTGTGGGGTGGAAGAAGGCGGGGAGGAGGTAGAGAAGAAAGGACCCCTTAAAATAAACTGGTTGTGCTTCTACCTGTCATTTTAAATTCTAGTTTTCTAGCTTCTCTGAGACCCACCCCAAGGCCAGTGGCAGTCACTCTTACTGTAGAAGGACTAAGGTTTAGGAAAGAGATTAGCCCAGAGCCGAAAATACAAAGAAGTAAGGAGGGATGCTAGAAATTGCAGGCATGTGCCTAAATTTGGACAGACAGAAAAATACCAACCAGGAAGCTCTTTGAAGAGAAGAGGACTTAACCAGAATATTGTCAGGAAGAGCATTGCCTTGCAGGTCCCTGGAGATTTTCAGACAAGGACTTTTCACTAAGTGCACGGTGGAGGTGGGTGGCAAAGCCTGGGGGACTAGGCAGTGGAGAAGGCTGGGGGGAAAAGGTCTGAAATAGTGCAGAGATGTTTGACAAAAACCTCCTGAAGACTGTGCATTTATCTGAAAGCAAATATCCCCAAATATAGACATCCAAGGGGATGTTGTCAGCTAGAGCAAGGCTTCTCAGACTTAGTTTGCAAATGAATCACCTGGGGATCGTATGGAAATGTAGATTCTGAATCAGTAGTTCTTGGAGGGGGGGGGCACCTCGGGATTCCAAGTGGGGCGCATTCTGCCAGTCCAAGGGCAACACCGAGTAGTAGCGCAGGTGTAAAGAGGCTATACTTCTATTCTCTGACATCATTAGAGCTCCTCTTAGAAATCTGCAGTGAGAGCCAGGTAACTGGGCATACTGCAAATTATTTTTTTCTGCTCTAGGCAGGCCTCCTTACCCATAGCATTGCCTGGTTTCATGAATTTTACTGTGCTCTAAAAACTTTAGAGCTGTTTCTGAATAATCATCTCCTCTCAAGGAACAAAGATTTGCTCCCATTGAGAATATTCCAACTAGGGGTGCCTGGGGGACTCAGATGGTTAAGCATCTGCCTTCAGCTCAGGCCATGATCTCCAGGTCCTGGGATCAAGCTCAGCTTCTACCTCCCAGCGCAGTGTGGAGTCTGCTTCTCCTTCTGCCTCCGCCTCTCCCCCTGCTGGTGCTCTCTCTTGTCTCTGTTTCTCTTCCAAATGAATAAATAAAATCATAAAAAAAGAGAGAGAGAGAATATTTCAACTAATACATAACAGCCTCAGAATACAGTCGTTCTTAAACCGTGGAATTTCAAATGCTTCAAGCTGCAGAAACATTGAGAAGAGTGCGGATTTTTACATAAACGATCATCCTTTGGATTTTGAAGTTTGGGAGCGTTCGTGAAACACAAATAGTCTAACTTTGTACTCACTTCCCACATTGTATGCAGTTCCCATATGGGCATGACCATATCATCTTCCTCTCCTTTGAATTTCAGGAGAGGACACATGTCTAAACCCCAAGTGCCGAGAAATCTCAGAAAAGTTTTTGAGATCCACAAATTCAGCTGCAGGAGTAGGAGGTTTAGCTGTAGCAGAAAGTAATAAACCTATCTAATTTCCGAAGTCTGCAGCCACAGAGAACATGGAAAGATGGTTTGCTGGTTTTAGCAGAGTTTTCAGCAACACAACCCTAACTCTTTTCAAGTCGAATCACTGGTTTTCCCTTGCCAGGATAAACACGGCCTCCTGCAACCTGTGCGAGCCAAAGAACATTTCCAGGCTCGCTGCATTTCAGACTGCACCTCAAATCCCCTAAGGATAGAGGCTTGTTCCCATATAGCTTTCAAGCTCATGAAATAGTATGGGCTGTATGAGGAAACTACAAAGGCTAATAATCAAGGGTCCAGAATGCCGGCAATTTTAGAAAATCCATCTCCGCTTTTTATGACATTTCATTCTTATTCATAGGAATATGCTTTTCATCATCATACTCTCTGGGTACATCATTGTCACCAAGGGTCATTAAAATAATTGAATCACAATACCTTTCCAATGTTGGAAGGACAACCTCTGTTTCCCTTCATATTAATTTTTAAATCTAGAAAAACAGAGTTAAAATTTCATCCCACCAGAGTCACTGGATTAGAAAGGCATTGAGGAATATCCTTAAGGTGCACATTATTATTTTTTAAAGATTTTATTTATTTGACAGAGATCACAAGTAGGCAGAGAGGCAGGCAGAGAGGAGGAAGCAGGCTCCCTGCTGAGCAGAGTCCGATGCAGGGCTCGATCCCAGGACCCCAGGATCATGACCTGAGCTGAGGATAGAAGCTTTAACCCACTGAGCCACTCAGGCGCCCCTAAGGGGCACATTTAAAGACTGCTTTGCATTTTTTTTAAATGTATTTAACAGAGAGAGATCACAAGTAGGCAGAGAAGCAGACAGAGAGAGAGGAAGAAGCAGGCTCCCTGCCGAGCAGAGAGCCCGATGCGGGGCTCGATCCCAGGACCCTGGGACCATGACCTGAGCCGAAGGTGGAGGCTTTAACCCACTGAGCCACCGAGGCATCCCTGTATTTTTTTTTTTTTTAAGTTAAAGTTCATGATTCATTCAGGCAAACATTAGCAAAACTCAAATGGAAAAAAAAAAAAAAAATTCCAGCATGGTTTTGATCATAACATAGTCTTTCCTCACAAAATAAATGAAGGTATCTGACTATGAATTCATAAACCCTCATTTTGCTAAATGTAAAATGCAATGTGTAAAGAAAAAAAAAAAAAAAACGTTTGCGCAGTGCAACTGAGTCCTCCAGCCGCTGGAAGCCACTTGAAACCCACTTGGCATTTCTGGACTATACATCTGGTGGCACGTATTTATTTCTTCGACTTCCTAAAGAAAGGGCTCCTTTTCCTTCTGCATATTTAACAGAAGCTAAGGATACACCACCTACTCACACATTCAAACAGCCCTCCACCTGCCTCCTGACCAGGTCTGCCAGAATAAAGCACAAGGAAACGTAACTGCACTCGCCTCAATCCCTGGCCTCCAGCGCCCCACTTACCTAGAAAGAGGATCATACCCAGCACCAGGGTGCCGCCAATGAACACAGCCAGAGCAATTCGAGTGCCTCTGTTGGCGGTCTTTCCAGTCTCCGTGCTGCTCCCCATTTCTGCCTCCATCAGGAGGGTACGCAGAGGCCACGCAAAGAGAAAGTCACTTTTTGTGGTCTGGTGGCTGGTCTCAAGAGTCTGTTAGGCGTTGACATCCAAGGTCCTCTTGTTCTTCTACTAACAGACAGCTGAAGAAGTCCCGTCAGGAAATCTTCCCTCGCCACCCTTTCTCAAATATTTCTCCACAAATGAAATAAAAGAAACCCCAAATATTGGTTGCCTTGGCTTTCCCCCTGACCAGACAAAACAAACAGTGGTTGCTTTATCTTGGTGCTCTCCCCACCCCACCCCCCCAGCAAAGTCGCTCGCAACCGATGATTTGGCAGGCTCTTCTCTCAGGCGTTCTGAGTGTACATGTTTTACTATGTGGCTGAACAGATGTTTTAGCTATTTAAATGTATAGTCACTTAGGGAGGAAAAAACAATTGTCTTTATCAAAACTGGATTCTCATCAAACTCCCCCAAACCGTGATAAGTTAGGTGGCGAGGATTCTCCGGCCCTGCTCTAAGGTCTCAGTGAATCACGTAATTCTTGTGCACTCATCATTCTGCTCGCCTCAACTGTCTCCATCCAAGCTATTGTTTCGGTGTGCAAGTCCCTTTTTAAAGCCCTCTAAGAGTTCCTGGGATATCCTGGAGCATTTTATTTTAGGAACTTGGTGTATGACGGCATGTGCCAAAAATCAGAGTCATAGTCCAGTGCAGTGCAAAGCAGCAATTAAGGCAACCTACAGAGGCTGATGGTTTGGACGGGAACTTTTTTTTTTTAAGGAGAAAGAAAAAGCACTTCCTCTCTGTGGTGAGCATTCGAATTAAGCTTATTAACAACCACAGAAGAAATGGTACAAGATTTTTTTTCCCTCCGCATCTTTTGATGGAAAGTGCCCTTGTGTATTTTGCCCTCCGGGCCCACCAAAGCAGCCTTTGGTTAGTACAGTTTTGTGTTTCTGTGATACGCCCATTTCAGCAGATTCTCCAGGATAAAAATCAAAGGTGATTGGTTTCACTGGAAAGACAGAGTGAATGACTGGGTCTTTGATTTGTTCAACTATGCGAACGATTTAAATTATGAAAATCTGCTTTCTTCCTGGGGAAAGGCAACTGAGAGTCCATTGCTATGGGTTTTATTAGCCAATGATACAGATAACAGTGTTGTGAACCAATGCTACTACTTAACTGTTATTGTTTTGCTGATGCTCATAGGACAGCGGGAATGGGGGTGGAGAATTCGTCTGAAAACCAGTAGAGCACAGTTTTCATGCAGAACTTGTGCCCATGGCCTTGTGGGTCCCACTGGAGCTCTGCAGAGGCTGTTGAGCCCCGCATTACGTGGCCACATTTTCACGGTCCTGTCTGGCTGGTCTGGGTCAGGCCTTATACCCCTGGCATGGGGTTCTTTCAAGGTTTTTTTTTTTTTTTTTAAAGATTTTATTTATTTATTTATTTGACAGAGAGAGAGATCACAAATAGGCAGAGAGACAGACAGAGAGAGAGATGAGGAGAAGCAGGCTCCCTGCTGAGCAGTGAGCCCCATGCGGGACTCGATCCCAGGCCCCTGGGATCATGACCTGAGCCGAAGGCAGAGGCTTAACCCACTGAGCCACCCAGGCGCCCCTCTTTCAAGGTTTTAGACTTATTCCAAAACACATCCTACCTCACTTTCTGCTCGTTTCATGTTGCCCCAAAGGCAGAAGAGCACAAGCCTTTGTCCAAATTATGACACCACAGTATGCTATAGATATTATGTGCTTATTACCTATTGATGTTATTTTGTTGTTGTTATTCCATAACACATCTTAGCAGGCCTTTGGCTCTTAGGACGGGATTCTCCCAAGAGATTTTAGACTTGAATCCATAGTACTTCTTAGACTGTGAGCTCTGTGAAGTCAGGAATCACATCCATCAAGTTCAATGCTATAGCCCCAGCATCTACAGTTCATGGCCCACAAGAGTGAAGGCAGTAATAAGAACAATGAAAATCAGGCAAGTGAGCTCCCAGGTACTCACTCTTAAAAAGCAGCTTTAGGACGCTCAGATGTTAGTGTCTGGGTGTCTCGCAGCCTCCCAATCCTTTGCTAAATGCTCAAAGGATAATGATATATCACAGAGGGACAGCACGTTTATTTCCCAGTTTAGCCTCATGGTAAAAGTATATGCTTGATAGCAAACGTCTTTTTAAGTCTGGTTTGCCATGAGAACACTGAGGCCCAAGGACTAGCCTCAAGAAGTACAGCAACTCGGGAAAGGGAAAGTCGCTGAGGGGACCGCTGCCATACATCGTCGGTCTGCAGCTTGACCGAGCTCCCTGTGCACGAGGGACCGGCCACCGACACAAGTGTTAACACCACTTCTTCCTGCTTCCCTTTCTTCTCCAAGTCTCCCCACACTTTCCGGAACCAAACTGACAGGCCATGGTGGCTGCGGGTTGGCGACTAGGACTTATCCTGACGTACAGCTATTCCTCATTGAAACACGTAAATTCGTTCTGGAACACTCAACTGCAAAGTGAAAAGCCAGTAAACTAAAGAAGACGTCCATGAATCCTAATAGGAAAACTACAATGCATTCCATCCCAAACAAAGATACGCAAACGCAGAGAAGAAAATACATTAATTGAACAATGAAAACAAGCCTAGAAAAGTAATAACTTTCAAGGTATTGAAAATAAATGCAGTTTGTTCACGTAATGCGAGTAATGAAGTTTTATTTTCCTCACCAAAGGAGGACTTGAGAGCAGGAGAAAGGGGGCTGGTGAATTGTTCATTAGAAGGTGCATTCCTCATTCTGTGCCATTTTCTGCATTAAGTTTTCAACCTTTTGGGAAATGTTGATTATCTTGCACTCAAACTGCATTTAAAAATAAACTTGTAGCACTGAAGGGTCACCTGGCTGTCTCAGTCGGTGAAGGGTGTGACTCTTGATCTTGGGGTTATGGGTTTCAGCCCTACACTGGGAGTAGAAATTACTTAAAAAATGAAATCTTTGAAAAAAAAAAAGGGGGGGGGAGAGAAAAAGGTTGTAGCACAGGAAAAAGAATAGAGCAAAATAAAGAAGTTCAAAGTATAGAAAAATAATGAATGCTTACAGGAGACAAAAGCAAGGGTCTGCAAACTCGGGCACGTGGGCCAAATCTGGGCCACCACCTATTTTTTATAAATAAACGTTATTGGAACAAAGTCACCCCCATTCGTTTACATATTGTCTATGATTGCTTTCATGCTACAAGGTCAGCGTTGAGTAGTTCCGTGACCCAGATATGGCCCATGGAATGGATTTACTCCCCGGCCCTTCACAGAAACCCTGGACTAAAGGGTAGTAGAAGATGCTGCCTCTTATCCTCACCTACACTGCGCACTAACACAAAGCAAAATGTTCACCTGAACTTGACCAGCTTCACAGAATTCTTCTATTAAACGTTCTCTGAACGCCAACTGTTGTGTCAGGGAAATTGGTCAATGCGTCTTTGAAACTGTAATATTAAAACTATGGCATATTATTTAGTGTGTTTTGGGGTGAAGTGTTATTCTGGGATGAAAAGGGGGGATGTCAAATAATGTTATAATTTCTCACGAGCCATGAAAATCAGTTAACTGAGAAGTCACTACACAGGTAAGTCTGCTTAATCATCTGGTCTGCCCCCGCTTGATTGTTTCCATTCAGAACTTCCAGGACTGTCCTGAGCTTTAACTGGAATCAGTCAATGGCATCCAGAGAAATTTCTTGGGCATTTCTCAGGTGGCTGGCCGCGTACAAGGCCCTGTGAGGGCAGACGAAGAAGCCATGCCCGGGGTTCAGTAAACTGGGCAATCATCACAGCAGACAAAGCCCTTGGCCACCAAGTTACAGAGCACTGAAGTCCACCATGTGTCCAGAGAAATACAAATCCCTGAATGACAGATCCACTGGGCAGACTTCCAGGGGGACCTACTAGAATGGACAGCTTGAGGGCATAGGCCAAACCCCAGCCGGGCTGGGACTCACCTGGACATTGACATCTCTCCCCGTAGGACTCCCAGGTAAGATTATTTATCCAGAGTTAATGGAATCCTGCAACCGTGGCCCAGCCTCAGTGGCCGGGATGACAAGCAAAGAGGAGTCTTTATGCTACACGAGTGCATCTGGTCATTACTCGGAGGCGCCGGGCCTTCTGTTTTAGGCAGCAAAATCCCATGTGAGCTACAATTTCAGTGAGAAAGAAGGAAATGATTCAAAACCTGAAAAATGTATTCATCCATCCCCGGGAAGGAGGAGGGAGGGTGGGGGTGGGGCAAGGAGGGAGGAAAGGGAAAGAAAAGCTCGAGGACACAGACTCCAACCGGCTGTGCCAGGGCTCTGTTACTTGTTGGCAGGCCCTTCAGACTAGGGAGGGTTCAAGTCCCAGGCCTCCCACTAATGAGACTCATTACTTACATTATATCTGATCTTTTTTTAACATCTTTCTTAGCTGGATGTTCTGTCTCCTTTTACAGATGAGGAAACTGAAGTTTGGAGCCATTAAGCGATTTGCCCAAGGTCACACAGCAGGCATTTGTCTTCAAGCCTGAGAGGTTTCAAATTCCAACCTCTTTTCTCTCTGCCCCTACTTGATAAATTTGCTTATCTTCCTCAGGTAATTAGTGAAGGGAGGTACAGCGTGTCAAAATGACACTTGAGACCTAGGGAAAGCGATAAACTATGCCTCCTCTAATTCTCTCGTGGAAAAGACTAATTATCAGGTTTCATTTCTTTCGCAGGAACAGCAGCCATCATTAAATATGGGGAAAATCTTTTTTTGGTTGGGCAACAAGACTATCTCCTGATTTACTGCTGCTCATCATCGAACACAAGGAAAGATATCCACCTTTGAAAGGCCTCTCAACCATGTATTGTGCTGTTTGTTCACGTCTGAGCCTAAAAGGGAATTTCATTTCTTGACTTTCTCACATTCCTGGCCATACAGCTACTATCTCTTCTGTGTGCACTCCCTTCATGTGTGCTATTGTCAGTGCTGTGGTAGAGGAATCATCTGTTTTACAGATGGAACTCAAATCTGTCGACCTCTTGTGAAATGTACCCAAGATTTGTTTTAAACACAGGTACACGCAGTTGACAGACCCAGAGAAGGGCTTTGATAGAAAGGTTTATTACTCACAGTTTTCAAGAGGAAGGGGCACACCATGTCACACAGGGCCACATGGGGAAGCATTGGGGCTGTTCAGGCTGCAGGATGAGCAAGGGGGGTAAAAAAAGGAAGAACGAGGGAAAAGTACACACAAAAGCCTTTTAGTATGGTTTTCAGAAAAGAAACGGGCAAGCAGGCTAAGCACCTGAGACACGCTGAGGAAGGGAGAGCGAATAATTTCAGCAGGTCTGGTCTATGAAGTGCTCTCTAGTTGTCCGCCATCTGGCCCTTGGGGTGGTGTGGGTTCTGGGTGAGTAGGTTCCTGGACTGCAGGAGCCTGAGCAAAGGAGGTGGGTGAAGACATGGACTCGGGATTGGTTGGGTTGCATTTCAAAGGGTTGCTACGAGGCAAGTCATTTACTATCTCTAGGAATTGTCTAGCCCTGGGAGGGGCAGGCCCTCCCTGGGTCCACAAGGCCCAGAGATGTCAAAGAGTTATAAAATACAGAAAATTAAAAACATAAGTAACCCAGCTCCAAAACCCTTCAGACCTTCCCCAAAGCATCCCTCCGCACAGCATTCTATTAAAAGGTAATAACTATTCATCCCACCAGTGCTTACGAGCCATAGTCTCAAACCGATCAGATCCACCCCGACCCCTCGGTTAGATGACTAACATACAGAAGGTTCTATGCCTGTGATGATTAGAGCCAACTGCTCAAGGCTGGCTTACTCAGATGTTTAATAAAGGCAAGAGGCTCAGAGGAGTGATTTTCAAGTTGGTGTGGTCAGGCACCAGAATCTCCCAGAAACCTGGTTTAAACACAGATTACTGGGCGCTGTTCTTCGAGTGCGGGACTCAGTAGCTCTTGGATGGTCTGAGACGTTTCTTTCTCACGTGCTCCCAGGTGATGCTAATGCTGCTGGTCTGGAGACCACATCTGGAGGTCCGCTGGCTTAAAGAAACCATCAGATCTCTTTCAGTAAGGCAAACCGAAGAACTAACAAAGCTAAACGTTAAACTTCTACAGAGAACCCAGGGATGACATTCAAAATATTTAAAAATATTTCAGTAATGAGAGCACCAGGCTGCTACGACTTGGTTAAAATAACATTTGTGAAGTGGAGCAGGGGGCGTGCAAGCTGTGTGGTTCAACCAAAGACTGCAGGAGAAATGGAAAGAGAGAAGGCTCCTCCTTGCGGGTCCCGAAGCAGGTGCACAACGGGCCTCAATGGACAACGTGGGAGGTCAAGGTGGAGCACACAGAGCAAGAGGCAGGACCTGGGCTTGGGTCTTCATTACATCCCGGGAGTGGGGGCAATGCTTTGGGGTTCCCAGGCTAAGGCCAAATTGGTCACTTCAAACCCAAAACAGCAGAGTCGTGGTAAGCTCCGTGAAGCTCTTATCTGAGGGGCACGCTGGGAAGCAAGGGAGAGACTCCTGGATCCTGAGGGCTGCTGGGAAAATCCTGTCAGAGGCTTCCATTTTCCTGTGACTCTGCCCGCTGTTAGCCAGGGCACGTACCTGCATGAGCCGAGGGTCGGTTTCAGGTCCCCACAAGTGCCTTGGCCAAACAACATGGACGTCAAGGTAGCGGCACCACGGAGTGGCTTGGCTAAAAGCGCCACACAGGCACGACTTCTTAGCTGCTCGATCTGGAAGGTCCCAAGAGAGGGGTTGGGGCAGATGAGGCCGTGAGGAGGGCCTGGAGAAGCAGCCACTGAAAGGAAGGAGGTATTTCAGTAGTTAACAACAGCTACAGCCACACCACCGAAAGCCAACTGAATTGTAATCCTGAGTCAAATTTCAAATGGACCCATGATGGTGCTTAAAACCCTTTAAGAGCTGCTGTCACCTCTGGGGAAAATGTCAAAATGTTTCACACAGACGTCCTGGGTGACCGAACCCCTGCACTCCTCCAGGCTCATTCTGGTTGGCCTTCAATTTACACACTACACACCAGCCATTCTAAACCCTCTTAAAGCTCCCAGACACACTGAACTTCACCCAGCCTTTTTGTTCTCAGGAGAAACATGTTTTTGCCTGGAAAACCATTTCCTTAGAAACTCAGATTCATCTTTTGAAACTCAGTTCAGACTCCTTTAGAAAGCGCACTAAAGCCCTCTTCTTATCAAGGTCAGGGGGTGACCTGTCATATCACTTCAGTTGTGTGACAATGATCTGTGTGGGACTCTACCCCATTAGACTATAGGCAAGCTGAGGGCAGGGATTTACCATACTGCATCAGTTCTAAGAGGGACTTTTTTTTTTTTTTTCCAAGCTTTAACATCTCCAGAAGTAGGGGTTAGGAGGTATTTCTTAACTTGACAGGATGTGTCTTTCTTAATGGTACCTCAATTGTGGTACATCTTACAATCAATTGTATCTTAGATTCAACAAAACAAGGATTTTTTCTTCCCTGTCCCCACATTTCCTTGTGCAGTACTGAGCATGTAGGATATGCTTTGGGTCTCAGCCTCACTTTGACCTTCTAGCATGTTCGGTGTCAAGCCCACAAACTACCTTTTCCAGGTTCCCTCACCAGGTAAGTTCTGGATTCTGTCAGTGGGAGGCCTTCATGGGCAGGAGGCACATACAAGTCTATTTTGGATTTTTGTTTGCTGCTTCTGGTTCTCCCCATGGCTCCAGCAGATGACGGTGGGCTCCTACAAGAGTGGTAGCAGAGGTGACAGCAGCAGAGGCCGTATGGCTGCTGGTACGCATAGACTCCAGAAGCTTCTGTGGCACCATTGCCCCCGGAGTCCCAGTCAGCAGCAGCCACAGGAGGGAGTGTTTTTGCGGACTTGGGAGTCAACACCTTTCCTCTTTTGGTAGCAGTAGCAGCTTCCAGAAGGTACAGAACTCTGAGCACCATCATCCCCTCTTTACTCCTTGTGCCAACTGGTTTCAATGCCTTTAGAACCAATTCTCTGCATTAAATACACTGTCTTTAAGATAAGTAGAGCTGTTCGTGCTTTCCCGGCTGAACACGGACAGCTACAGTCCCCTTCCCTGGCCTTCTGTGACTGGAAATGGCCACTGAGGCTGATGCATGGTCCACGCTGCCAGGGGGTACCCGTGACTGAACTTCCTCGGTTGGCTTCCTAGCAGTCACTGCCACTAACTTCTATGTGACCTTGAGAAAACTCATCTCTCAGGGTCTCAGTTTCCTCATCGAACAGATGGGGATAACAATAGTCTTCACCTTATAGAGTTATTATAAGACAAAGTCCTCAAAATGGTGTCTGAAGAAATGTTAGGCATCACTATTACTGTGCTTAATAGTTCATATGTTCTGTCACACATACAGATACCTACAGATGGACTCCTTGTGTGTGTGTGTGTGTGTGTGTGTGTGTGTGTTTAATTCTTATTCAGGGCTACCTATGCCTATGGGAAGTGTTCAGTGACGATCTACTGGAGGAAGGAGAGAAGAGGGAGAAAGAAACGGAGAAGAAAGGAACAGGAAGGGGAGCACAGGGGAGGATAGAGGACAGGAAGGGAAGAAAGGGAAGGCACTGAGGGCGCAGGGCCCTCATTATTATTAATAATAATAATAATAATAATGCTTAAATTAAAAATATGCTTTCCATGAAGCATAAAATTATTTCAGTATTAAGAATCAGCACAACCGGGGCGCCTGGGTGGCTCAGTAGGTTAAAGCCTCTGCCTTCGGCTCAGGTCATGATCTCAGGGTCCTGGGATCGAGTCCCGCATCGGGCTCTCTGCTCGGCAGGGAGCCTGCTTCCTCCTCTCTCTCTCTGCCTGCCTCTCTGCCTGCTTGTGATCTCTCTCTGTCAAATAAATAAATAAATAATCTTAAAAAAAAAAAAAAGAATCAGCACAACATCAGCGGTTACTTACCAGCCTAACATCAGCCTGGCTCGACTTCCTCATCCATGATCTTAGCTACACCAACTCCTATTCTTCCCCAGCACAAGACGCACAGACGAGTCTGCCAGAGGCATTAGGATGGTCTTCTCTTCACCCCGAAGGTAGGTCAAAGGCGTGCCTGTCCTGCATACCTGGACCATATACAGAATGTGTACAAAGCAACAAGAAAAGATAGCTCACCCGATAGAAAAAGTGGACCAAAGATTTGAAGAGACACTTCAAAAAGAAGTTATCTGAGTGACCAATAAACATTGGAAAAGCAGGGGCGCCTGGGTGGCTCAGTGGGTTAAAGCCTCTGCCTTCGGCTCAGGTCATGATCCCAGGGTCCTGGGATCGAGCCCCGCATCCGACTCTCTGCTCAGCG
The DNA here is from genome assembly GCF_009829155.1 of Mustela erminea. NCBI lineage: Eukaryota > Metazoa > Chordata > Mammalia > Carnivora > Mustelidae > Mustela > Mustela erminea. Next base: position 17,589,098 of record NC_045635.1, on the reverse strand, counting down.
GGGAGCCTGCTTCCTCCTCTCTCTCTGCCTGCCTCTCTGCCTACTTGTGATCTCTGTCTGTCAAATAAATAAATAAAATCTTTAAAAAAAAACAAAAACCATTGGAAAAGCAGCTCAACTTCCTTAGTCGCGAAGGAAATGCAACTTAAAACCACGATGTGCCTTCTTCTCTGGTCCTTTCTCTTGCTCAGACCACGGTCATCATCCAATCCTAGCTGGTTGTGTTCCTACTGGCAGTAAGAATAGCCCAAGTGAGAACATACACCGTCTGCTTCCTCCTGTCTTTGAGCCACTTGAGGGTTTCCTCATGCTCTGGACATCTTTACACCCCTGGGACCTTACAGAGAAGGCACGTGACTTTGCAGGATGAATGTACCTGAAATCCCCAAGAGATGCTAGAAGGCAGCCAGCAAAGGCGAGGTTCGGGATGTGATTTTGCCATTGGGATGAAAAGAAAGGGATAAAGAGAGTAGCGGTAACCGACCTCTTCTCTGAAGTGACTAGACATCAAGGGCAAGAGGGAAATCGTTTCTAGTTCATGTCTCCTCTGCCGTAAGAACTCACCATGGGGTTCTTTAATGTCAAGTGCTCTCTAGGTGCACTGAACCAGGTTTTCATCAAATGAACACCCATTTTTGTTCTGTAGAACTTTCTGCCAATAGAACACTCAGTGGAAAAGAAAAAGGATGGATGCCCATTTTACATAGGGCATCGTCTACAAATGGGGAAACGGAACAAAGATAAGATTTTCCAATTTCAACCGGTTGTTTTCAGTTTCACAAAGCTCTTGAAAGTTTCTGACTCCCAAGAGAGCTTGTTTGGGGCACCTGGGTGGCTCAGCCGGTTCAGTGTCTGACTCTTGACTGTGGTTCAGGTCCTGATCTCAGGGTCGTGAGATGGAGCCTGACGCTGGGCTCCACACAGCCTGCTTGGGATTCTCTCTCTCTCTCTCGCTCTGTCCCTCCCCCACTGATGCGTGCACTCACTCTCTGCCTAACATAAAGAAATCTTTTTTTAAAATAAATAACAATAAAAAGAACCTGTTTGACACAATATAATATTTGCCATTATTCTTCTAAACAGCTTAATGAGAACTCACTGTCCATATTTTTAGACATTTTTATTTTAGATAGTTCCCTAGGCTCAGACCTACATTGCAGGATCTGAGATCAGAGTACGAACACGGCCATTCACATACCACTTAAATCTATAAATCGGGCTACAAACTGTTAAATACAGTCTATCCTCCTAACTTGTAAATGTCTCACTTACCCACCTCACAGGCCAGGTTCCCATTCAGAATGCTCAGACTCTGTGAAGTTCCAGGCAAAACCACGTTGGCACGCCAGGACCCTCTGCTGCCCTCTTCTCTCTACTCATACCCCCACCAGCAGCAGCACCCTGACCACCCACCAGAGCCTGGGCAGAGTCTTCCATCAGGATAATGGAACAATAAACAAAGAGACCCCCAGGGGCTCCAGAAGTGCTCTGAGCAGTCTGGGCAGGAAATTTCCAGTCTTGGGGCTACAAACTGTGTTCTAGAAGGAGATGCAGGCACACATCACATTAATCCAGCCGACCGCCCACCCAGGGGTAGGGGGCAGGACTGCTCAGAGAGCCTGCGTGAAAGGCTTCTTGAAACCAGGACTCAGGGCAGGGCTCCTCTTGCCCAGTTCTAAGGACAAAACTGTAGCCCTTATCACACAGCTCACCATTTACAAACTTTCACATCCAGCCTGCCCCAGACGGATCTAAACTACAAGAATTTTTTTAAAGAGAAATAGAGGTGCTACTGATGGCAACTGAGGGCCTTGACAGCTTAAGCACAAAGGAAAAGATCTCAGTTCGGCATTCTTAAATGTAGTCATTTATGCAAGTTCATTTGTTGAAGGAGACAATGTTTTTCAACATGTCCAATTCCAGGAACATTTCATTGTGTTAGTATTGTATGAAATTCATCAGGTGATATATGAATATCCAAAAAGTATAACACATTGCACAAATAGGAAAGATCATTTGTCTTCCTGAGGAGGTGCTAAATATTACATTACACAACACACTGTCTCACTGGTATTATTAGCCACGAATTCCACCCGCAGTTTACTGCTCATCTTAAAGGCTCAGCATTATTTAACCGTAGTAACCCCCAATCATAACCACTCAGGCAATCGATGCTGCTTAATCACTGATGTTTCTGTAATGGGGAAAAGGCTGGATTATTTTTGTATGAAGTTAGCATAGCAAGTCCCATAGTATGGTATAATTAAGAACAACTGTTTACTTTTTCTTAAATTCAACACCCTTCACCCCGACCTCAAAAGCTAGACATTAAAGTACTAAATATAATGATCTTGGAAAACCAAATTGCTATGTTCCTGGCAGCCCTTCCCTGGTTTCCCTTAAACATTTCTATCTGAAATGCTGATGAATAAAAAAAGAAAAAAGAAACCTGGAAAATACACAGCTATCCCTTCCAGTATCTTCCACCTAACCATCAGCGTTTCCGTTCGAGAACTAAAAACAGTCCCTCCCTCCTTCTTCTGTCCATTTTTGGCTGTTTTAGATTGTTACCTGCACTGTTTCAGATGTCCACACATGCAGCATCATGAGGCCCCAGCCTGCTATTTTATGTCTGTGAGTTAGTCTCCCCAAGTAGACTGGGGGATGTTTCCGGGGGCGGTGGTCACCTTGGTATGTTCGGCATCCCCACCAGCGGCTGACATGTGCAAGTACGCAGAGTGTTACTGAACACACAAATGATTATGTACCCAGCATAAAGAATGTCTGACTCCGATCCCCGTGGAAGCGAATTAACCCAGTACACTACCACTACCACAAGGGTTAGAATCGGAGACTTAGAACGTCTAGACGTAGGATCCTGGATGATTCCATTCAAATCTCACTGGACAGAGACCGACAGAGAACTCCCAGAACTTGGTGGCAAAGATGAGACTGACAAGGCATGTCCTTGCAAAATCTTTTCTAATACACGCTTCATTTTTTTTAAAGATTTTATTTATTTATTTGACAGAGAGAGATGACAAGTAGGCAGAGAGGCAGGCAGAGAGAGAGAGGAGGAAGCAGGCTCCCTGCCGAGCAGAGAGCCAGATGCGGGGCTCGATCCCAGGATCCTGGGATCATGACCTGAGCTGAAGGCAGAGGCTTTAACCCACTGAGCCACCCAGGCACACTACACACTTCATTTTAATTACATTTTATAATCATCAGGGGACTAGGTCTGACTATGCTTTGAGTAATCATACAACACTGTACTTAATACAAGGTTGTTTTTTAGAGGTGAAATTAAAAAGATCAGATCCTGGAAAAGCTTAGGAGGGAATCATTCTGCAGGTGGTTGGAATACGTGAGAAATACACAGGCTTTCTGTTACCCCCAGCTTTTTTCCTCTTTTAAATGTGTTTTCACCCTGTGAGCTGCCTTTGACCACTCCTGGGAATAGTATGAAGACAGATAACTACATAGGTTTCACTGCTTACTTAAGCACAATTTTGTGGTCATCAAAAACCCCAAGTAAGTAATGTTTCTTTTTTAAGGTGGTACAGGGAGTCTGGCTGAACAGATTTACTAGACTTTGAATTCTTCCCAAGATACAGTTCTTTTTTTTTGTCAATTTCACATGCTGAACTGTTCTGTCCACAAATGTAATAAACTTAGATATAACTACCACATTTGATAACATATTTTATGCACAGCATCTTCAGTAATGTGTCGTAATGTGGTTGTTTAGCCTATGATAACTGATTCCATGCAACTTAGCTGTTTAAATTAGATGTTTAAAAATAAATTATAGGGACCCCTGGGTGCCTCAGTCAGTTAAGTGTTACGCTCAGGTCATGATCTCATGGGTCATGAGATCGAGTCCTCTGGGCTCTACGCTCAGCAGGGTGTCAGCTTGGGATTTTCTCTCTCTACCCCTCAACCTGACTTGCGCATGCACTCTCTGTCTCACTAAAATAAAGAAATAAATCTTTAAAAAATAATATAGTGGGCCATCGGAGAAAAGAATTTCATCTAGACTGTGATCAACATCTTTTCCTTTTTTTAATACTCTAGAATAAAATACAATTCATTGGCATTCTGTGGCCATCTGTATATCTTTTTTAAAGTACATTTTTGGCAAAGCCCCGTCAAATATCACTTTCTCAAAGTCCAAAAAAACTGTTGGACTCAGAAACAGACCCATGAATAAATGAATAACTTAATGTAGGACAACAAAGGCATTTCAAGTCATTGGAGAATGAATGGACAATTTAATCAAGGGTATCGGGACAAGTAGTCATCACAATGGAACAAAACACACTCACAACTCCTGGCATACCAATAACAAAACAAAAAAATCCCCAAAAGACAAGTATGCCATATAAATGAAAGAATTAAGTATGAAAAGCAAACATTTAAAACACTGGAGGAGGGAAAAAATATGTATATATACATAAGATCAGGCTAGGGAAAAGTTTCTAAAACAAGACCAATAAACACAAACCATAAAGGAAACAGACCAAAAAATAAGACTACAATGAAAAACTCATGTTCATCAAAAAAAATACCATGAATAAATGAAAAGATAAAGCATGGCCAAAGCTGGTCTCCTGATGATTACAAAATGTAATTAAAAACAAAGTGCAGTTTAAAATGATTTCACAAGAGCAGACTGGGAGTAGATACTCGTAACCATACAAGTAACACAGGATTATTTTCCTGAAGATATAAACATAAGAGATCAACAAGAAAATAAAAGCCCAATAGCCAAATGGACAGAAGACAAGGCATTTTTCCAAGGAGGAACACTGGCTAGCCAATTAACTTATAAAAATGGGCCTGACTTCATTAGTAACCAGGCAAATAAAAACCTGTACCATTACTACTCACAGCTGCAGACCAGCGAAAATACCAGGTATTGGCAATGGAGCAACCTCAGCTCTGATGTCCTGATTGTTAAGTGTGTACATTGGTACTCTGTGTAAATTTCCACTCTGGAAAGCAATTTAACAACATCTAATAAGTTGAAGCCTGAAGAAGCAAACATGTGAGAAGGTACTGGAAGAGTGGTTTGTTTGTTTTTAAATAAGTCTACCATGAGGTGCTATTTTCTAAAAGAATTGTAAATTTCAAGGCTAGGAGCCAAGCAGTAGGGGGTAGCAGATAACTAAGGGAGAAGTGTAGGTCACCTGATAAACGTTGCCAAGTACTTTTCTAACTTTGATGATTTTATTAGCCCTTCAAACGCAGTGTTGTTTTAAAGGGGTGATGTTTTTAAAGGAGCTCTTTGGTGCATAACAGAAACCCCCAATAATGTTATTTTCCAATTTCTCCATTGCTTTTTTCCTAGTAACACAATGTAGCATTCTGATCCTTCCATGAGGATGTTGACATTAGCCCTCCAGATTTTGATGTCCTGTAGATTTCGCATTTGTTCTGTGAAAGAGCAAGCTGGTCATCTCAGTTTTTTGGCTGTTAATTTCTTTATATGTCAGTGCCAAAAAACATAAACCAGTTACTAATCTTCCTGTTACATTGACTCACTTGCTAAGTGTTTTGTATACTGGGTCTTTTGTACCCAAACTACCAGATACACTATCTTTTTGATGATTTACATTGGATAGAATCTTCTTTGATAATTTACATTTTCATTCTCTTTATTGGGTACCGTGCACCTGCTCAACTCTGGGGATGTGAAGCTCCTTAGTGCACGGTTCCTACTCTCCAGGGACTTGTATAATAACTATCTAACCTTAACCGATTTTAACTCACACGTAGATCACCCAAACCTGCCTTAAGTGAGTCTTTCTGGGCCCCATCAGAAATACTCAACCTCCCTACTGCCCCCCACTTAATTATCATCTAATATAGTCAGTTATTTTGAAGACATGTGGAGAAATTGGGAGAGAAAAAGAATGAGCATGTGGGAGAATTATTGTAGGTTTTTAAAAATTAAGGGGCACGTGGGTGGCTCAGTCGTTAAGCATCTGCCTCTGGCTCAGGTCATGATCCCAGGGTCCTGGGATGGAGCCCCAGGTCAATCTTCCTGCTCAGCGGGGAGCCTGCTTCTCCCTCTCCCACTCCTCCTGCTTGTGCTCCCTCTCTCCCTGTGTCTCTCTCTGTCAAATAAATAAAATAATAATAATAATAATAATAAACTAATAAATAAATAAAAATTAAGTAAAACCAAATCTGGGTAACTCTTCTTGGTGAGTATAAAGACTGAAGAGGGCATGGCACTTAGAATTCCTTAAGATTCCACCACACAATTTCTGTTAAAGGCAGCAGTGGTCCAAAATACTTGAGTTTGGCCGCAATGGTATAAATTATGATTTTGCATAACTTTTTTGAAACTTGATTCTTCCTGGTAAATAATAAAAGCTAACATTTGAGCCCTTACTCTGTGCCAGGCACCCATCTAAGCCTCACAATGACCCACAAGAAAGTTGCTATGGATTGAATGCTTTGTGTCCCTCCAAGTTCCTATGTTAAAATCCTAACCCTCAAAGTGATAGTATTAGGAAAGGGTGCCCTTGGGAGGTGCAGCCCTCATGAACAGGATTAGTACCCTTATAAAACAGATCACAGAGGTTCCTTGACCCTTCCACACATGGACACAGAGAGAAGAGAGCTATGTATGAACCAGGAAGCTGGCTTTCGCCACGCACTGAATCTGCCAGCACCTTGATCTTGGACTTTCCAGCGTCAGAACTGTGAGAAATAAACTTGTTTATAAGCCACCCATCTCCTGTATTCTCTTCTAGCAGCTCTAGTGGATCAAGCCAGAGTCGCCATTATTATTCCTATTTTCCAGATGCCCTAAAGAGGGCCAACATGCCAGAACCAGGAAGTGGCACAGCCAGGATTTGAAGCCAGCGGTCTGGGCCCAGAGCCTCTGCTCAAAATCACCTTTACATTCTATACCCCTTAAGTAAATTGTATTTGCAGGAGTCAGCTCTGCTTGGTGTGAACGTGATGAGTGAACTGTAACATCACTAAGTATGTATGAAGCACTACCGACTTCTGGGTCTGGAAATCTATAGTGGTTTCTCAAGCCAGGTCTTGATCCTACTACTAAAAGCAAGGAGGGAAGTAACAACGCTGCCTTGACTTCCATGTGTAAGGACTCAGTCTTGTGTTTCACACTCCCTAATTACCAAGAGTATGTTTGCCAAACGGCCCCTTTCCTGAGTTTCCTGGATGACGTTCCTTCCAGGGAGCCACAGACTTTGGCCTCTCTTAGCAATGAAGTGGATCTTTACAATCCACAGTACTATTTTACCTTATGAGACACCTGTTAGTACTTCGCTTTTCTCCAAGATTTTACCATCTCTTTGCTAATAAGAGGTCATCTGTTGACTGCTTCACTCAGTGAAATACAGGGTTTTAAGATTCAGTCATCACATATTTGTCAGTTAAGATGGACAGTCTGTGCTACTATCTCTGAAAAAGACATTTTTCCTATTTCTTTAAACACCATTGGTTCTAGCGCACCTGGGTGACTCAGTGGCCTGGGCATCCTGACTCGATCTCAGCTCAGGTCTGGATCTAAGGATGGTCAGTTCAAGCCCCGCGTTGTGCTCCACAGTGGGCCTGGCGCCTACTTTAAAACAAACAAACAAACAACAAACAAACAACAACAACAAAAACCCACAAAAAACAAGAAACAGAATAAAAGCACCATGAATTGCAAACAGGGGTATTAGGTACTCCTTGGGTTTTACATTAAATTCTGAAGACAAATGTCTTCATTTGACTTCAAAAATCTGAATTGTTCTCAATTCCTCCCTCCCCTGTCATCCACGTGTTTGCTCAGGCTTCATGCTACCGGACTGC